>NC_142137.1:33169116-33480300 GCF_024610735.1 Ursus americanus
CACCAGTTTGCATTCTCACCTACGGTGGAAGAGAGTTCCCCTTTTTCTGCATCTTCTCCAACACCTGTTGTTTCCTGAACCATTGCTTTTTTTTTTCTTTCTTGTGAATTTCCCTGTTTTTCTTTCCCTTCCCTTTCTAGCTGCCTCATTCCTAGCCCTTGTACTCCTCTTCTGATCTGGATTCACCCCACATCCTAGGTCCTGTAGCATTGCCCATCCAGATTGATCATCCTTTTTAAAATACTTCTTTCATTATTTCTCTTCTTAAAAACATCTCTGGGTCTCTAGAGTCTTCCATATAAATTGCACAGCTTCTCCTTAGACGTGCAGGTGTCCCAGTAGTTTTATCTTAGTGTCCATCTACATTTCTGCTGGTATTCTCGGTAAAGTTAACTCTTATCCCCCATCTATCCGTCTGGCGGGAGCTGCTGGGAATCTGTGGCAGTTTCTGGAATATGGGTGGATTCCTATCCTAAGACTTGTCTGCTGAGATGGGGTAGCTTTTTGGAGTTCTATGCCCTGCCCCCCTGCCAATTTTTTTTTTTTTTAATTAAGCCTCCATTATCATTTGGGCTGTAAGCCTCAGGGTCAGAAAAGAGTGAGATAAAGGAAAGCCCCAGGCCAGTCCTCCTGTAGCTCAGGAAGAGGCTGGAGGAGGAAGAAGGCTGCTTTGGGCTTTAGATTCCCACTACTCCCAAATTGGGGCTTCTCTGTGGGAGACTTTGGGATGCAGAGGCCTTGTTTTGTTACTCAGAGAATTCCTTCTTTGAGCAATTTCTGCTTTCTCTCCCTCCAGTTAAGGGCAGAAATTCTTGCCTTTATGTGAAGCCGTACTAGCCACAGGGATTTTGCGATTGTAAAGCAGTTTGTATGCTCATTTCCCTTGCAGCCCACCCAGTTGTGCAGGCCACTCGGTATTTGAGTGAGTGACTTAGTCACTTTAATCTGCTGGAGCAATTTGTTGGTCAATTGATGAACTTCCCTATTCAGAAAAGTCTTAAGAAAATTTCTTATCTTAGTGAAGTAGTGATAATTCACTGGAATAGGTTCTTTCCTGCCTTCCTCGGCACTTCAAGCTCCTGCTATGGCACGCAGCACCCAGTATCATAGTTAGCTGAACATGGGACCATCTCCCCTTTTGCTCTGAGTTCTGTGAAGCCACCATTGCTGCTTTTTTGTCTCCAGCAGTACCAGGTCTGGTATGTGCCAAGCGCTCAATGCACTAGACCCTGGACATTCTCTAATGACATCCTGGGTCTGTCAGGAACCTTCCAGTCTGTGATTGTCATTAACTGTGACATGAATGTCGAACAGCTGGAAGCCCCTAGTTATATGACAGGTTCTCACTCTCCTCTCAGCCTGTGTCTCAGATTCAACCAGCAGCACAGGGCGAATGTTCTCTTGTTTAACAATACAGTGACCCTCGGAAGTAAGTGCCATTATTTTTCCACCACCAATTATTGCACGGCATTGGCTTGCTACTAGAATAAACCACAAATGGCAAATCTGTGAATGCCGAGGACCTACTGTGCACGTTTGCATGGGTAGAGAAGTAGATGATCAGAAAAAGTGGTATGATTAAATGATACGTTTGCTGAGGGCTTTCCATTCTAATATATGAAACACTTTGGTCAGAAATATTCAGATGATTAAACTGGGAAACAAGATGAAATAACCTGAAATAATAAAAAATTTAATCTTCTTTTTTTTCTATCTTTTTTTTTTTTTTTTTTTTTTTTTTTAGCTTTTCCCTCTACAAAGAAGGAATAACATACATGACCTGGAGATTATACAGACTCTGTCAATCCTCAGTAAGAATTAATATTACTTCTTTCATTCTCTTTTTCTTTACCAGGTGATGGCTGTGGGCACATAGTGACCTATCAGGACAGTGGCACAATGACGTCTAAGAATTATCCAGGGACTTACCCCAATCACACGGTTTGTGAAAAGACTATCAAAGTACCAAAAGGGAAGAAACTGATTCTGAGGTTAGGAGATTTGGATATTGAATCCCAGACCTGTGCTTCTGACTACCTTCTCTTCACCAGCAGTTCCGATCAGTATGGTAAGAAAAGAGGTCTAGGTTTCTGTGAGCATAAAATAATTTGAAGCTTGGGAGGGAGGGCAAGTTGTATGTTGATGAGTATTATAGCCTGGGAAGATTAGAAGAGAAGCTTGCTTTTTGTAAACTCCTAGGGCAGCTCACATGGACGCGCTTGCTTCCTAAGCTACAACAAAGACATCTAAGGAGATTTAGCCTTAGCCTGGTGTGTGTCCCAGGAGCTTTGTTTGAGTTCATGTTTTGCTGGGAAGAGAATTGGAGATGTATGGCACTTGGCTAAAACATCTGCAAGTCATTCATTCATGTGACACATATTTATTGCGCTGCGATTGTGTATTCAGGAACTCTGTGGGACCGAGCAGCGAAAAGACCAAGTTCCTCCTTCGTGCAGCTTGCATTGCCGGGGGGGGGGGGGGGGGGGGGGGGGGGGGGGGGGGGAGGTGGACAATCAAGTGCATCTATCATAGGAGAGGTGGTGAGAAAGACAACTTAAGAATAAGGAAAACAAGGCATCCTGAGGTTGTGTAGAGCCTGTGTAGAGTGGGTTCGTACTACTTCATGTGGGGTGGTCAGGAAGACTTCTCCAGTATGGGGACATGTGAGCAGAGACCCGAATGACGCGAGGGAATGGACTGTATGCGTATGTCTGAGGTCAGAGTTTTCTGGGTAAGGGAAGAGCAGATGCAGAGGACAGTTTCCAAAATAATCTTTTGAAATCAGGCCTTTTTTGTGTGCTTGGGTGTGCAGTTAGCACCTTAGTCTGAAATCAGCATGACAGTGACCCTGTGATCCCAAGTCCAAGGAAACAGCTTAGGTTTAGACAGTTCAAAAATAAAGACGAAATCTTATGTACAGGTTCTTTTGAGGTTAGAGGTTTATGGAAATTCTCTTCGAATATAGCTCCAGAAACGATACCGATTTTGTCTGCCTACTGGCTCTCAGGCAATTTCTCAAACACACACAACTTTCAATGTTGTCCTTACCTTTGCCCGCAGACGTGTTTCCTCTCTCCAGCTGCCTCCTCCCAGCGTGGAGGCCCAGACTGGCCTGGAGACCACTCAGAGGTCTGGGCTTATCTGGCCCCCATGGGAAAACAAATCGAGGATTTTTGTATCCCTGGGAATATTATGTCTGTTTTAATGATGGCTGAAACACTCTGACAGATTAAAGATAGTCGATTCCATATAATTGGTTGCAACTTTTTAACTCTAGTTTGATTCAGATGGGAAAAATGAGGGGTGCCTGGGTGGCTCAGCCGGTTAAGCATCTCACTTCAGCTCAGGTCATGATCTTGGGGTCCTGGGATGAGCCCGGAGTGGGGCTCTGTGCTCAGCATGGAGCCTGCTTCTCCCTCTCCTTCTGCCCCTCCTCCCACTCATGCTCTCTCTCCTGCACGCACACACACTCTCTCTCTCTCTCTCAAATAAATAAATAAATAAATAAAATCTTCATAAACAAACAAACAGATGGGAAAAATGGGAATTCAAGGGATGCTTAAGGCCCCTGGGAACGCTTACTGGTGATCACATGTGTATTAATTTGTGGAAGCACTCTTCAGGGAATCCCTCATCTGCCAGGAAACGTCATTCACATTCAGAGGAGAGGGTTGAGTGTCAGAGCCCTCCTGGAAGATGTGAGGCAAAACACTGCGGGGCCAGAGACTGCTTTCCCACACTGGTGTCTCCCCGGGACCATCTACTTCCCTGGAAGATGAGCAGTTAATCCCACCCATTCCCCAGAGCGCCAGAGTGGTCATCTCTGTTGCTTTCAGCCTCTCTCAAATCAGAGGTGAGGTGAGAAGAACTAGAAAGGGGGAGCAAATCATCCCAAAGCAGGATTGGAGAATGGATGTTGCCTTCCCACACCACACCGCGAGTTCACTACATCATCTCCGATGTATATTCGGGAATATACAGAAAAGAGGAAAAGCATAGGATTAACAACATACTAGGAGCTAGGTTCTGAGGTGATCGTGGTCGGCTTCAGGGCACCGATCTCCACATTTCTAGATTTCTCGAATTTTTGACTTAGACCCTTTACTAGTAATTGAGTAATGAATTACAATTCACCTGTAGCAGTAAAGCCAAGTAAATTAATTTTTCTTTTTATATTTTTTTCTATATACCAGTTAGGTTTATCTTTTAAAAACAGAATTTGTGCTCATTGTAGAAGTAAACATAGTCAGCATCTCTTGTAATGCCAGGCACATGATTGACCCTTACATAGATTTTCTGGAACCCTTACATCCACCTAGAAGGTAAATGTTATTAACTCCTCTCTACAAATAGGGAAACGAAAGCATAGTGAGTGGGGTTTTTTTGTTTTTGTTTTTGTTTCTGTTTTTGAGTAACACGCCAAAGATCACACAGCTAGTTAAGGGATGAAAGAAGGATTTATATCCATGTCTTTGTGGCTCGAAGACCTCTGTTTCCAGATGTCTGCTCCTCTGTCCCAGTCCCACAACTCAAAGAAAACCACAACAGATTCTCAGCCCAATATTATAGCATACAGCAGTTTTGTCTAAAATGCACGTGGAGTTCATGTTTTTGGCTAGGGATGTTTTTAAGATAAAATATTTGATGATGCTCAGAATTTTTCTTTCGTGGCTACTTTAAAGATTTCCTGATCAGTCATGCTAAGACAAACCCCGCAGACAAGGGTAAGAGAAATTAGCAACAAAAGAAATACCTAGAAAGAAAATTAGGATACTTTAGTCCTGTAAGAATATTTTTTAAAAATTAAATGCTTAGGGCCAGATATAGAAAGTGTATACATGCATATGCTGTGTGTGTTGCGTATATGTTTGTGTCTTTTGTAGCTTTGGAGAGCATTCTGAGAGGAGCCACTTGTTCATATGCACGTACTTTTAGTATTTAATCCAGTGATTTGAATGTAGTAGGTCTATTCAGTGAATAAATGACTTTTTAATGAAGTGAATGAACAAGTTTCATTGAACTGGTTCAAGGAACCAGTTAACTAAAACATGTTACAGTTACTTGGCATATTAAACACATATTTGTTTAAAAGACTATTAATATGGAAAGCTGCTTATGATATAGTGTTAGGTAAAATATGAATGTATGCTAATGTTATAACAATAGAAAAAAAACCTTCCAATAAAATAAGACAACATAACTTTAGCAGAATCGTAAAGTGAGGCTTTAGAACTTTTAACTCCTCTCTACTTTCTATTTTTTCTTTAACAAGCATATGTTAATACAGAACAAATAGATTTCCTTTGACCCAAAACACTAACTAGACCAATGCTCTTGGTTAAAATAGTCCCCTGGTCACTTTGAACTTCCCTAAGGGGCGCAGGCATCTGCGAAGGGGTGGGGAGGAGGTAGAAGTGCTTTGTTATTCTGTGATTCTGCGCTGAGGCTCAGGGTGGGCGTTGCTGCGGGGCTGTTGCCGGGTTCCCTGGGAGAGTGGGACGCCAGTCTGCAGCCAGTGTAGCCGCAGGAGGAGAGCCGGAGGGTTAGCGCAGGGTCCCCGGGAATCCACCACACTTGTTTGGGCAGGCGGGTGGTGGCGGAAAGTGCCTGCTGAGGGGCAGCGGTGGGGAAGGGCGTTGTGTAATACCTCTTCGAAATCCCCATAGACGATGGCTCTGACCCTTCCATGTGTGGCTGAAATAGCCCAAGAGTTGTAGTTTATCCAGCTCGATTTTTTTCATTAACCAGTTAATTATTAAAACCCATGCCAAGAGATGTTAAGACTCAACGCTAACAGAATTTTGAATATGGAGTTAAAGTTTTGAAAAAGAGTAATGTTTTCTGGCATTCGTGTTTGTAAGCTCTGCCAAGAATGGAAGGACTTGGAATGTGATTGCATTAACAAATTGTGACTATGCAAGAGTTGTGCACTTTTAATCATTGCGTGGTTCGTTTGTGATGATTCATCCCCATGCCAATTTTGTTTTAAATGTTTGGTTGATATACTTTTATAATCGACATTCATGGTAGTAAAATGCACTATAAACAAGTGTAAGCCACACCAGCTTTCCCAGTAATCAGGCAAAATATACACTCGATCTCATTGCTTTTAGAAGGCCTGATACAGATAAGGTGGGATTATTAGTCTTCTGTTTGTCAGGTATTGTAATTATAGTTGATATTTCAGATTCAACTTCAGTTAGAAGGATTACATATATATTTATTACTGAGTGAAGGCACTGACTCTTCCTTTCAAAATACCCTGGAAACGGCCAGGAAGCAGCAAAGTTGCCGAAGTATATCAACCTTACTTTGGAAAATGTGTTTTTTTAAGAACAAAGTAAGTTTTTTAAAGGTATTCTTTTTTTTTTTTTTTTAAGATTTTATTTATTTATTCGACAGAGATAGAGACAGCCAGCAAGAGAGGGAACACAAGCAGGGGGAGTGGGAGAGGAAGAAGCAGGCTCATAGCAGAGAAGCCTGATGTGGGGCTCAATCCCATAACGCCGGGATCACGCCCTGAGCCGAAGGCAGACGCTTAACCGCTGTGCCACCCAGGCGCCCCTTAAAGGTATTCTTAAACACAAATTTTACTTTTAAACTCACAAAACATTTTGGATCTAAAATATATATACCGACTTTCAAGATCATGTGTGCTAATATCTCCCCCCCCCCCCAAAAAAAGTCTTTAATAAGTGTCATAGTTTGCTTAGTAGAGGTTGTTTTCACTGTAACTTAGGGAATTCTGGGTTTTTGTTTAGGAGACCAAAGAAGCTGAGACTACCTTCCAAAGAAACATTAATGTCCCTTTTATATTCTAGGATTCGAGCTAGGGTCAGGAAGCCTTTCCTTGTCATGACTCCTCCCTTTGCCTTAACCTGGGAGAGTTCCTCAGGTTTACTTTGTCTCTTACATGGGTTCGAAGAGTCCAACCATTTATTTTGTAGAATGTCTGTTGCTTTGGGTTGGTTCGATGTACGCTTGTGATTAAATTCAGTTTATGCATTTTTTTTTTTTTGGAAAATAGAACATTATCCCTTTTTAAAGTGATCTTTGAAAGGCTTGTTTGCAAAAATTTCCAGCATTAGAAATTGTGAGGTCCTGTGTCCCCTGAGGAATGTGGACTAAGTCTGCATTGTTTTCTTTGTTTCTCTTTTCACGCTTTCCTCAGGTGGACTCTTTCTGGCATTCAAAACTACATCCATTTAAGTTACTTCACCTGTCTTCCCCAAACAGTTCTGCATTGTTCAGAGAGGTCAGTGTAACAGGAGACTGTGGAAAAAATGCAAATTTAAGGTGGCACCTTCTTTACAGAGGAAGTTCACCTTATATTTGGACACATAAGGCCATAGAGATTTGACTGAGGGAGCCAACGCTATCGTAGGATTGAACAGGTTCACTTTTAAGCCTGAATTTGAAGATTAGAACAAAGAATCTGGGGCGCCTGGGTGGCTCAGTTGTTAAGCGTCTGCCTTTGGCTCAGGGCGTGATCCCGGCGTTCTGGGATCGAGCCCCACATCAGGCTCCTCCACTGGGAGCCTGCTTCTTCCTCTCCCACTCCCCCTGCTTGTGTTCCCTCTCTCACTGGCTGTCTCTCTCTCTGTCAAATAAATAAATAAAATCTTTAAAAAAATAAAATAAAAAATTAAACAAAGAATCTATTCAAGTAATATATCTTCAGATTTAAAATTGTTCTATAGTACAGTCCCGATTGCTGCCTCAGTACTGATTCTCAGTCTCTGGCCTTCTATAGTCATGATGTAAAATAATAGCAGGTTAGTTATATAAACATTAAAATAAAAGTAAACTATCTTGAACTTTGGGAAAAAGTAGATGCTGATTTAGACACTGTCAAACCAAAATCGCTCCATTTAAAATATGAAATATCTAACTTTCATTTATGACATTAAAGAGGGAAGGCTGTGAATTCATACCGAAGGCCATTCTTCTCAACTTTAAAACTCATCCCATGGTGAAGTTCTGTTTCCAGTCGTGCTGACCAGAAAGGGCCTGCTCTCAGGGACCCCAGGGGAATTGTCATGTCTGTTTTCCTGATGTTTCAGGAGGATTGACTGGACCGTTTCCTCTGAAAGTTGGCTTTCCCTTGATGCGTGGGGCTCAGGGTTGTTCCTGGACCCGCTGAAGAACTTGCTGGAAGATTCTGGGTGGGAACCAGGTACTGGCTTCTCAGATCTCAGAGGACCTCGTTCCCACAGACTTCCCCACCTGTATCAGTGCAGATCAGTGAAAACAGGCCTTCAGTGTGGATCGAGATTAAGGCTGTCATTTCTGCTAAGATTTTTCATTTGTGCTTAAGAGTGCAGACTCGGGAGTTAGACTGTCTGCCTTCAAGTTGCTATTGTACTGCTCATTTATTAATTGCTTAGCCTTGAGCAAATTATGTCATCTTTCCCTAGCTCCAATCCCCAATCTTTAAAATGGGCTAAATAGGGCGCCTGGGTGGCTCAGTCAGTTGAGCATTTGCCTTCGACTCAGGTCATGATCCCAGGGTCCTGTAGGGCTGCCTGCTCAGTGGGGAGCTTGCTTCTCCCTCTCCCTCTGCCCCCCCCCATGCGCGCACACACTCTCTCTCTGTCAAATAAATAAATAAATAGTCTTTAAAAAAATAAAGTGGGCAAAATAGTACTATCTACCGTATTTGGATAATTGAGGCACATATGTATAACTTAAAAAGAATGATGCTGGCAAAAAATAAGCACTCAGCAAATGTTAGCCATCATCACCCTCACTCCTCTCCACCTCCCCTTCCTCCCCCCTTCCTCAGTGGCCTTGCACACAGTTTATTTATTCTTTCTCTAAGAGGTCTAAGAGCAGAGAACACATTGGTCCCTGCTCAGTACCCTGAACACTTACCTTGCACCAAGCAAAGGCTGAGCTGCAGCAGGGCACCCTACCCTCCTGCTGCGTTCCTGGTTGCCTGAGTTTGCCCATATCGTTCCAAGCACGTGGCAGGGGCTCCCTGAGCCGGAAATAGCTCCTGGGACAGATTTTCTCCATCCAGCCTCGTGAGACGAGCAGAAAACACATATCCTCCAAGCTCACAGGTCGTTTTGTTCAGTGTGGCTCTCTTATTTCACTGCCAGCCCATGTCTTTGTATCTATTTCTTATGGAAGGAGCCTCCTGGTATTTCCCGCTCTCCTTTCACCAGTCTCTGTTCCCGCCAGGCTGGCCAAGGTTATCTTGTTGAATATAATTATAATTTCTTTCTTTTCTTATTTCAAAAATTATTTATTGTACCCTCCTATTTGCAGAACCTTGTCAGCATGGCATTCAAGGGTCACTCACTCTTCTCCCCATCCCCGTTTCCAGCCTCATCTCTGAGTCTCCCCATGTCTGTGCCTTTTCCTGAACACATCGTACACAGAGCTTCATGCAGTGGTATTTTTATTGACAGTATTCCTCCCGTAGGTCTCTTTTCCTTCCCCTGCATTTCCTACCCCTTCTAACACAGACACACAACACATGCACACACACACACACACACACACACACACACACACACACACACACACACGATCCATTGCTACTTACCCCAGAGCCCCAGAGCCTTCTCTGATGTCCAGCAGCTCCAGTTACTCCCTCTGTTGGGCTTAAACTGATTCTCTAAGCCTTTACTACTGGAGCACCAATCTCAGTTTGAGATCATATGTTAGTTTCTCTACCAGATGTAGGGTTCCCTGAGCAAGGAATTGCATTTTATTCATTTTTTCAGTATCCCTGGGTGCTTAGCATACTCTTGCATTTGCAGATGCTCACTGAATATTTAATGAATCTGATTACATGTAGCTTGATTTTGGCAAACGTACATTTAAAAATCCACATTTTGGGGGCATGTGGATGCCTCAGTTACATGTCTGACTTGATTTCGCTCAGGTCATGATCTTGGGGTCATGAGCTCAAGCCTCATTTGGGGCTCCACGCTGGGCATGGAGCCTGCTTAAGATTCTCTCTCTCCCTCTCCCCCTGCCCACCCCACCCCCATGCTCGCACACGTGCTCTCTCTCTCTTAAAAAAAAATCTGGATTTTCACAGAAGATTAAGTATCTTTATTCACACTGTAGGGAGATTAGTAAGATTCCTCAATCTATAAATATCTCCTTTGCATTTACAAAAAGACTTGATTTACATAAAATTTTAGGACCCTACTTATTCTGTAGAAAAGACCATGAAGTGCTGTAGAAGGCTCTTACACTTGAGCATTCAACTACATGCTGTACACGGGGCTTAGTTCTTCAGACTAACCCATTTAACTGTCATGATAGCCCTGAGAATGGGGCCTGTTATTAACATCCACACCTACGGATACTGAAGCTCAAAGAGGTCAAGTAACTTGCTTATCACTTTCCTAGATCTGGGATGTGAGTGTGGGCGTTTGATTCCAGAGACTCCACTCCTGAACCCTGTAATGTCCCAATTCTTAAACCCTGTAATGTCCCAGAAACCATCAGACCCAGTGGCTTGTGTGTAAGAAAACCCGAGCTATAGTTTTGTCTGTCATTTGCTGGAAGAGATGGAAACTTCTCCAGGCCTCCCCACCGGGGTATCCTGAGAATAAGCTGGAGTTCTGAGAAATCACTCCCATGAAGAGTACTAGTATAAATTTAAGGTTTCAGAGAAATGCTTCTTAGTCAAAATGCTGCGGGAGGCATTGTGGTCAGGGATAGGAAGAAACCAGCTTGCCACAGGAACCTAATCGTAAATTGGTTGAATTGGTGGTGGTCTGCTACCTGATTTGAGATAGAGAAGCAAGTTCAAGAATTGTTCCCTTCCATTTCCTGTACTTCCACCTCCACTCCCAATATTTTTTTAACTATTGTCAGTGACCTAGAAATACAGCGATGTGAAGCCAGCCATTAATATTTCTATTACACTAGGAATAAGAGAAATGGGAAAACTAGGAAATGATACTAAGTACTCTGATTGCAACAAGATTGCTGTGATAATTTTCAGAAAGATGCATATCTGGCATACTGCGTTAAGATCTAATCATTATGCCTTGTCTGTTGATTTTTTTAAAAAAATCCTAAATAGGGAAAAAACACAAGATTGGTAGCATCTATTTTATAAGTGGTTTATGTCTCCCAGACATATTATGAAGAATGCAAAATTCTCACAACTTTTAAAAATGATAATAATAAATAGCCTTTAAAGAAATTCCTAGCTTGTGCAGAGTTGTTTTGGGCTTCAGAATTACATTCATTCTCCTCCGATTGGGTCTACTTGGGTGGACACTCTTGAGAAGGACTGATTTTTGTTTATTTGTTTGTTTGTGTTTTGTTTCATCTTTTATGCCATGATAGAACTCAGAAAGCATCTTAGACTTATATCGGCCAGACTCTTCCAACCAAGATGTGTCTCATTGACATACTATAAGCCCCAAGGAGAAAAATCTGTGGGCCTCCTCCTCCTCCTCTTTTCTCCCAGACCCTTCCCTGGAGACACCGGGATTTAGTTTCAGTAACTGCCATCTTTTGTTGGGAGAGAAGTCATGGCCTAGGTGGGTTGTGAGCTCTAGCGTGAAGGCGTTTCTTGACCTGAGTCCCGGGGCCCCAAGGAAAGCCACACCTTTGTCTTGGAATCTGCCTGGTTCATTTATCATCTGTCACTGATTTTTGCCTGGGAACCAGAGACCAAAACTCTCCAGGGATACCGCTTACATTCTTACGTGACTATCGTTTTAATAGCATAGTCTAGGAATATCCTTTTTTAATGCTAATTCCCCTCCTTTTCAAAGAAAATGGCCCTGAAAATTCTGTAATTTTGTACGATGACCCTATTGCAATTGGCGAGCAAGGACAAACCGTGCCATTTGCCTGCATTGAGAAAACAAATGGAAAACAGGCACGAGTGTAAAGGCATTTGCAGCTTCAGCATTTCTACAGATTGCTTTATCAGCACGCCTCGGAGGACAAATCTGGGCCGCGCCAGCCACCACTTTCCTGGCGGCTGGTGTGTGCCGTGTGGCGGGGACACTCCCTGGAAGGACCGCTTAGGCTCATCAGCACGTTCTTATCTCTCCTGAGAAATTACATGTGTGTTTCAGAGGGTGTTCATAAGGTTAATGAAAGTTTTTAGGAGGTTGTCTTGTTGTTGTTTAATTTGATTTATGACAGACCTCTCAAGAGTCAGGTCTCTGTTTTTCACCACTGAGAGTATGCGTCAGGATGGGGAGGGGTCTCTGGGTTTGTGTTTGTTTTTGGTTTTTAATGGCATGCACCCCATTTTTTTAAACACATCCCTCTCACAGACGAAACAATAACTTAGTTTCATCCGTTTCAAGATGAAAAGCACACAGCCGCCCGACCTGGCCTGGAGCAGTTATTAACCAGACTGTCATTGCCTTGTAATGTGGCGTCTCACACAGTCCGCAGAGAATGTCGTAGCAGCATAAATCCCAGTACGGAATGGACTGTCAGGTCGCCAGAGGAGCAAGAGGATTCTGGGCTTGGCTCGGGGCAGACAGTTTATTCTTCCTTGTAGGACAGTTTTCTTTCATTCACGCATGGAAAGATAAAGGGTTTCCCTCTCAGCTGCTCATGGAACAGTAGCTCCAGACAAGGGGTGTGTTGAGAGGAACTGGCCTACTGTGCTCAGCGAGGGCAGCTCCTACGGTTCCTGGCCTTGTCTTCCTTTGTCCGAGGAATCAGGGCATTGTCTGCTAGGTCTCCGTCTCACGTGTGGTGCCAAATGCCACCACGCTCTTCCATTTGCTATCACTGATAGCTCTTCCCACAATCCAGGGCTACCAATTTTAGTTCACAAAAGGTGGGGGTACTTATTTTTCCTGAGTTGTTTGCCTGCGTGATGAACTGCCTTCCCGCTGTGGCCGGGTCCGGTGGGAACTGGGGACGGCAGAGTAAGATGGAACCCGCCTTCCTGACGAGGAACCCGCCTTCCTGACGTGGCTCGAGGGGAGGGAAGGTGGAAGTTAGCAAGTCCAAGCGCGGCAGAACACACAGCATGGCCGGTCGTGAAGCAAACATCATCCAGCACTGGGAGTCCTA
Source organism: Ursus americanus (assembly GCF_024610735.1). NCBI lineage: Eukaryota > Metazoa > Chordata > Mammalia > Carnivora > Ursidae > Ursus > Ursus americanus. Next base: position 33,182,143 of record NC_142137.1, read on the forward strand.
TGTTTACTGTTCTGCTACAGTTCTTAAGACCCCCTCCAGAAAGACTGGGGTTCAGCCTGACTATGAATTGAGACAGGTTTACCCGTCCCGGAACACTGCCTGGGACCGAGACCATAACCAGGATCTAAGTTAGAAGTCACCGAGCTGTCCTTTGGGTTTCCTTAGGACCGCTCTTTGGGAATGTGTAGATGTAAGTATCGCCCCTTTTTAAAAGCTGTGATGGCAAGTCTAACAGTGAAATGTATTGTGTGGCCAGGCGTGGGTGGAGGAAGGCTTTGTCATGAGAAAAGCTATAATCCTCCGTTGAGTTTGGCTGAAAACTGAAAACGTTGCTTGGGACAGGCTGGTTCGGATCATTCAGTGCCTTCCCGTTCATTATTTTTCCCTCTCACTGCCAGTTACGTTTTTCCATTTTCATCTCTTTTCCCTTTTAACTCGAGGAATGCAGTTATTAACTTCCATTCTGTGTAAAGGAATCTATCTGTCAGGCCTTCAGACAGGAAATAATTGGATGTTTTGCCACAGCCCACAGTGGATTGCAGCCTCCCCGCTGGCCTACCGCTGCCTCCTGCTTGTGTAATGCTGCGTTGATACAGAGAGGGTATCTCCTCTCCCGTCTAGGATTTAGTTACATTTTTGCAGTTACTTCAGGAAGAATGGGAGAGAGACTGGTGCCTGGGGAGGTAAAGGTGATTAAAGCGGTGTGTGTGTTTACATTTTATCTTTGAGGAATATTTACATTCCTATCATGACTTTGGGAGGATACAACCAAATTAGAGTTTTACTATATTTATGTGCCTTTTTGGTGTAGGAAATTATATGTATTGCGTGACAGCTTCGCGTGATGACATACACGCTTATCTCTCTGTTTAAGATATATGCAGTGTTGCAACCATTCCTTTCAACTGTTCCATAAAAATCTAAAAAAAAAAAAAATTCCAATTATTCAGCCATGAGAAAGAAGGACATCCTGCCATTTACAACAACAGGAATGGACCTTGAGGGCATTATGCTAAGTGAGATAAGTCAGACAGAGAAAGATAAGTACTGTATGATAGCGCTTATATGTGGAATCTAAAACAGCCAAGCTCATAAAAATAGAGAGTAAAAGGGCGTGGTTACCAGGGGCCGGCAGTGGGGTGGGGTGGATAGGTTGATGTTATTTAAGGGTACAAGCTTGCAGTGAGTAGTAAATATGGCCTCATCTAATTCACAGTATAGTGAATATAGACAACAATATCGAAATTGACCCTTGAGCAGTGCAGGTTTGAATTATGCAGCTTACTTACACATGAATTGTTTTTACAATACAGTATCGCAAATATGTTTTCTCTACCTTATGATTTTCTTAATATTTTATTTTCTCTAGCTTACTTTGTTATAAAAATACAGTAAGTAATGCGTATAATGTACAAAATATGTGTTAATTGACTGCTTGTGTTACTGGTAAGGCTTCTAGTCAACAGGAGGCTCTTAATTGTTAAGATTTGGAGAGTCAAGAGGGGCGCCTGGGTGGCTCAGTTGCTTGAGCGTCCGACTCTTGTTTCAGCTCAGGTCATGATCTTGGGGTCCTGGGATCGAATTCCCCCCGCCTCCGGCTCCATCCTCAGTGGGGAGTCTGCTTGAGATTCTCTCACTTCCTCTCCCTCTGCCCCGACCTCCACCCCATGCATGGACCTGTGCTCTCTCTAAAATAAATAAATAAAATCTTGGAAAAAAAAAGGTTCTGGAGAGTGAAGTTATCCATGGATTTTCAGCTACACGGGGGTTGGCACCCCTAACCAGCACATTGTTCAAGGGTCAACTGTATAATCACCAAATTTACAAAGAGACTAGAACCTAATTATTACAACCATGAAAAGAAGTAATTATGTAACGTGATGGAGGTGCTATTTATCCTTACAATGACAATCATATTAAAGTATATCAATGTATCAAATGAATATATAGTACACTTTAAATTTACAGTGTTACATATCAAATATATTTGCACTAAAAAAATCCAAACAAGTTCTCACTTACCATCAATTTAGACTTGCTTATCTCACTGTTTTTCTTAGGACTCATTGGAATGCTATAGAAATTGGAGGAGAGATTAGTATCATTATCACCCTTTGGAGAGGAGTATATACGTTATTATTTCCTCTTGGAAAGGATAAATGTGGTTAGAAAAATATTCTGATTTACCAGTAGCAGCTAGTTACTAGTTATTTCATTTTTATTCTTAGATTTGCAAAGCAAGCGTCCTCACATCTCTGTGTAGAGAACAAAGGAATTTCAAACATGTATAACAAACTAAGTTGAAAAGTCAAGTACAGTAACCTCACTCACTTTAATTTTGAAAAAATGCTTATCACTCTACTTTACTATACAGAAATGGACTTAGTGTAAACTGCTTCTCTACCATGCTGTGAGCACTGTTAAAGTTCACAAACATCCATGCATTTATTACACTAATGATTCTTTCCTTTCTTGCTTTTCCACATTTCTCTTCCTGATTTCTTTATGATATTTTAAAATGCGAAGATTAAATCTTTCCTGCATCTTTATGATCAGGCTTGGCTTTTCAAAACTGTTGCAAGTAGAAGAACATTTAACTTCATTTCAATTCTAACAATATTTGGAAGGCCGCCACATGCCAGGTATTGTATAAGCTGCGGGGGATAAAGTGGTGGATAGAACGTTTCTAACCCCATGGAATGCAGTCTAAAAGGAACACAGATGTTACTTATTTGTTTGTTTTAATGTATTCATTCATTTATTTATTTAACTACTTACTACTAACTAATTCTACAGCTCTCATTATATGGTAGGTACTATTCTAATCAGTTTGCTACTATTTCATGTAAATAATTATATTAGATGAGTATCTCTAAAGAGGCAAGTCATCATTTTTAATTTGGATTTCACTATAATTTAATAATAGGGAACAACAGAGATTTGAGGCATGAAGGTAAACACACAACATTTCTTTTTATTCATTTACATCTTCCAAATGTGAGACCTGGACAGGACAAAAGAGAAATCCGGTCCCATAGAGCAGGAGAGGAGCGCTTAGTTGGTTTCCTGATCCTCTCCCAGATCTTTTTCTTTCCTTCCTCCTTCCTTAACCTGTTGTCGACACTGCTGTCACTGTTGACTGTTACCTGATGTTGCCGTTGACTCTTTCCATACTGTTTAATTTGGGGAGAAGTTAACGAAGAGTACCTGTCTTCAAACTTTCTTACTAATCCCTATTTTCTTAGAATTATGTCTTACATACATGATTTTCAAGATGACAGTTTACAAACTAAACTTTAACTTGAGTAGTAGGAAGGTCTATTTTTCTTTTTTAGTTCCAAATCTAATTTTGTCCTTTGAAAGTTCATGGAGCTTTCTATTGCTTTTCAAGTAACTTATTCTAGAAATGATGTATTATACTCTTAATTGCATAATTTGTACTACAGTACTTCAAAAGCCTTTAGAAATTCTTCTGCTTTTTTACAAACTTCATTTTGTAAGTTAAAATAAATTGCATGGTACCGGGAGAGAGAGATAAATGTATAAACTTCAAGAGAATAAGATTGTTACCATGCGTTGGACAGTCTTTTAATTATGGAAACCTCCTTGAAAAAAGAAAATTCGTGAGTTTCTTCTAGCAAATTTAAGAGGCCCCTAGAATATCACTTTTGTGATAACATTTTCTTGACTACCTAATGTATTTGACCTTTGATAGTCTTCTTTTACAAAAACTGAAACCGATCTCTTGGGTTGTTCACGATTAACTAGTTCCAGCCCATTGCTTATCTAGAGTTTGCCACTCCCCCCACCTTGGCTTGTCAGTGAGCCCACATTTAGGCACTAATTGTCAGTTCCAGTAACAAGCAAAATTTCAGTTGGGTAAAGGTTGCAATCTTACAATGTGTTGTCTGCTAAATTTGACCTTTAAGGGAAAAAAAATAGCATATACCAATTCTTCGTGCTGGTCTAAATTTTGAATGTGCCAAAAGTGTGCTTTGTTTTTAGGACCATATTGTGGAAGTATGCCTGTTCCCAAAGAACTCCTATTGAACACGAACGAAGTTACTGTTCGCTTTGAGAGTGGATCCCACATTTCGGGGCGGGGATTTTTGCTGACCTATGCCAGCAGTGACCATCCAGGTACAGAAGAAGACTCAACCCAGATCTGTAAACTTGTGTCTATCTAAGAATTCTTCTCGCTACTTTTATCACCATCTCTGGACAGAACTGTGACATTGGGTATAGAATATGTGAAGGAAGAGAGGAATGCAATGTCTTCATAAGCAGTTAGATCTGAACTCCGAATACTGTTATTGAGCATGTTAGCTTGATCAACTGACCCATGTGGAAGAGGGTTAATCTCATTTTCATAGAAATCTTGGATGATGCATCTTTAGGGCTATCTTAAGGTCTGGTTATTCTCTGGAGCCCTCCCCCAACCTTTCTCAGCCTGGGGCACAAGCCTTTTAACCAGTGGGACCTCTGCCTTCCACCCCCCACGTCCACTCACATACACCAGTGTACCAGCATGGGGGACGCATGAGAGTGTGAGTCACGTGTGAAGTCACCATCATGGTGTGCCTTAACCATGGAGCTGACACTTGAGGAGGAGAGAAGGGGAGTATGAAAACTGATGAGGGAGGAAAGCATGGCCTCCTGTCCAGCCGTCTTGTGCTCCTGAGTGATTACTGTACATGTGCTCCATGTCTGCCCAGGGTCACAGAAGTGCCCGGAGTTTCTGCTCTCAGTCCCAGCTGGCAGAAATGCTCTAGGAAGCGGGTGCACCATCCATTTCCCTCTCAGCCAATCAAATCTGGCCAATCCCAGCAGACCCCAGCAGGACCAGTGTTCACTGTATGTTGCTCCCTAAGAACTACTGAGAATATTAAGGAAATAAAGAACTATGGCCGCAAGTGTGGAATATTTTGGAAACTATCCTCGGTTGATCTAAATGCATTAAAATCCACAGCATCTTAGCCTCCCCATTGCTGAGTGTTCATTCAGTGATGTATTCCAAAGAGCATTCTTTTTTTTTAAGTCCTCGGTCCTGACTGATGAAAGTGGAAAGGTTGTATTCTCGGTAAACATGTGGTTCCACGGTCACTCAGATGCTGCTAGCTAAATTGCTAAATTAAAATGTTCCCAAACCTTCTCTATGAACCACGTCAGGCTTTTGAAATTGTTTTCCTTTTGCCGAGGGCGGTTATTATACATAGGATCTTTGTAGGCATGTAGTGGACAGTAATGAACCAGTGTTGGTTTTTCTGTTTGAAATAGTTCCTGTTATTGTTCACGGGACAATTGCTGAAAAACCAGGTTCAGTGGTAGAAAAGAGAAATGGAGGAAATTGGTTAAATCCTGAAGACAGCGTTCTGAGTTTTGATTTATTTTTAAACGGAAAAATTCAGATAATAACTAGATAGTGGATAAATGCTTTTTAAAAATCCTTTTTTGGGGGTGCCTGGGTGCCTCCGTTGGTTGAGCATCTGCCTTCTGCTCAGGTCATGATCTCAGGGTCCTGGGATCCAGCCCCACACTGGGCTCCCTACTTAGTGGGGAGTCTGCTTGTCCCTCTCCCTCTGCCTCTCCCCGCCACCCCCCCCACCCCACTTGTGCTCTCTTGCTTACTCTCTCTCTCTCTCATAAATAAAATCTTTTTAAAAATGTTTAAAAATCCTTTTTTATGGGGGGCCTGGGTAGCTCAGTCGTTAAGCGTCTGCCTTTGGCTCAGGGCGTGACCCCAACGTTCTGGGATCGAGCCCCACATCAGGCTCCTCCGCTGGAGGCCTGCTTCTTCCTCTCCCACTCCCCCTGCTTGTGTTCCCTCTCTCACTGGCTGTCTCTACCTCTGTCAAATGAATAAATAAAAAATCTTTTTAAAAAAAATCCTCTTTTATTTAATTATTTAAAATTCTTTTTTTTTTTGTTTTTTTGTTTTTGAGCATGAGTGTCCTTCCATTCAGTCTTCTAACTGCAACTGTCTTTATTTATGACAGATTTAATAACGTGCTTGGAACGTGCTAACCATTATTTGAAGACAGAATACAGGTAAATACAGTGTCCAAGCTGTGTGGCAGGTATATGTTGGACATTATGTTTTCTTTCACATTAAATCAAATAAAGTACCTTATTTGTATTTAATTTTTAAAAAATCATTTGTAAGTTATGAAGAATACTTGAAATGGTTTCTTATATAGCAGAGATCAAACTTTGTGTCCAGGGCCAGAGAGTAAATATTTTAGATTTTGGAGGCAATGCAGTCTCTTTTGCATCTATTCATAGTTTCTGTTGCTGCTGTGATGCAAAAACAGTCATGGACAGTATGTAAACAAATGTGTGAGGCAGTGTTTCAATAAAACTTTATTTACAAAAACAAACAGCCCCCTGGATTTGGCCCATGAGCTGCAATTTGCTGACCCCTGAGTTCTACTACAGTGCCAATGAGCCATAGCAGAATCTAGAATGTGTTTTTTTTTTTTTACCTGGCCAGCATTTGGAAGTGACTTTCATAATTCCTTCACTTTCAGAGGGAGTTCATTTTGTCTTTCTCACAAAGAGAAACCTGCTGAGACTAGATGAAATTTTTGATTCCAGCTTCACTTTAACTGGAAAAATTACTTACTGTCTTTGATGTACATTTCCTCATCTATAAAGTAAGAGTAGTCTGGAGCAGGATTTCTCAACCTTGGCACTGTTGTTATTTTGGGTTAGATGATTCTTTGTTGTGAAGCTCTGTTCTGTGCATTGTTGGATATTCACCGGTATCCCTGGTCCCTACCCTCTATGTGCCAGTTGTGATAACCAGAAATGTCTCCAGATGTTGCCAGAGGTCTTCCAGGGCAGGTAAAATTCACTCCGTGTTGAGAACCACTGGTCTAGAGGGGACTGTCAGTAACACCACTAACAACAGCTGTAACTCCTTAGAGTGCTTTCTTCATGCCAGTCATAGCTCTCTGGACTTTGCATATAAATACCTCGTGAATGTTCCAGCAGGCCTGCAAGGTAGGTTCTGTCTTACCCTGAAAACAGAGGCACAAAGTGGTTAAGTAGCTTGTCCAGGGCTGCCCACTTCGTCATTATACGCAGACAGTCAGGCACAGGAGTCCATGGTCCCGACCACCTCAGACATCCTAAGAAATGAGATTATTTTAATGCAGAATCGATTCTAGTGTTAACTATTATTAAGTCTAGTAGAGAAACAAAAAAGAAAATAACCAATAATTTAAATAATTAGACAATAAAAATTAAAATAACTAATGATTACATTTGCCCTGTAAAGTTGCCATTTATTCATTATGGACAACTGCCAACCTCTGAGATCTTTTCAGCCATACCTATAGAGTCTCAGTGGTGATAGGGCCTCTGGGCAGCAGCGGTCATTTCCTGTCCTCCTACAGAGAAGAATATACTCAGGCCCGCGGGGTGACATTACGGTGCCAGATCATCTAGGCTACAGCCCAGCTGTTTCGTAGTGTTTAGGTAAGATGAGGTGTGGTGACTGGTACAGGTCCACATTCCCTCATCTATGATTGTGAAACGTAGAAAGCTTTAAAAGTCAAAGGTCGTGGGGCGCCTGGGTGGCTCAGTCAGTTAAACATCCGACTCTTGGTTTCGGCTCAGGACATCATCTCAGGGTCATGAGATCGAGCTCTGCCCCAAGCATGGAGTCCGCGTGAGATTCTCCCTCCCCTCTGCCTCTCCCGTTCATGTTCTCTCTCTCTCTCTCCCTCAAATAAATGAATAAATCTTTTAAAAAAAAATTCAAAAAGTTTTTATAACTCATTTGGTGGCAATACCTGATTAGTGCAACCTTAAATTCATTTGACAGCAAAATTGAACTAACTTGAGTCTACTTAGTCTGTATGTATTGGACTTAATATGACTAGTCATGTATTTGTTACAGAGCTATTAATGTTTTTGATCAATATATGTAGCCATTAGATGAAAAAGGTCTGAGAATCTAATGTGTACCATGACTATAGCAGATAACACTATTATAGAACTGAAATTTGCTGAGAGTGGAACTTAAATGTTCTTACCAAAAATATATGTGTTACGTATGTGTGTTTATATATATACTTAAATATATACATTTATATATTAATATATATAAGATGATGGATATGTCAGTTTACTAGTTGGGTAACACATGCCAAATCATCATGATATACACTTGAAATATCTTACAATTTGTCAATTATAGCACAGTAAAACAGAAAAAAAATATATGTATCTTTTTTATCTGATTGCAAAGGCATTTTATAACTAATGTAGACCATCACTGTCCAATACTAGCCACGGGTGGCTATTAAGGACTTAAACTGTGACTGGTCCAAGTTCAGGTGTGCTATGAGTACAAAGTAAACTGCAGATTTTGAAGATTTAGTACAAAAGAAAAAAGACTAGAAATATCTTGTTGACAATTTTTTTGTTCATTACATGTAGAAATGATAAAATTTGAATACATTGGGTTAACTAGAATATATTATTGTTAGTTTTGCCTTTTTTTCTCTACCTTTTTAATATGGCTACTAGAATATTTAAATTTACATATGTGGTTTCCAGTAGGTTACTACTGGGGAGTGAGTGCTAGTAGGCTGAATCAAGGTATTACAGAGTCAAATGGCACAGAAAGCGAAAGTTTCTCAAAATGCTGTTCTTGGAGAGAATCCAGAGATAGTCTTCCTTTTCTTCTTTATATTCATAAAAAACACGTTGTTATTTTATGTATTTTAAACATATCTTTTTATAAAAACAAGATCATGCTATGTATAGTGTTTAGAAACTTTATTTTAAAAAAATATCTCTTGGAGGGGTGCCTGACTGCTCAGTTGAAAGGGCATGTAACTCTTGATCTCTGGGTTGTGAGTTCAAGGCCCATGTTGGTTGTAGAGATTACTAAAATAAATAAATAAACTTTTAGAAAGTAAATAAATAAAAAATAATTTAAAATTTAAAAATATGTCTTGGATACCTTTGAATCAATTAAGATGCGTTCGGGAAGCTCATTGTTTAATAGAGTTTATAACGAGCCCTTATATAAAGCAAATTATTACTGTGTAAAACTTGCCTTCAGGTTCACATTTTAGATTAAGCTGTGTTTTCACAAGTCAGGTTTCTGATTTGTCACTAAAACAACATATTCTCAGGGGGTCTGGGTGGCTCAGTCGGTCAAGCGGCTGACTCTTGATTTCAGCTCAGGTCCTGATGCCGGGGTCCTGGAATCAAGCGTCAGACTCCACGTTCCGTGGGGAATCTGCTTGAGGATTGTCTCTCTCTCTCTCTCTTCCTCAGATACTCCCCCCTGCTCACACATGCGTGCATGCTGTGCTCTCTCTTTCTCAAATAAATAACTCTTTTAAAAAAATTTTTAAATAATAAAAAAATAAAACAGCGTGTTCCCTCCTGCATGTTCTGTGGAGGAGAAAAAGTACATTTAAGTATAATTTATACTTTTTAGTTTAAGTGTAATTTAATAAAAATATCAATTCTTTATTTTCTTTTTCCAGCAAATTCTGCCCAGCTGGTTGTCGAGACATAGCAGGAGACATTTCTGGAAATCTGGTGGATGGATACAGGGATGTAAGTAATTGAGGGTAATTTTAGGGCAGGGAGGAAATTAAAAAGTGTTTATTGTTCTGCCTAAATTCATCATAAAGTCAAGTTAAATAAGATCTAAAACTCTGTAGATAAATGCACAATTCTCTATTTTTCTGAGAATAAATGAAATAATAAGTATAAAGACCAAGGTTGTTCATGCATGCATTCCTATTTTTAGCATTTCCACTTAAGCATGGTGTAAGTGAAATGATAAATAAAACCATTTTCAACACCTATGAGTATAATTCATTTATTTTTTTAGAAAAGGTCATCTAGAGGGGTTTTTTGGGTTTTTTTTTTTTTTTGGTAATTTATTTCTTTATTTTAATGCTTCAGTTGGTTCGTGTAATAGCCAAGGACTTGACCATTCACATCACAGAGTAACAACACTGTGTCTGGGACCAGGGAAGCCAGCGGCACCGCACTTACGCACTAATTCTTCCTTCCTTGCACCCCAGCTTCTTCTGCAGACTGGGACTCTCTGGTTGCCTCCATGGTTCCCAGAGAAAAATACATTCACAAGAAGTCATTTGTCTAAGGTACATGTCCTGTCTCCAGATACACAGCCCTTTATGTCTTACTATTTGCAGATCTCAATCCCTGGAACTTTGGCATCTGATTTTTGAATATGAACATTGCTACTTAAAATAGTTGAGTTTACAGTACAAGGGAATTGGCTTGAGTTATTAGAAATGTGAAAATCTGTGTAGTGATGGAACTTTGCTAAGCGTTATTGACGTGTGTCTTCATGCATCGAAGACAACATGCATGTTCCAGGAGATTGATAATTTCACCTCCAGCAGGGGGAAGACAAACTTGGCTTTAATTTTTGCTTTTAATACATCCTGATTCTGGAAGCAGCATATTTTGCTCCTTTGCTCTTTGTTTTCTTTTGCATGTATTGTCTTTATTTACAGGATTGACATAGGATATTCATTTGGCCTATAAATTGCTTGAATCTTAAAATGATTTATAATACCTCAGTTTGAGATATACTTGGCACAAGCTATTTCTAAATGACTTCAGGAAATTAACTATGAAAAATAAACAGTTGAGGTGTAGTTTTCCCCCCAGCAATAGAAAGTCTCTTTGTTAGTTTTCCATCCCATGCAAGAAACTTAAAAATTATGTGTGATAAGAGAGATAGCATCATTTTTTTTTTTTCTTACTTTAGTTGTTTATCTTGCTTCCTCTTGACAGAGCTCTGTGTTTTAGGACAAGTAAATAAATGGCTCCCTGCCTGGGAGATCTGAGTACATGATTTGTAGGTGCTAGCAAACAGCTTTCCTGTTTGACTAGCTGGGCTCCTATCGTTTGCTTCCAGAATGACTTGATCTGGAGGGAGAATGTGTATTTTGAAAACTAATCTTTTCAAAGAAGTCTCACTAGTGCCTTTTCATATATGTTGACATGGTGGCTTTAGGAGATATCTATTGCTACGTAACTTATGACTCCAAACTTAGATTAAAACAACACATGTGTTCTCTCTCCTGTTCCGGGGGTTGGGAGTTTGGGTAGCTTAGCTGAGTTCTCTGCCTCACAGTCTCCCAGGGGTGCGTCCAAGTTGTCAGCTGGGGCTGCATTCCATCTGAGGCTCCACTTCGCTTCTCAGCTCACGTGGTGTGGGCAGCATTCAGTTACTTACGGATTGTTGAACGGGAGACCCCAGTTTCTTCCTGGATTTTGGCTGGAGGCTGTCCTCATCTCCTTGCCATTTAGGCCTTCCTGACGCCACTTCTTGCTTCTTCAAAGCCCCCCCGGGGAGAATTTCCAAACGAAGGAGTTTTCTACTAAGACAGGTTACAACCTTACGTAATGTGATCCTGAGAGTGGCATCCCATCACCTTTGCTATGTTTTATTAGTAGAAGACCACAGCTCCCACCTGCGTGCAGAGGGATTACATTGTGGGGGAATGCTAGGAGGCGGGGCTCCTGGAGGTTATCCTCGAGTCTGTCCTCCATGATGTGTTCATCTTCGGAAACGTGTTCAGTTGCAACACATCCTTTCTGGAATCATCTTTGCAAAACCAAAGCATATTCTGTAGATCAGGATGACAGAATCCGTACAACAGGTTACTAGAGAAGCAGTTGAAGAAACAGGTGCTCTATCTCAGGAAAGAGATATGCTGTCTTAAAGAACAATGACAGAAAAGGCTTTGGTTCATTCTATGTTATTCCAAAAGGTAGAACTAGGATCAGAGGATGAGAGTTCTAGAGAAGCCAGATTCAGTTGCGTATAAGGAATAATTGAGGAGCGTAAAATGGGATGGGAAGTCTCAAGAAATGGTGAGCTCTAGTCCCTGGAAGTGTCAAGTGTAGCTGTTACAACCATTTGTCAGATATGGCCCGTATACATCTGGGAAGGTGCTGTGGGGTGGAGAAAGTGACCATCAGGAAGTGTTAGTAGAGAACTTTAAAGGTTGTTCTGTGACTCTGTCTCCTTGACATCTATATTGATACATGCTTACCCTGCCAGGTAAGTAGGATGGGCTTCTCTTTGAGATCTGCCTCACCTGAAAACCAGAAATAAAACGCCCCTAGAACAGCTTCTGTCTTGGTACCTTCTCCCAAGCGTGCTGACTGCACCATCTGTATTTCAGTGGAAGACATCCCTTAATAACTTGCTCCAGTAAATTCTCCATTCGCCTCAAATATTCAAGAAGGACTATAAAATAAAGGAAGACAGTGCACAGAGTGTGCTCGTGGTTTAGCAGAAGGGGAGAAACCAGGCCTGTTGTACACCCACAAAAAGCCAGAGGGAAATACGTTATAATGGCACATGACTGTCTCCAGGTGATGGCAGTATGACTGCCTTTTTTTTTTTTTTTCATATTTTCCAACATTTCTGCAATGGATGCATATTACTTTTGTAAAGAAAAGTTTGTCAATATGGTAATTATAAAGACTGTAGCAACATAGGAACAATTCATATGATAGAATGTGGAATTATATTTTTATAATTTAACTATCTTTTAAAGATTTTATTTATTTATTTGTCAGAGAGACAGAGAGATTGAGAGAGAGGGAGAAGCAGACTCCCTGCTGAGCAAAGAGCCTGATACGGGATTCAATCCCAGGACCCTGGGATCATGACCTGAGCTGAAGGCAGACGCCTAACTGACTGAGCCACCCAGGTGCCCCATAATTTAACATTTTACCATCATTTTAAGACATGTGCTTTATTCATGTTTTCTTAAATGCAACCTCAAGCGTTTAGTTTTACATTAAACTTTATTTTAATATTTTGTCTACACTTTTTAATACAAGTTGGCTTTTCCTAAAGGAAGACTTAAGAAAATGCTCCAATTCTGGGATGATGTGATAACTGCTTTGAAAGTTGATACAGTCTTATTTTATCCTGTTTGGCCATCTTTTATGGCTTAGTGAACTTCAGAAATGTTTCACACCATCAACCTGCAATTTCACGAGCCATGCAGGTGTTCTTCTAGCTCTCTGTTGCATTTCTTTTCCTGAAGAATTATATTTAAATTATTTCATTTGAGTCCAAGGCAGTTCACTAACACGGGCCAGTGATGTGGCTTTCCTATATTTACATTTCAACGAGGCTTAGACCTCAAAAATAGCTAGAAAATCAAAGTGTAAATTATGCTGCTCTTCAAAAGGGAATTTTTAAAAGTTCAGTGAAAGTAAATTTTTAAAATTGATACCAAAAAGCCCCAATTTAAGTAAACATCAATTTTATTTAAGTTGGTTGGGTAAGAGAGGGATTTTAAACAATCCTGGAAACGAATAATAATTTTATCACAATACTGTAATAGCCAGATCTGGTGGCTATTCTCTTGGAGTTGTATCCTATGGCCCACATTGGATATTATGGAAAAACGTGAGCTGCAATTGAACAAATTCCATAAAAAGGGTATATACATGCCACTGGGGTCCCTCAATACTGCTTACTGTGGAAAATGGGAACATAATTTGGCCAGTGAAGCTGGTATTAGGTCCTATTGCTCGTTGACCTGTGAAACTGGCCTTTTGTAACCAAGGAGGCCTTGGACATGCCAAGTCCAGTGAGAGCTGTCCACCAGGCACAGCTCCTGGATAAAGACCATTCCATCCCCAGAACAAATTCCAAGGAAGATCAGTGATCCCAGAGATAGTGGGATTATCTGCCCAGTAGACCACTGGACCAATTTGCTTTTCATTTGGGGGCTAAGAGGGCTGGGCAGGCGTGCATGGACCCTATAGTAGGTACATAGGGTGCCCATTAGAATTACAAGGTGACACCCATTAGAAAAGATACCAGACATCATGCAGTCCAGCCTTTTCATTGTACAGAGGAATTGGGGAGCCGGGTCCAGAGCAGTAACATGACTTACTCATATGTGATAGAATTAGAGGTAAAGCTGGGATGATGAGCTAAATTGCTGAATTTAAATTCAGGGCTTTTCCATTACAACTGGCAGCTCCATTGTGTACCCCAAGAATCTAAAACAATTATAACAAACCTATTTAAGAAAAGAACATTCCAGAAACACACACACACACACACACACACACACACACACACACACACACACTGCCTATTTAGTTTAAAGAGCACTATCTTTTTCTCATCTTCTAATTCTTTTTTTCTCCAAATTCAACGAGGGTAGTATGTGCATCTGTCTTTAAGGATGTTCATGTTTCTTCTCCATCAGGAACTCTTCCCCTCTTTCAGCTATGATAGCCATTATTGCAAACCCGACTCATTCCCCCAAATCGAATCTAGTTTAGGAAATAATACACTCCCTAAATCAAAGATCACAGAAGTTCTCGATTTCATGGCAACCACAAGTATTACAAAATATGGTTGGTCTCCTTGGTGCCCCAGATATTGTAACCTAAATCCAAGAGAATTTTTCCATGGCAGAATAAGGCAACGGCATTGTCATTAACACGAAGAGAAACTCCCAAGTCCAGTTATTGAGACACAATTTCATGAGCTGCTTTTCTCATTTTGGCATTAGCCTCATGAAGAAGTGAAGCATTGCTAAAGTTCATTTAGAAAATGATGTTTCTCAGCTCTTCAGTCCTGGGCTGACTGCCTAATCACCTTCCCACACAGTCTGTACCCAGGGGACCTTGGGGCCTGGGCACCCCGTGGAAAAGTTCCAGTCCTTCCCCAGCCCGATGTCCAGTGGGCCAATTCCAATCCCAGGGCCACCTGCTAATCGGCTGGTCAGGTGCTCCTGCTCGCTTTGTCACTGCAGACAGCAGTCTTGGAGGACTGGGCAGGTGCCAGCTGTCTGACCTTCCAGAAGAGATTCAGGAAATGAGACAGAGACCGTGGGCCCTGGGTTGCTCATCCTCATAACTCTAAGACCTCTGTGACGTTTTCCATTCCATTTAATGTTCTGTGGCTGACATCACTCTTTTGTTTTTGGTGCCTTGTTCAATCTCTGAATTAATTATCAAACGAAGCCGTGATATGGAAGGTTCACATTCTCAGATGAGCCTTGTTACATGTATCTGGGAAACCAAATGTCAGAAGCTGATGAGTTATCTATTTCTGCTTAACCAGCCACCCCAAAATTTAGTGGCTTAAAATAGCACCGCGTTATTTGCTGTAGAGTTTGTGGGTCAGCAGTTTGGGCTGGTCAGTTCTTAATCCCCCCTTGCCTAGAAGAGCTCCTGCAGTCGTACTGTGCTTCAGGTGGGGCCAGAGGGCCAAAGGTGGCCGCGATGACACGTCTGGCAGTTGGTTGGGCCATGTCATCTGCAGCAGAACAAAGCAAGTTACGTGGTCCACTGCAGTCAGTGGGAGGGATCTACATGGGGGCATGACTGTCGGGAGGCGTTATTCATGGGGGGGGGCGGCGCCACGACTGTGAATTACCTACTTACCTCTCGAGTGGATGGGTGCCCACGTTGGCGTAAATGTGACCCTGAAGTCATTTGGAGATATATAATAGTTTTTCCCCTCCTCTTCTACTTTTTATTTAAATGAATTATAGTGTCCCAATGTCATGGGTCAGATAGGGATCCTGACCACAAGTTATAACAAAACGGAAACCTCCCACCATATTTAAATGTGTTCCTGAGTAGCTGTGAGTGATGGCCTTGCTGTGTTTCAGACCTCTTTGTTGTGCAAAGCCGCCATCCACGCGGGAGTAATCGCAGACGAGTTGGGCGGTCAGATCCGCGTGCTTCAAAGCAAAGGGATAAGTCGATACGAAGGAATCCTGGCCAATGGTGTGCTCTCAAAAGAGTAAGTACTTTGTCCTTTGTTCTGAGTGGAAGGTAACCGGAAAGGTGTAATGAGTCAGCTCACAATTTTGAAGGGACAGCGGGCACATGCTACCAGGGGTTTGTCAGCTGGGAAGAATGTGTGTGCGTGCTTAAAGCAGCATTTATGGTGTGGAGGGTCAGTGCAGCAAGAAGAAAGCTCCCTGGTTATGCCGACAGATGTGGCACATATCTGCAGTTCTGGGGCAAAGGAGTGTTTCTACTCTCAGGTGCGTTAGTCGGAGGAAATAAAGGCTGTCCGTTTTCAGTTTTTCCAGTTTAAGTAAATTACTGGTGATCTGCAGTATTACCAAAGGTACTGAAGGAGATGGGGAGCTAAAATTAGCCTCCATAGAACTACCAAGCTCCCCGGAAGATCCCTAGAGACAAGCTCTTAGTCATGAGTAATAGTTGGGAAGTGAAAAAAAAAAGGGCTTTTGTTAACATTTACCTCTCTGTTTGCTGGTATCCTCTGCTCTTTCAGCTTCATGAGAAAAAAGTATGTCAATTGTTCAATTGTTTTCAACATTTCAACCTGAGCTTTTAATGCTTTTCGGTTTCCTCAGCTTCTGGAGTGGAAAACAAGAGCTGTTAGAACTAAATATAAGCCTGCCTCGTGGTCCAGGAGCCCACCGATAGAAGCAGGCAGCTTGGAGTGGGCCAGAGGGGGCTTTCTTTGGGTGGGTGCCTTGTGAAAGAACGGTGATCCTCCAGCCGCTGTGTCTATCTCTTGCTCCCTCCCTATCTGCCTCAGAAATGTCTTCCTGCTCCCATGACCCCGGGTGTTTTGGACAGGTTGTCACATAGTCTTGGTCCCAAGAATATGGCACAAGACAGAGACTACAGGCATTTCAATTTCAGGATCCAAAAGTAGGAAAAAGGAGGTCAGGGCCTGTATCCTCTACCACTCCCTCGTCTGTGCGCCGATCACTGACCGCCCCCCACAACCCCCCACCCCGCCATTGCCGTGGTCCCTGCTTGTGTGCAGGAAGAACACAATCACTTTTCCCTGCTCTGTTCTCGCAGAGGGTGTGGACCATCTCATCTGGTGAAAAGAAACCACATAAGGGGGTTGATAGGTTCCCTAGTTAGCATAATATAGTGACTCTGATGTCATTTTGAGAAAGTCATACAGTAATTTTTTTCCTTCCCCTTCTGCTTTTTATTTAAATATATTACAGCTTAGTTTAGCAATATTGTGGTTCAAATGGGGATTCTGACTCCAAGCTATCATATTATTTTTATAGGAAAATGTATCTTAAGTTCCAGAGAACCAGTTGACGAACTCCTAAGTAAACATAGGGACTAAAACCCATTTCTGGGTTGGGGTGTTGGGTTAAGCTCACAGGAGAGGGGATTTAGAAGCAGTGACTGAAGTTGGGGGAGAAATTGGTTAGGTCGCCTTCGTGAAGGAGGCAAGCCTTGGGTTTGGTGGAAGGCAGGAACCGGGCACATGGGGACACGGGAGCAGAGTCAAGGCCCAGGGAGGGACACTAGAGGAGCTGAGGTGGTCAGCACACCATGCCCACGTCCAGGGCCCTGGCCGGTGGGTGGCTGAGGAGAGAAGGCAGAATCTGAGTCGGGGCTGCAGGTGGGGTAACGGGAGAGGGTGTTCCAGGCCAAGTCTTTCACAAGCCACGCAGGTGATGCCATATGTAATCCGCAAGAGGCAACCATGCACTGAGATCGGGGGCAGGCTGCACTCTGATGGGCAGGCTCACCGCTCTGTCTTTGTGTTCTCTGCTCGCTACGGATAGGACTCCCCGCCACTTTCCCCCTGGAAAGGACTTTTAGCTTTGAGAGGCCCCAAAGTGTTCTTTTCATAGTATGTGAACATTTCAAAGACAAATCAGTCCCAAATGTAAGATCTAAAAGCTTAGTAACAGAGTACCTTTAGAAAGTAAAATCCTTATTCAAATAAATAAAATTTATATATGTGTGTATTAGAAATTCATGTTTATATACACACACATGTATTTTATACATACATGTATGCTTGTACACATATGTACTATATATAAATATACGCATGCATATATTACATATACATACATACACACATATGTCTGTACATATATTTTTTCACTTATGTATTTGCCTCAAGGTTTTTGGAACATAAATATTATATCCTGATTTATAAGAAAAGTGATTGCTTAGACACAGTAAGCTGTGTCAGCTTGATCTTGACATTTGAGGATCTGTTTCTGTTGACATTTTTTATGGTCCGATATATTGATACCAGGGCACTATTTCAGGAAGATGCCATGCTGTGGCCTAGATTTGTTGGGAGCCCCATCTCCAGATAGGAGCAAAGAATTGGCCTCTGGTTTTAAATCTGTTTTTTGGAATCTCTTGCCTATGTTTGTGAACATTTCAATGCTTCTTTTGTAGAAAAATAGAATCATTGAAAGTTGAACTTGTACTACTAGGATTTTATTTTACTTTCAAAAAAAATTATTTAACCTATTGAAGAGGAGTAGAGATGCTCTCAATTACTTCCAGGCTTGATACAGATGAAGTCACTTTATGTAATTTGAAATTAAACGTTGATGCAAAGAGTCCAGAAATCTCAACCATGAATGAATCACGAAGAGTGTGAGTCCACATCCCATGTAGTTATTTGAACAAACTGTTCAATTTTTGGGGGGGTATGGGAAGAGAAAGTCTAGAATTATATCGAGGTCCCTTCTATCTTCTAGCTCTGATTTTGCTCTGGCTTTTTGTCCTGAGCAGAGAAGAGTGAACTACATGCAGACATGTCTCTTCCACCCCTCCCGACTCCCAGATCTTTCGGGGGCAGTTGTGTTTATCTGTGCGGGTGTGCTGTTGGGGACGCAGTGTGCGCGCGGTCATTGAACTTCTGTTCCCACACATGATTGTTTGGTGTTCAGGAAAAAACACAGAAGGAAGCGCTGCCCCTGAGGAAGAAGGAGTCCCCAAAGTAAATATCTAGGTTTCTTCTGGGATTCATCCGGGTCGGGTCACTTCCTTGATTTGAGGAGACCAGAATGGAATCAGGAAGAGAGCCTGACCTCACACCGAGAGGGAAGGCTCGCACCACCAGCAGGGAAGGTTTTCTTTCCGTTTACATCAGCCTCTTGCTTGCTTCTGGAGCCCTCTGGGAGGGCTGGCAATTCCAGTCATCTGAATTCATTCACCCTGATGTGGGACTGCCTCAGAACCCCAGCCTCCAGGGGTGTCTTCATTGCTGGGAGAGGAGGCTCATTTACCAATGGAATTCTCGAAGTGGTTGTATTTAGTTTAATAGAGGGCAATGGAGAAACGCATTCCCCTGATCACGGAGAAGAGCCAGGCAGGCGGAGAGCGGTTAGGAGCAGAGCCTTCCCTGGCGGTGTCTTCCCCGGGTTAACTCCACAGTTATCCTTCTTTCCCTAACTTCTCTTTTCCAAAACAAAATAAATACGTTAGTGTCTCATGGCAGCAGGAGCGAGTTGGGGCCCTCCGAGTTACTGCAATACCAGGTAGCTTTATTTGAGCAAAATTTTAAGTGGAATACTTAGTGCGGGAACGTTAGAAAAAATGGAAGAAGCAGTCAAATGGAGGCTCTAAATAAATTAATCAAACTCTGGATGTGAACAGTGTGCACCTTTCTTTAGAAGTTAGGAGAGCTGGATCTTGACCCTGGTTTTGCCACGAGCTGTGAATTTAGGCAAGTGCTGTGACCCCAGCGGGCCCGCACTTTCACGGGAGAAATGCTGGCTGCCTGCCTTGTATTCAGTGCAGAGCTTATTACAGAAGCTTCTATGGAATGGCAGGGCCATGGAGTCTGAGCTTGAGAGTGGACAACGAATGTGAGAGAAGAAGTCCGTTCCGAGGAGTTGCACTACCTGGTACTTCTAAACAACACCAGCCACAGAGCTTTGATGGGAAGGTTCTTACAGTCTTGTCCAGACTCTTTCTGGGCTCTCCGTGGATTTCACTGTTCAGTACGCCCTCTGTCCACGGTTGCAAGATCGAATTCAGAGTTAAACATTCAAACAACAAGCAGTGCTCTCAGAGTGTAAAGTAATTGACCACCACAGTGACATCTACGTCTTTGTGCATTTCTCTAGTATCATTGTACTGAGCACTATGCATGTCAGATTCATCTCGAGAACTCCAAATTTTCGACGTAGTTTTACACTGTTGAGTTGATAAGGGATTTACAAAAAGGTAAATATGGTCTTGGGCCTTAGGAATCTCTTCTCCACGGAAGGAGACAACTGCAGAACGAGGCCAATATGATGTTTGCCTATGAAAGTGCCATGAGCTGTAGAAATCCTAGAGTCCACAGGCCCAGGGATTAATGCGAGCGCAGCAGTCGGACTGTCCCACAGGGGTGATGCCCAGCTTAGGCAAGGTCAGTGAGATGCCATGAGTTTTCTCCCTCTGCACCTTATCATCCAGAAGCAGGATGGTTCATAGCTTGGTGTCGGTTGCTACAGTGGGGAGGAATGTGACTGGAGAGAGACTTAGCTGAGGCTTCCCCGAGCAGGACCCCCTCAGGGAAGGAGCGAAGCTTGTAGAAAAGGCAGCGAGCAGATGACATGGTCATTCTTCTTGAAGTGGCCGGTCTTTTTCATTTCTCTCCATGGTCCTTGACTATTGACAACGATGAGGATGCTTCAAGGCGGCTACTAAAGCGAAGGGAGTATTGAGGGCAGTCATTCTTTCCGCCTCCATTGCCAGGTATTAATTAATTGGGTCTTAAGGTTGGTCCTGGGAATGTATGTGTTTACTTTCCTTCCCCCCACACAATGTGGCATGATGGCAACCACACAAGATTTTGACCCAACAGCGGGGACTCAAGAGTCCTGGCCCTGGGTGGCCTTAGGAACGTTGCTTCTCTTCAGTGGGCCTGAGTTTCTCTATAACGCCAGTGACAAAGATGACAAGAGCCTTGCTGGGGTGCGGCGAGGATCCCATGAGGTGTGGGAAGGCTCCATGGCACCTGGGCTGTGGGGCTGTGTCAGTCAGTGCGATCCACGGAAGCAACTCACCTCCTCCTGTTTGTGTTTATTATTTGCAGTGGTTCCCTGTCCGACAAGCGATTTCTCTTTACCTCCGATGGTAAGGATCCTGCTTTCCTTAAGAATTTGGTATTTTAAAGTCTTCAGCGGTAGTTTATTCTCCCATACCCCTCCGATGATATAGTTTAAAGGATTTTATTTTTCTTTTTTCCCACAGGTCACACAGCAGCAAGTACGCTGTAACTTAAATATACCGAGACAGTAACTCAATTAGCATGAAGTAGAAAATATTTTTTCTTCATAATCTAAGCTCTCTCAAACTTCTGCCAAAAAAAGAATGAAAATTCAAAATGACACTTACGTGAAGATAAACTCCTTTCTGTTAGATTTTAACAAGAAAAGCTTTTAAATATTACAGTTTGATTTGTGGTTATCTTGAATAAAGTGATTGAACATGAGTGTGTGAAACAAGGGCTTTTTAGCCCCTCCATCACGAAATATATTCTGTGTAAATATTCTCTCAGCATAAAGTAAAATATTTCCAGGAGAACAGTATGAATATGTCTTCTTTGTCCAGGAGAGGAGTGTGGCCTGTATTTGCTAACCTCCACATTGTCTTGGACATGGTAAAATTAAGGTCCTAAGGATGACGTTGAGTACAATTTACTGATCTTCAGAGCACCCGGATGTCTGTCCTCTTCAAGGACACAGACAATAGAGTCCCCTCTGATCCAGTGAGAAGAATCCTCAGCATTTTAAACCTTTAAGACACATTGTACTTTGCTGAAATGAGGGTGAATTTAGAAGTCTAGAAAGGAAAGTCAATAGTGGGAACAAAGATGTCATTTATAGGGGATGTGACTTCAGTGAGATCCATTAAGAAGAAAGGCAGCAGTTGCAAGAGACAACAGCATAAATGAGTCAGATGAAAAGTCTGGGTCATTAAAAAAACTAGTAATTAAACAGTTGATTTGATATCAGAATGAAAATAAGTCAACTGAAATTCTACGTGAGATGGAGTACTTTTTTTTTTTTTTTGCTTTCATTTTGTGTTTATATCTGAAATACTTTCTTGGCTTTTTTTTTTTTTTTTTTTTTTTTTAGGTTGCAGCAGATCATTGAGTCTGGAACCGGACACACAGATCAGAGCTTCTTGGCAGTGGGTCAGTGAGACGGGAGAACAAGTTCACTGGTCTCCCGGCCAAGCCCAGCTTCAGGACCAAGACCCGTCATGGGCTTCAGGGGACAGCGGCAAGACCCGCAGACAGCGCGAGTGGCTGGAGACCGATTTGGGAGAGAAAAAGAAAATAACAGGTACGGTTTCACAGATGCAAAATGCCGGGCAGTTGAAATTATGTTTCTGAGCAACGTAGGCGCCTCTTTCTCTAGCTCAGAGTACTCTGTGTCTTTTCTAAACGTGACAAGCCTCCACGTCATCTTGATGGGAAGAACCTGTGTGCAGGTTGTAAGTGTGGAGGTATGGATTAGATGAAACTTTTTTGTTTTTAAGATTTTATTTATTCATTTGACAGAGCCAGCACGAGCAAGGGGAGCAGCAGAGGGAGAGAGAGAAGCACGCTTCCTGCTGAGCAGGGAGCCCGATGTGGGGCTTGATCCTAGGACCCTAGGATCATGATCTGAGCTGAAGGCAGATGCTTAACTGACTGAGCCACTCAGAAACCTTTTTATAGCATGTTGTCAGTGTGGAAACACTCAGCTGTGGTCAGGTTTCTAAATGCAAATAAGAAAAATTTGCCTATAAAATGATTTAAGATTTCAAGTGAGGGAAAAAAAAGAAAAGAAAGAGAAAAGAAACCTGGGGTTGTAATACAAGCTATATGTATTTTAAACTCTAACCTATCAGTAATATTTTCTTACAAGGAATTATGACCACAGGATCCACACAGTCGAATTTCAACTTTTATGTTAAGAGTTTCGTGATGAGGTTCAAAAACAACAACTCCAAGTGGAGGACCTATAAAGGGATTGCGAGTAATAAAGAAAAGGTAAGAGAAACTTTGGAGGAAAGACCTGAGTGGCAGAGTGGGTCTCAAGATATTTTTATCAGTGTGTTTCCAGAAAACAGATCTGCAGCACCACCTTCGTTAGGTAACTCAGCCTTTGTTGGCAAAGCCTTGTATCTACGCTAGCAAGCGTGTCTGCAGAGCCACAGCAGACCTGGGTTCCTGGCTTTGGTGTCCACAGCCGGGTAGGACTGGGGTGGGAAGGACGGAGGAGCGAACGCCCAGCCTCTTCGGGTAAAAGTTACTTGATTCTACAGGTGTTTCAGGGCAACTCTAATTTTCGGGATCCAGTGAGGAATAATTTCATCCCTCCCATCGTGGCCAGATACGTGCGGGTTGTCCCCCAGACGTGGCACCAGAGGATAGCCTTGAAGGTAGAGCTCTTCGGCTGCCGGATCTCACAAGGCAAGTCAGCGAGTCATTCGGTTCTGCTCGTGCCCTGTCCCAGATGGTTGTTACTAACATGATTCTTCCACCATCTCCTCTGTCGCAGGTAATGACTCGTTGGTGTTCCGCAAAACAAGTCCAGACACTGTCGGTTCCACTGAAAGAGAAGATGAGACGATCACAAAATCCGTCCCCTCTCCGGAAATGCCCACAGGTAGGGCACTTACCGTTTCGTGGTTTCCTCAGGAGCGTGACCGGACTCCACGTGATTATTACAGTAGCTTCAACAAAAACTCATTTCGCATTCATACGACAGTATGAATGTCTGGAGTCAGATGGCCGAGAGGTAGCAGCATATGTGTAAAATGACGCAGCATTGCAAGTAGAGAAAGTAGTATTCACACACCACGTAAAGATTTTACGGGAAAATAATAGCTCTCTGTACAATGGAATAGTCTGCGGCCGCGAAAAACAAATGTGTTTAGTAATAGAGGAAGCTCTCTGAGATAAGGGACAAACTTAAGAAAATACACAAAGGACAGGACAGTCCGTAGAGCACTCTACCATGTGTGCAAAAAAGGGAGTGAAGAGGGGCACCTGGGCAGCTCAGTCAGTTAAGTGTCTGCCTCCCGCTCAGGTCATGATCCCGGGGTCCTGGGATCGAGCCCTGCATCGGGCTCCCTGCCCAGCGGGGAGTCTGTTTCTCCCTCCTCCTCTGCCCCTCTGCCTGCTTGTGCTCACTCTGTCTCTCTCTCTCAAACAAATATTTTTTTTAAAAAGGGAATAAAGAATGAATATATATAGATAATCATTCCAGTATCTCTGGAAGAATGTCAGAAACATAATTTGGCTTCCTGAGAGGAGGAACAGAGGTAGGAGGGAGTAATAAACATTAAAAGTGCATTTATTTTTTTCAGAATATAAGATGATTTATGTATTAATTTTATAAAATTCAGAAAGATTATAGGTCTATAAGTATGGAAAAAAGTCATAAATTAGCATCCACAATCACCATATTCCACTGTATCTAATCAACTATATTTATCTGTAACTTGGAGAAAAAAATGGTAGCATACCACATACTTTGTTCTGTAGCATATAGTTTTTCACTTACCATTGTATCATAAGTATCTTCCAGTGTTACTAATTAGTTGAAAAACACAGCTGCTAATAGCTTTATAGTATTTTTTCATATGGATATACCATCACTTAGTTAACCATTCCCCTATTGTTGGATGTTTAAGTTCTTGGATTTTTCCCAAATTTCCACTCTGGTAAACGACGCCACTGTTAATTACAACTTTTGTTCCTTTCGAAGGTCCTTATGCCCCCCATTTCATGAACTGCACATTTCCACTCCTGATCATTGCTTTGTTTTCTTCTCAGGGATCACAGATAAAGAAGGGTGACGAACTAATATTTCTCCTTTAGTTTGCATCGTGTCTATAAGCTTGGGGCCTGCTTTATTAGCTGTTAACGTGACTTCCTTTTTTAAAGTAGGAAGACATGGCGCTCTGTGCAGCAGAGCGGAAATGCTGTCCGAGGTCATCAGGCTGCATTTCCTCTCAGCCCAGCGCTCCAGCGCCCTGGTAACCGGAAGCCCAGGGCTCTTCTCCCCTTTCCCCTCAGCTGCTGCTGCTGTGCACGGGCAAAGCTTCCCACCATCTGGGGGGCTGGTTCCCTGAGCTCATTACCTCCGGGCCAGCTGGGTGGCCCAGCTTAAAACGTTCCCCTCAATTCTGATTTTGGAGTCTAATGTTGTCCAGACAGCAAGCTCAGAGTAAATGTTAATCCCTGAGGACCATCAAAAATTGCCTTTTTGGAAAAAATAAAATTTATTTTCCTAAACTTGAGCCAGGATTTTGAATCCTCTCTTTGTGCTGAGATCAGGAAATGCCTCGCACATATTCACCTTCCCCATATATTAAACCGTTGAAGAGCTTTCAAATTAGTGTTGAGTTTCAGACTGTGAACGCTGGCTGCCGTCCGTTTCCGTTGTAATGTGGTGGCTTTCCCCCTTCCTAGGAATAAACAGCACCGCGGTTGCCATCCCACTGGTACTCCTTGCCCTGCTGGTTGCCGGAATGGGAATCTTTGCAGTCCTTAGAAGGTGTGTGACTTGACATTTTGAAGTTTCTTCTCTAATTATGCAAATAATGACAAAACCAAAATTTTTTTTTTTTTTTTTTGGGTGTAGAAAAGCAGCGTTACTTTGGCCAAGATAAAATGTTAATTTATGTTTTAAAAATAAGTTGGGTAGGGGTAGAAAGTATCACGTATTCTTCTATAAACAGTACTTATCGCTTAGAAACCTTTTCAAGTAGGATTCTTTTGTCTCTGTAGGAGGAAGAAGAAAGGGAATCCATACGGATCAGCAAAGGCCCAGAAAACAGGTTGGTTTGCAGAAAACTCTTCCTACGGTTTTTATACTGTCTTAGAGAAGGGACAGGATCTGCTGATTAAAAGCACAAGGACGTCTGTGACCACACTTACTTGTTAAAAAAAAAAATAAGATCTATAGCCTTTAAGTTATCAAGCCTAAAAGGAAAGGAAGATTGTGTCCTCTTTATTTTAGTTGGGAGTTTTCATGGCCTGTTACTTTGACTTCTGTTCAGCTTATCCCATCATTTATCAACATTCTTTTTTTTTTTTTTTTTTTGGCCACTGTGTAGGCCACCCCACTGCTGGTCACCCGGGAGAAGTTATAAAAGCCCCACTTTCACAAAGTACATTGTCCAGCACACTGTGCCTCCCCAGGCTTCCACGGTATTTCCCATCCTGGGAGAGCAAAGAGGAACCAGGCAGGGTTCAGGTTTGGGTTGCAGAGAATCCTTAGGACTACAGGACGCCCGTGCAATGAGTCAGCCACGGCCCAGAGAGAGGACAGGGGGGCAGGACCCCTCAGAATCTTAGGGGCACTTTGGGACTCCACCTCCGCAAGCTCTCGACAGCCAGATGCGTTGACTTCTCTGAGACACGAGTGTCGTGTCTGTGCAGATGAGAGGACACCATGCCCACGTGTGTCACGTAGGGATGATCTGGGATGTGAGGGGCACACAAATACATCCCGAAGGCAGGTGGAAAGCGTGGTCAGAACGGTGTTCGCTGTTGTAACGACCGCAGCATGCTGTTTCTACCACCTGTATCTGAGGAGCCGGGGCCACGCGTTTCACACGGAAGGTCAGCCGGCAGGAGGCAGCCTGACCCCCGACTCATGGAGAGACACATCGTGGGCAATGTGCGTTAGGCTTCTGAGATACTAGTTTGTTCTGTGTTATCTTTATTCCAGACTGTTGGAAGCAGATCAAGTATCCCTTTGTCAGACACCAGTCCGCCGAGTTCACCATCAGCTATGATAATGAAAAGGAAGTGACGCAGAAGTTGGACCTCATCACAAGTGACATGGCAGGTAAGCGTGCAGCCGCTGGGACGGTGCTCTAGGGTCTGAAGTGCTGCCTCTGGGAGGGGGAGACCAGGAGGGAAAGAAGGTGAAAACCCTTGTGTTCACTTGGGGCCCCATAAGTCAGTGATGTGCACAGTGCTCTTTCTTAACTCTGCACCGAGTTGCAAACGGACACTGAGGTCTCTCTCAGAAGCCCGTTCACGCCAGGCCAGTCACCGACAGGAGCTAGAGCGGAGCTACAGCAGTGGCCCCCGGTACCACGACAATCTGGAAGCCCTGAAGTCATCTGTCACTAAGGTTTTGGTGAAGACACTAAGAGGGACTGGAAAGCACAGCTCCTGCCCTTGTGGAAGACGAGCTAGGAGATAAAAGAAGCCGCCCAGTGTTAGAATGGCCTCTGTGTCCTCAGTAGCCCTCCCTGAGAGTCAAGCTTCTCAAACGGTTCTTGGGGAAGGATCCATTTGGTTTTTGCCTTTTAAAAAATTATTTCTAATCCATCAAGAACTAATACTTTTGTAAAATACAATACAGTT
The DNA here is from genome assembly GCF_024610735.1 of Ursus americanus. Lineage (NCBI taxonomy): Eukaryota > Metazoa > Chordata > Mammalia > Carnivora > Ursidae > Ursus > Ursus americanus. The sequence continues at coordinate 33,209,285 of NC_142137.1, forward strand.
GACCCTTGAACAGCAAGGGGGTTAGGGATGCCGTCCCCCGCCCCCCGCACAGTCAGAAATCCATGTGTAACTTCTGACTCCCCCAGAACGTACTACTCATAGCTTTTTGCTGGTCGGAACAACCTACTGTTGATTCCATTCTTACAAATAACATAAACAGTCAGTTAACACATACTTTGTATGTGTTATGCATTATATATTGTATTCTTACAATAAAGTGAGAGAAAATGTTATTAAGAAAATCTTAAAGAAGAAGAAAATACATTTCCAGTACTACACTGTACTGAAAAAAAATCCACCTGTAGGTGGACACACACAGTTCAAGCCCCTGTTGTTCAGCGTCCACTGTATAAATTAGGAGTAATAATGACATTTAAAAAAAGACATACAAAATATAAAGTCTAATTCTTTTATTAGATTCAGTGGACATAAAGTTACCTCCAAATTGCTGTGAGTTTCTAAACACTTGCTCTGAATTTGTGTACTTGTCTTTTTGCAGACCTGTCTCAGTTCTCAGATAGGTAGGCATCTGCAGACCACACTCTGAGGAGCACTGCTTAGCTTCTCGCTACCCAGAGTGCATTCTGAGGGCCAGCAGCACAGGGAGCTTGCCAGAAATGGGGGCTTTCAGGCCATGCCCGGGCCTTCCGACCCAGAAGTCCCCAGGTGGTGCATGTCAAAGTCAGGAAGCTACCAGGGAAAGGCTGCTGGAGCCGCTTCAGGGCAAAGAGAGCATCTCTCCACCCAAAATCCATCTTCTTATTCCTCCTCCCACCCCCACCCCTGACAATTCTAGTGCTACCTTGTAGATAAAACAAGGGGAGGGAAGACCCCCTTGTCTAGCCTCTTCTTCCTTTCATTGTTCTTTAGCTTCTGGTGCAGCCTGTCCTCCTCCCCCACTGTGTGGTCCTTCTCGGGCATCTTGACCGTGGGAGCCCCTGGGTCTCACTCTTCCCCCCACTTAGCCACAGTCTGTCTTCTCAGCAGCCTCACCATCCCCTGCTGCAGAGCGCCCAGTAGAGAGCCCTTCCTTGCATTTTTTTTCTGTTCAGCTGCTAAGTGCAGACTTCCCTCCCTGTCCCCGAGAAGTCAGCCATTCTCACCTGCTGGACCCCTCTACCTGTGAGTGTCAACAGTTCCTCAGTGGGTCCAGAATTGAATCCATCGTTCCTCACCCTCCCCATGACTGCTCCATACATTCTCTTTCAAGTGGCTTCCCGACTATGTATCCCAGGCTTCTGGGCTTAACATCTGGGAAGGGGCCTTGGCTCCTCTCTTTCCTCACACCCTACACTGTTGGTGATATATTTCTCTGAATCGTGTCTCCAAGGGGTGGCCTTTCCAAGGCTGCTGCCAGATCCCTAGTGTGTGAATTAGACTTTTTCTTTTTTTCTCACTTTTGTGATCTTTCCCTCTTTAGTCGGCTTCCGGGTTACCTCTAACTGTGCCAGTCTCTTCTTTACAATCCTCAATAGCTTTCTAAAAAGTAAACCAAACTTGCTAGCAAGGCACTCAGTGTTCTCCATGGTGGAGCCTCGGGCTAACAGCGCACACCTGGGACCTGAGTTCGACTTCTGGCTCCACTGGCTGCTAGCTGTGTGATCTTCGAGAAGTTACTTCATCTCAACCTGCTTCTCTTTTCCCGTTGGTGAAATGGAGTATAGTCACTACCTCATTGTACTTTTTTTGAGGACTTCACTCATTGATATCTTAGTATCTTAGAAGAGTGCCCGACACAGTGAGGACTCAGTAAATGGGAGTTTTATCGTTATCATTGCCATCATCATTAGTCCCCAACCTACTATTCTGGTCTTCGTGTTCCATTACATCACCCCATGTCCCTCATACTCTGCCCACATCAAATAGGTTTTTAATCACCGTTCCCGTTCCTCATAGTACTACCTCCACCTCCAAAATCTGCCACCTCAAGAGCCAGCTGGAGAGCTCCATGAGGTACTTTCCCTCGCACCCCGCGGTGTGGGGAAGCGTCATCTCTGCCTTCTCTAGGTTCCTGCGATGCGCAGAGTAAGGCTGCCTAGGGCCCTGCGTGTGGCACCTGCGCCTTCTGCACCTCGGGCTTGCGCACCCCGCCCGCTGGGCGCACCCTGCCCGCTGTGCGGCCGGCACTGGGCCGAGTTGGTGCCGCAGAGCTCCTCCCCCGCAAGCACCGGCTTGCCCGGGGTCCGCGTTCCGCGCACATGGCGTGTCTCCTGCGCTTCTGATTTCAGATTACCAGCCTCCGCTCATGATTGGCACCGGGACCGTGACCAGGAAGGGCTCCACCTTCCGCCCGATGGACACCGAGGCGGACGAGGCGGCGCCGAGCGCCGAGGCCGGCCGCCACTACGACTGCCCCCTGCCGGCCGGCCGCCACGAGTACGCCCTGCCCCTGCCCCACCCCGAGCCCGAGTACGCCACGCCCATCGTGGAGCGGCACGCGGCGCGGGCGCACACCTTCTCGGCGCCGGGCGGCTACCGCGTGCCGGGGCCCGGGCCGGCGCACACGCACTCGCTCTCGGCCGGCAGCGCGCCCTACCAGACGCCGCCGCGGCCCGCGCCCGCCGCCGAGCGCCCGGGCTACGATCAGCCCGCCGCCGGCGGCCCGGCCGCGCAGCGCGCCCACCCCGACTACCAGGAGCCGCGGGCGAAGCCGGCGGCCAGCGCCGCCTACGCGGCCCCCGGAGACTGCCTTCGACCCCTCAGCCCCACGGCCATGACCGCTCTCTTGTGAGCACACTGTGAAACAACCTGCTGCGGTACCGAGCGGCGGGCTGTGTGCGGCCCAGGGAGACGGGAGACGGGGTCGAGTGTGCGTGTGTGTGCGCGCGCGCGTGTGTGCCGGGGTGTGCCTGCGATTTCATAGGATCCTGCGGTGGAGTCCTGGGGACTCCTCTCATACTGTTTACAAAGTAGTGCATCTGGTTTTGTTCTTGCCCTTAGGGCAAGAGTCTGTTGGGTTTCGCTGGGCTAGGAAAATGACAGTTTTCAGATGGTATTTTCATTTCTTACTGTGATATTGAGCTGCTTTGATGTAAAATGTGCAATCTGTACAGAGTTGTATTTAACATGAATTAAAGTAACTTAAGTTTGCTTTATCAGATTTTACTTCTGCAGAGGCTAAGTGGGAGAATGCAGCTGTTGCAAAAACGTGTGTAGTAAATAGTATGTTCACTCTAAGTATTTTATCTGATGTGTTTGCAGCAGGTCTGTTTAAACTTAATCTTGTTATTGTGGCTCATTTCCTTTCCTTTGATAACTAGAACTAAAAGCATTGCTAACATTCTTTTGGAAGGAATGAAATTACTTGAAGTTTGAGAAACACACCCGGTGGTTGTTAGCGATTATGATTGTAGATTACAACAAAGCACAATGTCACACCTCGGCAGCTGCAGGTCCCTTAGACTCCACTTGGGGTGGGATGTGCGGTGGCCAGTCAGGGCGCCCACCGGCCAGGGCAGGAGGGTCCTGCGGGCCGCGGGGGGTCTCCCTGTCTGGGGGTCTGGCTCTCGGGAAGCACTGGCCTTGTCCCACTTTGCTTCCTCCTCACCTCGGGGCCAGCAGATCCTGTGTGGCTTTCCCGCGCAAATCCACTGTTTCAAAGTGTCTGCAAAGCCCGGGGCGACCAAAACTGCTTTCCCAACAAACTGAATGAAGGTGGCATATGATGACAGCCTGAATTACTGTGTCAGATGCTTTTGTACCTCAGATTAAAAATACTGCTGAGGTCACACGCCCACACTTTTGATGACTTTATTCGGAAATAACACATTGTGACTATGAAACACAAAGTTATTTGACATATGTTCTTACAAAAGGGACCGAGGCCAAATCTACACAGAGCTTTTCTACTGAGATGGTTGGGAACTGAACTGATTTTGTTTCTTACAAAATCAGCCTGTCTCTAATTCCAGATTAGCCCAGACCTCAGCTGTACCTCATGTTCACTGCTTTTTATCTGTTTGTTTTGAGTTCACTATGGAAGATTTGCCTCTTTTGCCAAAGAGGAAAATGTGTGTTTAACAGAAAATGTGGACCAAAAAAAATCCTTTACCTAAAAAATGCATTATGATTCTATTTGTAGGACTATGACTTTCTGTGAAACTATAAATATTTAAAATAGGGTGCTGGCTGGAACTTCACAGATTTTTTTGGTTATTTTAGAGGATAAAGAGTTTACGTTGTGGAGTTTACATGGTTTTATATGCATACTAATTGTAATAATAAACTATGCCAAATCACAGTGCCCCTGCCTCTCACTGGTGTCCTGCTGGCCAGGCTGTTGAAGGCATGTGAGAGGCTCAGCCTTCCTAAAAGAGCAAGTGGTTACTGTGGAAAGAGCTGGGTTTAGAATTAGGTAGGTCTCGGTTCCAGACCCTCATCAGCCACACACTAGCTGAGGGATCTCGAGCCAGTTATTTTGGAAATAAATGAAGAGCAACCACGCAAGCGAAGTCTCTTCAAGCTTGCTGTCGCAGGGGAGTCTGCCACCATCACTTGCATTTTGCAGAGAGGCGGAAAGGCAGCAGAGGGGTGGGAAGCTTCATAGTGGAAAAGAAAGGAGGGCTGCAGCTGTGCCTTGATTGGAGGCTGCTGGCCTGGGGAAGCTGTAGGTTGGATTAACTAGATAATTGGTTACGGATGCATATTTGGATTTCTTTGCTTGGCCCTAGGTTGGAAGTGGGGACAGAAATTAGAGAAGCTGTCAGTAATCAAATCTTAGTGATTTGGAGTTGACTGTTGCAGACATTCCTGCTCAGCTTCCTGGTCTGGCTTCTGCAAACCTGACCTCTCGCAGGCTGCTTCCTGGGCTGGTTGTGGATAATGGCTTGCTTTCCTGCGCTTATTGCTGTGGGTTGTAAGTCAGAGTTCTGTTTTTATGTATGGTCCGTCCATTATCCATTTGTATAGTCAATCTGTCTATAGCCTTAGCCTCAGTTTTTTCTTGTGTAAAAATGATGTTAATGCGGTTCCTCCAAGGCTTACAAATTAAGAATTAGTCGGGACAGGAGCCCCTGGGCGGCGCAGTCGTTAAGCGTCTGCCTTCGGCTCAGGGCGTGATCCTGGCGTTCTGGGATCGAGTCCCACATCAGGCTCCGCCACTAGGAGCCTGCTTCTTCCTCTCCCCCTGCTTGTGTTCCTCTCTCGCTGGCTGTCTCTGTCTGTCAAATAAATAAATAAAATCTTTAAAAAAAAAAAAAAAGAATTAGTCGGGACAACATTTATCAAAGTTTTTGTTATATAATTGGCTGTTTGTCTAATCTAGGCCCTCAGTGGGCTGCAGGTAGCCTTCTAACATTAAAATATTAGTCTGTAAGAATAGACTTCTTTACAGTGAATTAAAGTTATTTTCATCCATCACATTTCTTCCCCGTACTCGTGATCTAATCAGGACGGAGAGAGAACGGGACTTTGTTCGGAACAGCGCTTCCCCGGGTGGCCTCACTGTGTAGATGGGGTGGCTGAGTGGAAAGGTCTGATAAAACCCTACACTGCCAAGCTTAAAGTAGAGGATAAGAGCAGGAAAACGCTATGCCTTTTTCAGTGTTTTGCAACATGAGTCCATGTGATAAGGTGAGAATGAGATCATTCTAATTGTCTGGTGTCTTCTATGTTATCAAATCCTATCGGGAGGCAAAGATTGCGTTGTGGCTGCAACACTTCTCTGACAAACGAGACTACACTGACCACGGAAGCTGCTGAAACTGCTCTGGGTTTTGTTCCTGAGAATTCATTTGTATTCATGTTACTTGGGACTCCTGTGTCTTGAATCCCAGGATTCCTCTTTCTCCACCATGACAGATTCTCAGCTGTTTTGCGCTAACTGCTTGCCTCTGCTGTTTTCTTTATTCACTCCTGGAATTCCTGTTCGATGTTCAGTGGACCTCCTCATTCCATTTCCGTCCCTGTCTCTTAGTCCCTCTTATTTATCGTCTCCTTTATCTTCCTGAGCTGAGTTCTGGGTAAACTCCCGAGAGACAACGTGGCACAGTGGCTGGGTGCACAGACTGGAGATTGCCTGGAGGAGAAGCCATCACCTCTCTGTGCCTGTCTCCTTGCTTGTTCCGTGGGGACAGACAATACTATCCACCTGCCTATGCCTGGTGTGAAGACTGGTGGAAGCTTCTCAAGCATTGCCTGGCCCACATGGAACACTGTATAAGATTCCGTATTCTACTCCAGTTTACTAATTCCGTCTTATCTCATCTGCTTAATTGAGCCACTGAGGTTCTAATTTCAATTTTTAAAAAAATGTCTAGGTCTGTGGATTCTTTTTCAAATCTGCCCTTTTTCTACAGTATCTTCTTGGGCTTTGAGTCCTTCTTTTAATCATTTGAAACATTCATTTTATGTTCTCTGATTGTTCTGTTCTCTTCATCCCACTTAGAGCAGGAGCTGCTGTGCAGTGGAAGGCTCTGGCAGCGCTGTTCAGTCCAGCTTTTGCACGAGACACATTCGGAGCTGGCCAGCGTGGTACTCGTTAATTACGCGGGGCTGGGGCTGTCGGGCACCGGAATGTGGCTGGACTGACTGGGGAATACAGTTTTTATGTTATCCAACTGTATTTAGAAGTAGACAGCCACCCGTGGCTGCTGGCTCCTGCACCGGACAGAGCAAACGGGCGATCTGCCCCCTCCGTCGCGGTGCCACCCCTCGGACCTTTGTTCACCCACTCCAGCCACAGGAGCCTCTGGGCTGTCGCTAGAACCTGCCGGGGACATACCCCTCCTGAAACCTTTGGACTCGCCGCGCTCTCTCTTTCTGGAAGGTTCTTGCCCCAGATATCTGCACGGCTCAAGCTTTCACTTCAAGTCTGCGCTCCGACCGCATCTCCCGGAGCTCTTCCTTCCTCTCCCTGTCTGAAGACGAGCGTTCCTCCCCACACAGCTCTCCTCTCCTGCTTTACTGCTCTGGGTACCATGGATCCCTGCCTGGCACGGCCACGGGGTTTCCCGGCGCTCCCGCTGGACCCCGTCCCGCCAGGAAAGGAGGTGTGCGTTGTGTTCCCGGCGGGTCCCCAGCACCTGCAGCGCTGCTCCGTTACTCTTGGCTCGGTGAATGAACGGGCCGAGTTCTCGAGGCTCTGGCCTGGTCGTCGTTTCTCCTGACTCCTGTTCATGGTGGTTTGCGTCTTTACATGGTTTCAAATATTTTATCGTGAGCCCTTCCGTAGCAGGGCGTTTCCCTCCTTGTGAAAACCTCATGATAATGGCCTTTCTGAGTGGTTTTGCGCTTATATCTGTCAGGTACACCAGGGAGGGTTGCCAGACAAAACAGAGGATATCCAGTTAAATTTGAATTTCAGATAAACAGCAAATAATGTTTTTAGCGTTGCGTATGTTCTGTGGAATATATGGGACATATGTATACTAAAAACTATTCATGTCCTGTATTTTTATTTGCTGAGTCTGGCAACACTAACACTAGGAATCTATCAGCCCTGCACCAGTTTTTAGTTTAACTTTTGGGTCGGTGGTTCCTAGAATGTGCTGAAAATGTAGACCCAAAGCCGCGTGTGAGGCACAGGCCCCGGGTTTTCATTTCCCAGGGCTGACTGCGCTGGTCACGCCGGGCCGTTCATCCTTTGTTGCCGGTTTTATTGGGCAGGTTTGTTTGGGTTCACCCTTTCACTGTTCCAACTCCCTGTCATGCCGAACCCCAAATCGCGTCTCCTATCGTTTCAAGGAGGTTACCTACCCAGCACCTGAGTAACCAGCACCCTCCCACCACCCCCAGGATGCTCAGGGCCTCAGCGCCAGTGCTGGTCACTCTGTTTCAAAGTATCTTCTTTAATTCTGATACCCGGGTATTTCCCTGTATTTCTTGAGATAAGTGGGGCCTTTAAAAGAGTTCTGATTTGATTTTACGTAACACCCCTAGGAACTTACAGACAGGTTTTCATCTCATCTTGCGGGAGTGATGCCTCCCCAGCAGGCAGGAGATGGTGCAGGATTTAGAACCATATAGAGCTCAGGTTTAACCTGGGATTTAGCCTTTAACTAAATGATTTCAAGCACATTATTGGTGCTCCGTCAAACAAGAGGCCATTAGCCTCAGGGGGCTGTAATGCCGGGTGGTCTACAGGAGCAAACCGAAGTCTAAACCTGGAAGTGCCTCAAGGTTTCGGAATTGAATGCTAGGGACAACCAGAGACAAAGAGCCAACTAGGATTAAAGCTGTAGCCAACCAGATAATTTCCTTTCTTTGCTCCTACATGTTCTCGAAGCCTTTCCCCTGGCCTCTTCGGTGCAGTGCTCCTAACCACTCCTGGTCTGGCGCCACCGGATCAGAATCTATAAATGCTCAAATAAATTTAACGTTTTTAAAAATGCCTCAGTTTATTTTTTAACATTGGTGATTTCTAAACCCACTTCTTATTCCCTAAGGCGGAAATGATTATACGAGGGCTGCTGTGAAGACGAATTTATATCCGTTTTACTGTACATAAGTACGGTAGGTGAGCAATAAATATTAACTCCTCTCTCTCCGCCCAGTGTGAAGTCTAAACTGTCCTCCAGCACCACTTCCCTTGGAGTCCCTTTCAAGCAGAGGTGGCCTTTTCTCTTCAAGAGTTGCACTGGCTGCAGCCAGGGGGCAAGGCACACCTTCCCCCCGACACCCACTTCCCACCCATTCTCACTTTCTCTCCTGCTTGCAGAATCCTCTCCGCGATACTCCTGCCCCCTCTTATTCCCGCTGTGGCAGCTGATGTCCCCCAAGCCATGCTTCCATTCACTGAGGCCTTTTGCCTGGCTCAAGGTCTTCTCCATCTTTCCCTGTGATCACACTGGAAATTCAGCGTCCGGCGGGGTTTTGATGTCTCCTCTGGTAACCTGCCCTCCGCGGATGGCCGCACTCCTGCGGTCGGCAAGAACTCCAGCTCGGAGACCTTGCTAATTCTGTCTGCTCCAAACCTCCTGTTCTTCGGATTCCTCACCTTTCATCCTACTTACGCACTGACCTCATGAAGATATTTGATGCCCAGTCATCAAACCTTTTAAGTTGCATTTCCTTTCCATCCAGCACATGAACTGTTCTCAGCATTTTCGCGCTGCTGTCTTTCCAGGAACCCCAAACCTTGAGGCCCCAACGACAGAAGTCCCCCTCAGCATACCACCTGCTCTTGTCCATCACGGCAGCAGGAAAACATTGTAACTGTTCACACCGGGGCTCTTACCAACCCCTGGGTTCCCCACTTCCCTGGGGCCCTTTACTCCTCAACCTTATCAAGCTGATCTTTGATAACTGCCCCTCTGCAACTGTTCCAGGCATGTCGCCACACTCCTTCCCCTCATGGTCCTGAACATCAGACCCTGTACCTGCCTATCCATCCCTCCTCCCACAAAAACCTGCATCCACGCCGGTCCTTTTCTTCTTCCCTCCTGTGTCAGTGGGAAAGGGTCTCAAAACCTTCGCTGGTGACCTAATCCCCATTGGCTTCTCCCTCATCTCAGATTTTGCTCTAGGAATTCCCTTCTCCCTTGTCTTCACCTTCTCCCTCTCAACTGGTTATCTTCCTCTTGGCCTATAAACTTGTTTAAATCTCAAGTGTGAAGAATTCTCCTTACGTGTCCCCTTTCTGCCCCGGGTGATGTAGCCTGGCATGTTTGTGCCTCCACTCCTGTTCGTTCCTGTCTGATGTAGTCTTTGGTTACACATGGTTATGCGCTGGCTGTACACCCAGAACGCAGTACCTTTCCATTTCCAGCCGTCTTTGGCATCCCTTTAGGGCATTTTAAATGGTTTTCTTATAAGTATTGCACATTTTAAAATTTATGCTTAGGTGTTTTCTTCTTGTTGTTGCCATCAGAAATGGTACCGCCCCCCTCCTTTTACAGATCAAGACCTGGTATGGCCTTAGTGGAAAAAAGTGTACATTGTGCAACTGGACTGCCTGTGTTCCAATTCTGGTATCACTGTGTAAGCAAGAAAGTATTTTACCTTTCTCTGACTCCATGTTCTTATTTCTAAGTGGAGATACTGGTAGAATATATTTCATGGAGTTGCAGTGAAGATTACAAGGGTTACTACGTAAAACCCTTAGATCCGTGCCTGACCCATGGTGGGTACCATGTTGGTATTAGCTATTATAGACCTATTTTTTTAATTAAAAATATTTTTAAATATTAAAACATATTTTTTCTTCCTCTTTGTTTATATTTTATTCCTTTACTAAATTTCCTTGTTTCTAGTTTTTAGTTGATTCTCCTGGTTTTTCTGGGAGTGTGATCATGTCTGCCAGTAGTGCTCTTGTGAGCTCCTTCACAATATTCATAGATACATTTAATTCCATTGGCAGCACCTCCCCGACCATAGTAAATGCTTCTAGTGTCTCCCAGCCCAGCATGATGCTGGCTTGGGGATATCAACAGATTCTGCTGAGGTGTATATTATTAAGAAAACATCCGTTCATTTCTTTTTTTTCCTCACCAAGAATTAGTGTTGGATTTTCACCAATGACTTTTCAGCATCTGTAAGCAAATGATTTTTGGGGTGCCTGGGTGGCACATTCGATTAAACGTCCGGACTCTTGGTTTTGGCTGAGGTTGTGATCTCAGGGTCTTGGGATGGAACCCTGTACTGGGCTCCAGGCTCAGCAGAGAGTGTCTTAAGTTTCTCTCTCCCTCTGCGCACCCCACCCCCGCACCGTATGCTCGTGCACTCGTTCTCCCAAATAAGTCTTAAAACACACACACACACAAACACACAGCAACTGATTTTCTTGCCTAGGACCCCTTTCTAGACCCAGCCATATGATTGATTATATCAATGGATATCCTAACAGTAAACATTTAGTTATGGTGTGTGAGTCTGTTAAACTGCTGCTGAATTCACATCAATAACATTTTATTTAGGATTTTTGCATTAATGTTCTTTCAAGAGATAGGCCTTTTCATTTTCTTTGTATCAATCTTAATCAGGTTTATTAGCTTGACAAAAACAATTTCATTTTCTCCTACTGTTAGTTCTTTTATTAGGCATTGAAATTATCTGCTCTTTAAACATCTGGTAGCGTTGCCTGTGAAATTCAGCATGTATTTGTGATAATTTGGGGAGGAGGCAGCACTGACAGTTTTTTCCTTGGAAATCTGTTTAGATTTTAAAACTTCATTCGGTTTTTTTTTTTAAAGATTTTATTTATTTATGTGACAGAGAGACAGCCAGCGATAGAGGGAACACAGCAGGAGAGTGGGAGAGGAAGAAGCAGGCTCCCAGCAGAGGAGCCCGATGTGGGACTCGATCCCGGAACGCTGGGATCATGCCCTGAGCCGAAGGCAGACGCTTAACGACTGCGCTACCAGGCGCCCCCCCCCCCCTTTTTAAGATTTTATTTGAGAGAAAGAATGCACACGCAGGAGGAGGGGCAGACGGAGAGGGAGAAGCAGGCTCTCCACTGACCAGGGAGCCCGATGCGGGACTCAATGCCAGAACCCTGGGAGCATGACCTGAGCCAAAGGCAGATATTTAACCGACTGAGCCACCCAGGCACCCCAAAACTTCATTCAATTTTGGTAAATTACATTCTTAGAAAAGTTTTCAAATTTATTCATATAGAATTGAACAAAATAGTTTTTTATCACCCATTCAGTTCCCTGTTTTTATGGTTATTTTGTACATTTGCCTTTACTTTCGTTTTTCATTACTAGTTTAGCCAGCAGTTCATCTATTGTCTTTTTCCCCTGAAAATTAGTTGATTCTTTTTGTTTTTAGTTCGGTTTTTCTGCTTACGGAAGCAGATAACACATTTGTTACAGCCCTCGGCAGAGGTAAAAATGCCCTTACCAATGCTGAGACTGACACCTTCCCAAATGTCACAAATATCCCTGAAGAACGTGGGACCCCTGTGCACACAGAGTGAGGGAGGGAATGCTCCCGTCTCAAGGCTCTGCCTCTGCCACGGAATGTGAGGCGTTCCTACAATCCAACAGTCACCCAACTGCAGAAAATCAGTTTCTGGTGCAATTCAAATCCAGCTCAACTATCATTTTAAAAAATCAAAACTAAATCAATCCTAGGCTCCGTAAAACCTTGCACCATCAAAAAAACCCAGAAATAATGACTGGGGGAGAAAGACTGAAAAGCTGATAGTTTCATCTGTATTTCCCTTTCTCCCTTCGAATGTGGCCTATTAAAGTAGAATCAAGAGAGGGGTTTGAGTCCTGGCTGACACCTACTAGGTATGTAACCCTGGACAAGGAATATAACTTTCTAGCTCTCAGTTTATTCATCCTCCCAATACAAAGTATTTTATTTGACAATCTTTGTAAAACCTTCCAGCTCTAATAGGCAGAAGTAGAATACCATATTTGGGGTCTGCTGCCCCCTGCTGGCATTTTGACAGATTGCAAATATTACCATTCCAAAACAGACTCCAAGTTTGTGTATTTTACATTTTGTAGATCTAATTTTCCTTCTTATAGTTCCATTCATCTATCTTCCTATTTATAAGCCAGAGGTCTTTTACAATCAAATACCATCTTAACTTGAACTTTAAAGCAATCTTGTTACTTTTGCTGTTCAAATCTTCCTTCTCAAATTCTTTCAAAGTTTTGTTGCAACCTCCCAATCCTGTGATGGCTTTTTATAATTTTCTTGTGGTTCTGTTAATTTTTGCTTTATACGATTTGAAGTTATTTTAAATTAGTATATACAAGGTTCGAATTACTTTGATTTTGTAGTGAGTTGATTCTTTAAGAATTGAAATAGTTTTCTCTATCCCTGGTAATGCTTTTTTTCCCCCCCTTGAAGCCTAGTTTCTCTGATATGAATAATTATCTTGGCTGGCCTTTGGGGAATATATGCCCAGTGTAATTTCTTTATCATTTCACTTTCAGATTTTCTGTGTCCTTACGTTTTAGGTGTGGATTATTTTTTCCAGTCTGAATTCTTTAACAAGTGAGTTTAGTCCTTGATCAAGCCATCTCAAAATCCAATCCTAGTAACACATTCTTGTCACCTGCCAGTATATGCTAGCTAATTCTTTCACTTTTGATGTCTCATCTCTTTTCTCCCTTACCAGGCCCAGCACATCCACAGCCAGGCTGTGCTAGGATTTGAGCCTCATTATTGGCCTGGCAGCCAAGAGAGGAGATGGGGACAGTTACTGTCTGAGGGGATGGGGGTGCTAGAGGGACCCACAGGACTAAGCATAGAGCTGCATTCACAACGATGACATTACAGAGAAAGAACACCAAGCAAAATCAGCAAAGGGAAAAGGCACATGAGCAAAGTCCAGAGGAAACCAGGCACAAGCTCCAAGAGTCTTCTTCTAATTAAGTCACAGAGGATGAGCTGAATTCCTCCAGCAATGATGTGTAACACATAAAATACTGTCCACCAGGGAAGCTTGCCTGAGCCTGGGCAAGCCTGCAGTCTAGGGTTTTTATTGGGCTCAGTCACACAGGCAGTCTCTGCCTAGCACGTATCAAAATTCCAGATTCCCAGAAGGAAAACAGGTGTTCAACATAAATCTTATTGTTTGTACAAACGCTTCAGGCACAATAAACCACCTATCAGTTAGGGAATGGGGGGGCGGGGACACTCCGGAAATCCAAATTGCTGGATACTAGCCACAGGTGAACTTTGTAGGTAGGCCTTTTTAAGGATAACAGGCTCAGGCACAGCATCTATGAAATATTGAGTAAACTGAGCCGTGACCTCATGCCAACCACTTACCGGTTAGGAGGTCACCTCTTCAGCCTCTGGGTGGGAGATGAGCCAGTTCCTCATCTATTAACCTGTTTCCTCACGTCCCACTCCTGGTCCACTTGTGTTAGCTTGGGTCCTCCAAGGAGCAGACACCAAGACCAAGAAGGGATCTGCTGTGTAACAGATTTATTAGGAGCAATGCTGGTGAGGAAATAAGAGAGGAAGTTGGGTTTAGTGGGAAGCTGGAAGCAACCAGACCCTAATGCAGGTATGAGCTCCACTGAAGGAGGGAAGGTGGGGAGGAAGCCACTCAGATTAGAATGTAATCCCGTGGGAGCCTGGCAAGACCATCAGGGAGTCCTCAAGCTGAGGGCAAGGGGTCATAATACCCCCATCATGACCAGTCACTGGCTGGCAGCCCCTGGAGAAGCCGGGATGGATTTCAGAGTGCCGCAAGTGGGGAGCCTGGAGTCCCTGCGCTCCTGCTGGAGATCCGGGAGACGCATTCTCCTGGCCGCTACCACAGGGGCCACAGCTCTCAAAACACACCTGAAAAAGATTTAGTATCAAATACTTAGCACCAACAGCGCATGGTAACTTGCAATACTTTTAGTTAAAAAAAAAGTTACAAAACCACCTAAAATAGAACACTGATTAAAAATGAAAATGTAAATAATCTTTTACAATTCATAAATTGAACAACCTCCTTGCAGAATTCTGGGGAAAAGACTTTTCCAAACTGCTTGATGAGCTGGGAGCTTAAGCTGACAAACAGCATATTGTATGAGGCCTAAATCAAGGTTAATCAGTGACAAAAAATAAGTATTTCTGAATGTTCCTAACTCCAGTAATTTTCTGAAATATGATTTGTATTCATCAATACTAAGTAAAATACCATGTGTAAGTTTCTCTTGCTGTTTGACCTCAGACACCCTTAAAGCAAAGGCATTGCTACACATTTTATACCTTGTCCTTAGGATTATAAGTGACCACAGGTAACACTTCTGAAGCAAAGAAACAGAAAAATGTTTACAGATGTTTCTAAAAATTATTTTACACCTATTTTGGCACTTCTCAACTATATGGGCTCAGATGATAAAATGGAAGAATGTCCTCTTACATGGTATCTAATAGATTCGGTTTTTTAATTTGTTTCAATGTTATCCTCTTAGAGAACACGGGCTATCAAAATCTATAACACAAAACTAATCCAAGGAGACTACAGTCTTTGCCATCTGCTAAGTTTCAGCAAAACGCTGGTCCCACAGTTGCCCTGACAGTTCCTTCCAACCATCATGTTTTTAACTAACCCAGAGTAAACAGTTCCTATGATCACACAGTTAATTCCTACCAAAAAAAAAAAAAAAAAATTGTTCCACTATAGTAAGTAGGTTTCAGCCTTTGCATGGACTTGATGGTCTGTTAGTACAAATGACAGAAACTGCTAGAAATAAACCAAAATATGTAATGTGAAAGAAACTTAAAATATTTATTTTTTAAAAAATGAGATCAATACCATTTTAATGTAGAAGATGCCATCTTTATTTACAGGCTAATAAAAAAATATTAAACTCAACTTAACTAGATATAGTACATTTGTCATAAATCCTATGGATCTGAGGCCAACCCTACGTGGAAGACTGAACAAGCGGAATGGTGGAGTACATAATAAAGATGTCAAATACTGTGCGATTTACACATGAATCAATGCATTTTGTTTCTTAACATGAAAACAAAGTCCACTGTGTGGCGAGTAAAACCAGCACCACGCACAAGCCGTGTTACCTTCTGACAGTTATAATTACCGAGACTCACAACCTTTCATTTCTCTTACACCTGTTTTAACAAGTCTCATAACTCAAACGTTGTTGCTCCATCATATTCCTAACAGATACCACAGTAGAGAATTTTAGAGGCTAACATGTAAATACACACACACACACACACACACAACCCTCACATTGCTGAACGTTTTTTCTCAGCTCCGCTGTTTGTATGTGCATTTGTAGATGTTTCTTTTTCCTTTTTAACTGTAATGGCTCTGCAATAGTTCTCTCCTTCTCTGTTTGGTTTTCTAATAGAAACTTGGGTGTTAGGAATTTCTTCCCTATAAATATGAAAATATACAAACTGCTTCTCATTCAGTCTATAATTCCTAGCTCATCTCCCAGAGACCAATATTCTAAAATGAACTTTTAACTGGGTGCTTTCTAAACATCTGCCAGGAAGCTCCCAGTCGCATCTGAGCAACAGGGTCCTCATGCCGCCTTTGCAAACCAGGGTGAAGCAGGAATGAAAACGGAACCGACTTAGGCGATCTTAAACTCCCCAGGGAATTTTTCCTTCTACTCTTCAGCCCTTCAAAGGAGTTTATGTCATAACCATCCCATATGATCCATATTACACAGCGTCTCCAAGGAAATGCCAATTCAAGGCTCTTAAAAAATTCTTCATGGACTTTTTAGATTGTTTTCAGAAATTAAAAAGTTTTAGCTAGTATCTCCTAAGGATTCCATCTAGTAGATAAAGAATATTGTCTGGAAAAAAACAAAACCAAACCACCATGGTCATCCCATCCCAGGCTGCGTTTTAAAAAACAAGAACATGGTTTCACGTCACAACAAAAATGTTTTCAGATACACTGCAATGGAAATTTTTTTGGCTAAATGAATGTACTGGCTCAACTCCAGCTTGCAGATCTCATGTCATGCCTGGGGTATGTGTTTGGTGTAGGGGGACTGCATAAGGAAAACGACATTTTTCTTTTAAGAGGCCTAGCCCGTCAGGAGCAAACAATAACATGTAGCTTACTTGGTTGTACAATTAAACACTAGCTTTTGCTGGGAGGCAACGTTATGCTACAAGGTATTTTAATATCAGTAACAATATACACTATGAAGTGCACTTCTGTTACAAACTAACATGGAGATATACAGATGAACAAAACCACCCAAAACAAACCATAAATGAGCAATAGTTAAAACATAAAACTTATAAATAGCAAAACCACCAAATAAAGTATATACATTGTATAGTATACCTATGAACAAATATATAATGCATCTAGGAAAGACAAAAAAGTGTGTTCTGTATCAGGTAACAACTGAATATTAGACATGAAGATACTGGTAATACTCTAAAAGCCTTGTAGGCTTGTCCCCCACTTAATAGCCCCTTAAACATATATCCTTTAAAAAAATCAGTGATATTGGCAAAATTATCACCTCTTTAAATGCAATGTTTTCACTTTCCCCAAGCAGGGTACAGTGGCCTGCAAAGCAGGAAAAAGAGAGCAGGCCCTCCATGCTTAATCCTGGGATAAGAGAATTAACAAATCCGTAGTTTGCATATGAGAGCACTTTAGTCAAGCAAACACTGAGATGAAAAGCCAACCCAAACAATTACTGTATCAAAACGTCTTCACCTTACCTTGCCCATCAGTGCCTCGGCTTTTTAAATGATTGGCAAATAAGTTACTTTGAGAGAAAACTGCTGTGTAGACGCAATGTAATTCACTGACAAATAAATCTGAGCTTTTACTGCCAGAAAAATGTATCGTTAAGTACCAAGACTATCACAATAAGACAAACTTTATGAACAACTCAAAATGTATAAAACTGTCTTTTGTGGATCCCAGAAAAAAAAACACTGGAGTCTAAACATTAATAATGTAATGCTCCAATACCATGCACACAGATCAACATAATTGAGGACAGATATTTTACACTCATCTGCATTTCTTTTAAAAACCAGGAAAGTACAATGTACAATAACTTTTGAGGAAGTATTTCTAGTGCAGCATTGATTGATAAAGGATTGCTTAAAGAAAACTATTTTGTACTGCATTGAATAAAGCTGAAAGGCAAACTCATTACAATAAATGATCATTAAGAACTGATTTAGGTATCGGGATGCACAATAAATTAAATTAAAAAACGAAAACCATTCTTTTAGTTAAAAAAAAAATTAAGTCAAGCCTACATTTCTGCAATTCACTGAGTTAAGTTCTGTCTCTGAAATACCACACTTAACATTCTGGAATATATAATATGAATTCATTTATTCTCTTGTATTTAAAGGCTATTTCTTATAAAATTCCGGTTAGCACGGACCTTCTACTAAATGGAAAAGGAGCCAAATAAAACAGTACTGCTTCATTTGGTACTTAAGAGCCTAGTAATACCCCTTTGGGAAACACATGCTTTGGTGCTTTACAATTTTAAGAAAATCAAAGTCGCTTTACATGCAATAGCTAATTATGGTATACCACAGAAAACAGGGAGTTTTATGCATTTGGAATTGTTCACGTGAAGCCCTGAGGTACCCGCCTTTCATTTAGGCTACAAGCCTCCCTTGATCTTGTATAGTCTTTGTCACCGTTTCCCTAGTGCCCCAAACTCAAAAGAGTCTGATCAACAATCTTGTCCGGAGATACAGTCAGTTTAGTAGGATTTTTTGTGATACAGACTGTGCAGATCGTCTAGTTTGGAAGCACTGTCTTCGACGGGAGTTTCACTGGAAGTTCCTAGGTCTCCATTTTCATGTCCATCAGCTACTGCCTTCTTATTAAACCCTGAAAGAAAGAGAAAAAAAGCAGATACTTTCTAATCCAAAAAAAGTCTTGTAACTTTATTGAGCAAAGACAAAGGAATGCCCACTATAATAATAGTAATGAGGTAAATAATGGGGCCCCAAATTAATCAAGTTAGTAATTTCTGACAAAGGGATGCTTCCTTCTTCTGGCAGATATCAAACACTATACAGATTTTTTCACATTCTCTATTGGACCTATCACAAAATTATATATAATTTCCTACCATACTTGCCATGAAACTTAGAATACACACAATCGTAAAATTCAGTTAATTCTACTTACACAAATATATAATGAACAGTCAACTATGTGTTTCTTTTACATTTTGCTTTCAGATTATTTAACTTAAGTGCACTGAGGCACATGCTAGCTTATTGCTAAAAATCTAAGTTGTTGGCAAGACAATGTCCAGATAAAATTTAAAACAGATTTTGGTTTATCTAAAAAATAGACACTAGGCTTGCAAATAAATCAGAGTTGATTATGTCATCTATTTAGTAAGCTATGAAGTACGGACATGTGGTAAACAATAACCGATAGATACATTTTTGGTGATTTGAGTCCATTAATAGTAATAAATCATAAGAGCATACATTTTGGTTATCTGAGTCACATTTTAAGTGGTCTGCAATTTACACAGGTAACAGAGAAGTCTTTTAGCCTCTGCTGCAAAAAAGGAAAGGAAAGAAGCCTTCTAATCCAGGCAAAAAATAGTAGAAAGGGTGAAAGACAATGAAATCATAGGGAAAGCAGCCCAACAGTGTAAAGTTTTGACATATTGCCAAATCATTTTGCTCAAGATGCATGGGGAAAACAGAACTGTTACTGCTGTCTACGTGTAGATAATTCATAAAATCCAGGCTTACCATAAGAACACTAGTTCATCACTATATAACTCTATGCCAGAAATTCTCATTTTTGGTTTTCGGGATGCCTTCACACTCTTAATAAGTACTGCGGAATCTAAAGAGTTTTGTTCATGTGCTTTATTAATGTTATGTGGGTTACTGATGTAACCATATTAGTAACTGAAACTTCTGAGAAATCTAAAAAAATTACTACTTTGTTAAAATGAAAATAAGCCTAACAAATATTAACACAAATAACATATTTGTCTTAGTGAATAATCTTAAAGTCTGGCTTTAGGGGCACCTGGGTGGCTCAGCAAGTTAGGCCGCTGCCTTCGGGTTGGGTCATGGTCCTGGGGTCCCGGGATTGAGCCCCAAATCGGGCTCCCTGCTCAGCGGGGAGACTGCTTCTCCCTTTCCTGCTCCCCCTGCTTGTGCTCTGTCTCTCTGTCAAGTGAATAAATAAAATCTTTTAACAAAATAAATAAATAAAGGTCTGGCTTTATAGACGATAGCTGGATTTTCTTATTTGCCTCTACTCGATCTATTACAAGTATATAAAAAAGTTCACCCTCACACAGATACATAGTTGAAGGAGGGAGGAGTAGTTTTAATAGGCTTTTCGGATAACTGTCCATATTCTTCTTTGTTTTATACCAAAATTGGACACCACAGAATCTGAAACCATAATCTTAATATCCACTTGTCTATCTTGCCGTATGAATGGCTCTTTTACCCATGCAGGATTTTGTAACATCACACATTGGTCATTTGAAAAATATCAGATCACTGAGTTACGTAGCAATTCCACAAGTTGACATGTTTCATTTTTCCTATATCAGAAAAAATCACACTTATTAACATCACCACCAATCTTACCACACAAGTTTACTGTTGGAAGGCTGTCAAGCTCATAGTGATTGATAAATGTTTTACAAAATTCTAATTGTCACATAAAAGCTGAAATTTTTATCACTGGCAATAAATACTGTCAGTTGTTTCCCTGAAGTGATGGACTCACTTGTTCCTTTTAAAGAAAATGGCTGCCAAACAGTCTGAACAACTGTAATTTGTCAGTCGTTCTTCAAGTCAAAATCGTCTTCCATCAAAAAAATGGCCAATTCAGCTAGCTACTTAATCCCTTAGTGCTTCTTTTGAGACCAGCATCTTAGTTCAGCATGTAGACTCAGTGCTGTATGCATACTTCCCATCTCATAACACACAGTGTGAAAAAGACATGTATTCAAGGGTCGAGATTTAATAAAATGAACAGTTTTACTATTTCATGAAACTGGCATTTTCTTCTCTCTCTCTTTTTTTTTTTTTTACTCTGAGTAGATGGCAAGGAGGAAACGATTTAGTAGTGGTACCACTTTAATAGTGGGCAAACATGTATCTACCATCACTGCTTTTGCACCATCAGTGCAAATATCAACTCAGAAAAAACCGCAAATACTGTTTTAGCATTATTGCGAACAGTTTTGGGAGGGGGGTAGTTTGTTTATTTATTTGAGAGAGAGTGTGCATGCACAAGTAGGGGGAAGAGGCAGGAGGGAGGAAGAAGCAGACTGCTGTGCGGGGAGCCCAACAACACAGGGCTCGATCCCAGAACACCCTGATCATGATCTGAGTTGAAGGCAGAGGCTTAACAGAATGAGCCACCGAGGTGCCCCTATTATGAACAGTTTTTATCTCATGAATTCCCTAGAAGGGTCTCAGGTAAGAACCACTGCTCTATGTAAAAGAAAGGGCTAGAATTTTTCTTTAAAATATGTGTAAATAAAGCAAAGGAACTAAACCAAAAATCCTCAAGATCACATATCCTAATTCTAATAATAATCGCAAGACAATGGTCTAATACCATATTCATATTAGTCCACAAACCACTGTACTATGAGAGAAGAATTTGCATGAACAAAGCAAGATGTCAGTAAGATGTATCTATTCTAAAAGGTATATATATCAGTCTTTATTTCAGAATCTAGAAAACTTGACATTTTTTTTTCAAGGATCATTTGAAGTTCAGTAACTGGTAATACACTTGTCTTAAAGTCCAAAATGAACCTAAGAGAACTTCTATGTCAGTAACATTTTGGCATAGTGACCGGTATGCAATAAAACTATAAGCAAAGGAGAGCTATTCAATCTGTTAATGATGATTTTCCCATCATTAAAGAGCAGTGTTACTGAAGAAATCTAAAATCTTGTATGTTAAATGTTTATTAATAATAAATACATTAATAATAACTTTTAGAGTGATGCTTACCTTGCAGCACTTTGATTTCCCCGCTTGTGTCTTTGCAGCTAGCACCAGGATGACTGCCCCCCTCTAACTCATCGAGGTACAAACGGTAGCGATGGCCGCTCTCATCTTCATACTCCACATTTTCATCATCAGAGTCCACTTCGGGAGCCACATAGACTACTTCAAATTCAATCTCTCCTCTCTAAAATGAAAAAAGAAAATGAGGAAGTCAGGTTACTATAATTATACTCAGAAAAGGGTTTCCAAATTCCTTGAGGTGAGTGATAGGCATGAGGAGAAGTAGTCAGACCTCAAATGTAGCTCCTTTCAAGACAACAAATAATGAAATTCCAGAATCTCAAAAGGTAGAAAAGCACACAGAGGCCATCACGTCCAGACCAACCCCATGAATCCTCAGTAATTTCCTTTTAATATTACAGTAGCTCTTAGTACTTTTGTAGACCTAAACTAAAAATGAATGCTTAACTACTCAACTTACACAATTTTAGAACAAATGGTCAGTTTAAAAGTCATTCTGCCATTCTGTACTTGACATAGCAAATCCATCTAAGTAGTCAGATATTAAAGTTGCACTCAAGGGCATCACACAAACTTTTCCTTGACTGATTCCAGAAACCTCTACACAATGATTTCTTGTTTCTTACTGAAAAGGTCTTGAGCCTCTACTTAACTTTCACTGAGTACCACAGTGTTAATAGTAATTATTATAATTGTTATTTTATTTTCTGTGTGAAACTATATCCTTCAATCCTCAGAATAACCCTACTGTAATATAGTCTCTCTTACATGAATGAGAAACCTGAATGAGTTCTGGAAAGAGCAGATAATTTTTCCAATATGATGAGTGAGCAAGTAAAACAGAAAAACAGAAATTTGACTCCAAAGTCCTTGCTCTTTCTACTAGACTAAATGTATAATATTTGGGGGCACCGGCTGGCTCAGTCAGAAGAGCACGTGACGCTTGATCTCAGGGTTGTAAGTTCAAGCCCCAGGTTGGGGATAGAGATTATTTAAATATATAAATTTTTTAAGAATACTTAAATAAATAAATGTAATATTTGTACTGCTATTCTTTTTTTTTAAGAGTTATTTATTTTAGAGGGAGAGAAAGTGCAAGCAAGGGGAAGTGCACAGGGAGAGGGAGACAGATAATCTCAAGTGAACTCCCTGCTGAGTGCGATGTGGGCTGGATCTCAGACCCTAAGGATCACAACCTGAGCCCAAGCCAAGAGTCAGATGCTTAACTGACTGAGCCACCCAGGCACCCCTGTACTGCTATTCTTTAATAAAACTCATGATCAAGTAAAAAGTTACAGGTTATTTTATGTTTAAAAAACATTCCAAGTCATTTAATAAGAGACTACAATCACTACACACAAGTCTGGTAATTGCAACTCTGAAAATTATGGCCTGCCTTTGCTCCAAAGAAAGCATGCCGTTTTTTACTGCCACTCACTAAGTCAGTCTCTTTGGTGCTCCGCTTTCCCGGCAGTTTAAGGTTATGTTTCAGAATTTTAATATATGCTTAGCATTTCCTTAAAAGTTGGTGACTGCCTGTTTGTATTTCCTTTACCACAGCTGCCATTCATCTCACTCTTATGCTACTGGATATGGCCAAGTTGGGTTGAGAAAACGCTAACTGAAAGAGGTTAGGGTTGCATTCTGAGATCTCTCTTAGTAGATAATGCTTACAAATACCATCTGAGGGAGAGAGAGGGATAATGAGGTAGTCTTCCATAAAGTTCTAGATTAAAGAATTAGATCTGTGGGTGGCAGTCATGGAGACAGATTTTAGGCTTAAAATGAGGAAGACCTTCCTAAAAATCAGCAATGTACAACAATAGAATGGCCTACTTTATCAACAAGTCCCCCACCCTGTAAATATTAGTGATATTGTAGAGATTTATACAACGTGTAGTTGAACCAAACGAGCTGTAAATTCACCTTCAACTTTGAGATTCAATTCTACACTGATGATCCAACAAACATCTCAATGTACTATCAACATCTTTCTAATTTCTTCAACCTTCTTCTTGAAGGAAAAAAAGAAAACAAACAAAAAAACCCATCTTAAGTAAACTTGGTAACAAATAAGACTTGTGGGCATGAATCCCAACTCTACAATGTATTCTCTCTGCAACCTTGAGCAAATCATTTAATCCCTAAGAACCTCAGTGTACTCATTTTAAATAAGAGGGCTGGGCTAAATGATTTCTAAGGATTCTTTCAGTTCTAACATTTATGTCTGTAAAACCAATCTGCTTCTACCAGTATGTTTTCTATAATACCTTTTATTTGTATAGTGTTTTAGTCATTACTGATGTTTTGCTTTCTGAGTACCAGGTCCTGTTCTGAGCACCTTATATGAATCAACATACTTAATCCTTACAGCTCTCCAATAAGGGCACTGTAGCAGAGCAGAGGACTTTAGTAACTTGCTCAAAGTTATACAGCTGTGGAAAAAGGCAAACAAAATCTTTTTCAGTAAATCTGGCTGAATGTCTTCTACAAGAGGCCCAAATCAAAGGGAACTAGTATCTATATATAAACACTTTACTACTTAAGACGCCCCAAATACTGGAAGTATAAAATATTCAGTAGATTCAAGAAGAAACAATTGATAGATCCAATTTCAACTACATAAAGGGAACTTACCTGCTGGGAAAGAATGGTTACAGCTTCTTTATGCTTTGTGTCCCTTAGGTTAACTCCATTAACAGCCAGAATAGCATCTCCGACGTGCAGTCCTCCACATCTATCAGCAGGTTGCCCTGGGTGGATCTCAGAAATGAGGATTGGAACACCATGTTCTTTCCCACCCTAACAAAAAAAAAAGGCAGTCAATTAGTTTACTCTTTGTACAGAGACTATTCTAACAATAAAATATCTTCTTAAAAATAATTTCAATAAGCATCTATCCTGTATAAATGCTGAGTAAAATATTATTTGCTACTTAGGTAATAGTAAATATATTATTACAAGTATCAGAGTTATCTCTGAATAAAACAGTAACATACATTGTGCTTTCTAAAACATATGCCAAAGCCAAAAAAACAAAAACAAAAAACCAAACCCAAATCAAAAACAATTGGCTAAACTCTTTTAAACATAAAAATATTTTACGTATTAATAGTCCACAGCACTATCAGATTTTATCAAATCTAAATCACTATAAGACTTACCATTGTTTTATGTACTACAAAAATCATTGAAAGAGTGCAAGAAGAATCTCAATTTCAGAGATATTAAAATGTGAAAAAATATGCAAGAATTGATAAAATGCAGTTATTTGCTACCTTTCACTTTTTAGCTTGTGATATAATTATTTGTGTGTGTGTATGTATTATTGTGTGTATGTGTGTATGTGTGTATATACATTATTATTTGTGTGTGCATGTATGTGTATATATATGTATTATTTGTGTATGTGTATATATATGTATTATTTGTGTATGTGTATATATATGTATTATTTGTGTATGTGTATATATATGTATTATTTGTGTATGTGTATATATATGTATTATTTGTGTATGTGTATATATATATGTATTATTTCTTCTAAAATTCATGCTCTTTGAGGGCAGTGCGTTAAAAAAGGTAGGCAGGTGTTCAATGAATACCTATCAAGTAAACTTCCTATGATAAAAATAATTTCTACAGTGAGCAATACCAAAAAGCAAATGAACTTATGCAGTATCTAAGTATTACCAAATGAAAGACAGAGTAAAGCCATCCTATTCATTCTTCTGGAGAAAAGCACTATAAGGACAGCAAAATGACTTCAAATATAGGTACTTTATAACAGGCTGCTCTCAGAAATGTTGCCCAAGACAACTGTTTGGAAAGGCACCAAATTTAGAAAGGAAGAGTATTTAGACTCAACCGCCAGTGAAATCTGACAACAAAGAAATGAGACAAGAGAAAGATAACACATACTCGAGAGAAAGGAACAACACAATCTGGAGCCATTTAATATAGAAGAAACTGTCATATCCATTCTCAAAGGTCCTAGAGGCAATCAGAGCATATTGTACAAAACTATAACCCAAGTCATAATGAAAATGCTAAATTATGCTTACTAAAGTAATAATTTCACTAAGTAATACTTAATAGTCATTAGGAAGATTTACATACAAAAAAAAAGTTTACACAAAAGTGTTTGTGCCCAGGGGAATAAATTTAGTTATTTAGAGAATATATCCAGAACACTCTGTGTCCCAAGGATGCCCAACACAGGAGCATGACTATACTAGTTAACTACAGAAGAGGAGACTGGAAGCACTACTTCTTACTGTAATTGAAATGCCAAGGCCTTCATGATCTTCCTTAAGGAGGAGAACTTTTCTAATTGGACCAACACCCTGGCTTTTCTTTAAAGAGTCTTGATCCTTATTGGGGAGAAAAAAAAGAAGAAAAATTAGTACTATTTAAATGAAATATCAAATAGAGTAAACCCACACTATATAACTCGCTTTTAGAAATCTTCATTAATTTCCTGGAATGGATACACAGTAAAGTGTTAGGAAAATAATTAACAGATAAAATGAAAATAGTTGTTCTGTTAATATAGTGAAACAGATGGATGATTTTCTCATGCTTTTGTCAGTTTAATATTGATTCATCTCCTTTTAAACTGTAGGACATTACAAATGAAACTACTTCTAGGAATTAACTGATAAGCAAATATCTTCCAGAAATAAAAGTAGTAAAATGTTTATTTTCACTGGAAAATATCATAAAGATCTACATCATTTTTTTATAATTTTTATTTTGTTATATTAGTCACCATACAGTACATCCCCACTTTTTGATGCAATGTTCCATGATTCATTATTTGTGTATAACACCCAGTGCACCATGCAGTATGTGCCCTCCTTAATACCCATCACCGACCTATCCCAGTCCCCCACCTCCCTCCCCTCTGAAGCCCTCAGTTTGTTTCCCAGAGTCCATAGTCTCTCATGCTTCATTCCCCCTTCTGATTACCCCCCCTTCCTTCTTCCCTTTCTTCTCCTACCGATCTTCCTGCTATTTCTTATGTTCCATAAATGAGTGAAACCATATGATAATTGTCTTTCTCTGCTTGACTTATTTCACTTAGCATAATCTCCTCCAGTCCCGTCCATGTTGCTGCAAATGTTGGGTAATCCTTTCTGATGGCTGAGTAATATTCCATTGTATATATGGACCACAACTTCTTAATCCGGTCATCTGTTGAAGGGCATCTCAGCTCCTTCCACAATTTAGCTACTGTGGACAATGCTGCTATGAACATTGGGGTGCATATGGCCCTTCTCTTCACTACGTCTGTATCTCTGGGGTAAATACCCAGTAGTGCAGTTGCTGGATCATAGGGTAGCTCAATTTTTAACTTTTTAAGGGACCTCCACACTGTTTTCCAAAGTGGTTGTACCAACTTGCATTCTCACCAACAGTGTAAGAGGGATCCCCTTTCTCCACATCCTCTCCAACATTTGTTGCTTCCTGCCTTGTCAATTTTTGCCATTCTGACTGGTGTAAGGTGGTATCTCAAGGTGGTTTGATTTGAATTGATGGCTAATGATTTTGAACATTTTTTCATGTGTTTGTTAGCCATTTGTATGTCTTCATTGGAAAAGTGTTTATATCTTCTGCCCATTTTTTGATTTGATTATTTGTTTCACGTGTATTGAGTTTGAGAATTTTAAAGATCTACATCATTTTAACTAATTTGTAGAATTAAAAAAACAAATTGCCAACTGGATCATTAATTACTTTTCATTCTGTTGAGCTCTGGAGTCTACCTCTTAAATAAAAGACTTTGCTCCATAAATTATTCTATCTCTGGTACCTTTATTCTTTCGTTCTCTGCTAAGCTCCTCCCTTGTCCAGCATATAAATAAATTCTAAGCCTCTTCTACCTTTAAATACTGACCAGGTGAAAACATAAAACAAAATTAAAAACACGTCAATTATCTACCCTCTTCTTTAGCTACCACCTTCCCTCCATCTCTCCTTAACCTTCACACAAAGTTAATCCCTACAATATCTTCTTCCTTGCCTCCCACAATCATTATTCCAGTCACTGTAATTAGGATTTTACCCCCACCTGCTTTATTAAAACTGTCTTCTTTACAAGCACTGGCAACCAACATGGCTATATTCAATGTATGCTTTTTAGTCACTATCCTACTTAAACCTTGCAGAAAGTTGATATTGTTCACTACCCCCTTCATGAAACCCTCTTTTCCTTGGTTTCTTTACTAGATGGATTATATCTGACAGCTCCATTTCAGACTCCCTCCCTTGGTGATCCATTTTTTTCCCTCCTCACTCCATATAGAAGTTTCTTTCCATCCTTGGCCTCCTATTCTTTTTATTTTCTATATACTTCCCTAGGTTGTTTAATCAATTTTGTGGTTTGGTTATAACAGATAGATGATTTACCTAATATTTCTTCAACTCAGACTTCTCCTAAATTCCAGGGTCATATATCCAACTGGATATATTTTGTTTGTCCCAATGGCACCTCAAATACTACATATCTAAAACAAATCTCATATTTCCTTTTCCTCTATTTGCTTTATCAATGAATGTCATCATCTCATTCAACTGCCCACACCAAAAACCTACACTCTTCCTTCTCACATAAGCAAAAGCAGTTAATCACCATGTCCTCTTCATTCATTTTTTTTTAAGTAGGCTCCATGCCCAACATGGGGCTTGAATTCAAGACCCTGAGATTGAGAGTCACATGCTCTACCAACTGAGCCAAACAGGTGCCCCCAACTCTTCTGGATTCTAATTCTCTCAAACCTACCCTTCCTTTCAAATATACTTCCCCTACGTTCAAGATACTATAGTATCTTTCTCATGTACTTTCTTGACTCCAGTTAGTCCCTTTCCTAGTATAGCCTCTTCACTATACAAAAGTAATTTGTCAAAATAATGTTAAATCTTGAGTCCACCATTTTATTAAAAAATCCCCTGATTATCACATTAAAAGTTCCCACTCCTTTAGGTAGCATGAAATAACTTTTGCCATCTGGCCACTGCTTGGAAATTTAATGGTCCCCAATGGTCCCCAATGTGCCAGAGAAGACAATGGCATAAGTGCTTATTGCAATCCCCACTCTTCTCCCACCAACTTCACGTACATGTCAATTCTTACAATAATCTTCGCAGAGGCTACAAATACTTGAACTTGTTTAAGGCCATGGTTTATCTGGTGCTAAGATATGTAAGCCACCAGGAAGGAGTCAGACATGCTTTTCCTATGGAAAGGCTTATATTATCAGACAGCTGTAGTAATGAAATTTAATAAAGATTTATCCAGATAGAAAAGCTCTTGTACAATGGTGGCTACAGACGCAGACAGTTGGACGTGGATCTCAAATTTCATCTTAATTCAAGACGAAACAGGTGGAAATGTTCATTCAGAAACTAGAGTTGAATCTGGTTACCAAAAATTTCCTTTAAGAACTAGCCCCAAAACACTTGGCAATTTATCAATATGACTACATGTTCTCTGCTAAGCTTAAAAAAAAAAATTTAAACATGCCTAATCATGACCCAGGAAAATTCTAAAATATGAGCCAAAGTCAGAGCAATATGTATTTGCCAGCAACAGTTCAGTTTTCAGAAATACCACTTTCAGGGCAAGTCAACCAAGAACTTTCTGTATCTGTTCCAAATACATTTAATTCCACTTCCCCTTTTTAAATAATGGTTTTAAATACTATCAGAATAAAAAACATGGAAAGGACTTCTGACTACAGGAAGAAGGAAGAGGGTGAGTAAGTAAGAAACAGTAATGAAGCAAACGTACGTGGCCTGGAGGGGCCTGCATTGGTCGCTTCAGGTCATTACGTCCCCTACAGGCTCTGATCACAGTTTTGTGACGATGCAGATGTATTTCAGCTTCCAACTGGTTCCAAAGTTTATCATGAGCCGGTCCCTTCATATCTCGTCCTAGTAACTGTATTTGTTGGACCCTTTATATTGAAAAAAGAGTTAATTCAGTTAGTTTTCCATTATTATAATTTTTATGACAGAGAGAATTCAGAAAAATTACTGAACACAAGTAGCTTTTGCATAAATCTGTTCGTCATAAAACTAGTACCTTCAGGAACCTCCTGAGGTCTCTCAGATTTATAAAGTACCTAAAGTCTGAAAAGAACAGATGTCTTCAAGAAAGAACTAGTGTTTTTAAAAAAGAATGAATGAGACCTTTTCTAATCATATACTTAATTCAAATACATCTAAAAACAATTCTTGAGACTAATGTCAATGAACGTGTTTCATGGCTTACACACAATCAGGGTAGGTCAACAAACTTAGATACTATTGAATACTAGGACTTTACAAGAGTCTAACTGTACAAAAACATTTCTTTTAATGATTGTTTTTACAAAATTATTATTTTAAATACAGCAAAAGTTACTAGAAAATGTGAACTTCAACGTAATTTAAATTATTTTTATTTGCTCCATATCAGTTCTTAATGTGATGTCAAAACAATGAGTAAAAAAGTATTTACCAAAAATAATAAATTACCAAAGTCTGTGAATAATTAACTGTAAGAAATTAATGCAAGCAGAACTCTGTATTATTATGATAAAGTCACTGTCATTCCAATGTGTTTGGAGGTTCAAGAAAGATTACGTTTCAATGATCACAGAAAGAATTCCTTATGGAAGTCATGCTGCACGTGTGAACGTCACCTTTTACAGTTTCAAGGCAGGAAATGGCTGAAAAGTGCAGATCTAAAGTTATTAGCATTTCCAAGTAAGTTCCTATCAGTGTGTGTGTGTGTGTGTGTGTGTGTGTGTGTGTGTAAACCAGAAATACTTACGTAGTATGGGTAAATAAATCTGCAATATATAATGCTATCAATATTAAGTTAACAACAATAAGCTAAAACCAACTGTAAAATAACTCTTAAAATAGGATTCATGTTTCATTTACCACAAGAGGTAAGAGTCAACCTCATTAAATATTCAATTTGTTACCTAAGAGTACAAGGTACTCATTTTTTACACACCTTCCCGCCAGTTCCTTATCCAAGTACTTGGCAGCCAGTCTTGCCCCATAAACTTCAGCCTGGAGAACAGCTATATGTCTACGAAGGGCTTCATTCTCTTTTCTCAACAACTTCACTTCAGCTTCAAGTTGAGCTTCTTTCATTTTTTCTTTTTTGTTTGCTTCAAGCTCTCTCTCCTATTTTAATTTAAAAAAAAAACCAACACAATGTGATGAAAATACTTTTAAGGCTTTTTAGCAACAGACCATGTTCCTTAAAATACATAAAAGCGCACACAGTCTACAATACCAACAATGAAAGCATATGATAAAAGTTACCACTTCATTTCTATAAAATGGAACACACAAACAAAGATTTGGATCCAATTCTTTTTAACTAGTACCAGAAGGTGTTGGAACCCCTTCCACATAAGATAATTCCATGCCTTGGGATACTCCGACACTGAGAATACTAAGACAATTAGTCTTCTCTAAGCTCATGTCATCATATCCTAATAGGAGTGGCTTCAGTGAATAACTGAATGTGCTCTCTGTTTACTTTCTAAAAATGACTCAAGAAACTAGACTAAGATAAAAATAATCACTCTGGTGGTTGTACCCAAACATTTAATTAACTTTAATGCAACAACTCTTTTTTGTTGTTTTTGTTGTTTTTTAATTATTTTTTTTATTTTTTAAAGATTTTATTTATATATTAGAGAGAAAGCACAAGCAGGAAGAGCGGCAGGCAGAGGGAGAAGCAGGCTCCCTGGTGAGCAAGAAGCCCAATGCAGGACTTGATCCCAGGACCCTGGGATCACGACATGAGCCAAAGGCAGACATTCAATGGACTGAGCCGCTCAGGCATCCCTAATGCAACAATTCAGTAAACAAGTCAAAATCCTTCAGTTACACAGATAGATTCTACAGCTAATTTACCTTAGAGGACTATAAGAAACTTATACTGTTTAAATTAGAACAGATACTCTAATTTTTTAAAGAACGTTTAATGGTCGTGGAAAAATGCTGGTAACAATGCATTGGAACATTTACACATTAAAAAAATTCTCTACTTAGGGGTGCTTGAATGGCTTAGTCGTTAAGTGTCTGCCTTCCGCTCAGGGCGTGATGGGATCGAGCCCCATATTGGGCTCCTCCGCTGGGAGCCTGCTTCTTCCTCTCCCACTCCCCCTGCTTGTGTTCCCTCTCGCTGGCTGTTGTCTCTCTCTCTGTCAAATAAATAAATAAAATCTTTAAAAAAAAATTCTCTACTTAAGCATATCTATGGTGTAGATTATCATTGAATTTGGGGATCTGATACATCTATCTGTCCATATGTCAAAGTGAATGAAGTTAAAACGAATGTTTGCAGAGGAAAACAAGGCCCCACCTGGCTCCAATGAAGTAGGATGGACATCCATTTTTAGCTCTCATAAAAGGATGCCATCCTATGCCCCACTTGGGAGATAGTCCATATATGTGAATTACAGGTGTTAGCCAGAGTATAAAACCTCAAGATCTTTGCCATCTAATTTTTATCACAAGTTTACACATGAGAAATAATGTTCAATTTACCTTAAAAGTATAAAGTACAGTATGTCTATTCCTATAAATCAGGAGTGACAAATGTTAAATGCCTTTAGGACCCAAGCACAAAACACATAGGCCGATACAGGACGAAGTAGAGTGGGAAATGGAAGGTACAAACTCCTGCCTAAAGGCAGTCGAATTCAAATACACAACTCTGTGGCCAAACAAAACTCTTCTGAGAGCTGAATAAGGGCCCTGATAGATAGATATTTTAAGTGTTATTTTTGGATCAAGAAAACTATCCAAACACTGTAAACTTCCATTTATCCTAAGAAGGGTTTTCACTGCCTTACGGAACTTCTTTTACAGACTCATGATACACAGAAGCTACAAACCTTGTGAAATGTGGCTGTATTTGTTGACGAGATGTGGAAGACACTGTTCGCTGTGTCCCCTTTGTGAGACTAAAGATCTAGCTCAGCACCAGAAAAAAATGTTTCTCTTGAGCAAATGGCAAGTGATACTGTTTCTATTGTATGGGTACTGATTATTGTAATTATTTCCCTTTTTATTCTGGATATTAAGAAGCTGAGAAACAAATTTAAACAAACTTCTAACAATTCTGGAATATATGTTGGTACTGATTTAACTATGTGCTTTGGTCTACTGTTTTGACAATAAGTAGATCAATAAATGATACAGTTAAACATCAATATATGATATATTTAAATACAAGGCAGTGAGTACACAGTACACACACAAAACATAAACAAGCTAAAATGAGTAATTACCAAGCAGCAGATATATTTATTACCTTTGATTAAAAATATTTGTTACTATTATAAATAGAGGAAGATTAATTAGCAGTCTTTTTCAACTTCTGTAAAAAATATAACCATTAGACCATAATTTCTAGACACTGTTTTTCAAGAATTTGAAGAACTAATAATCTAGAATCCTCCTTTTACATCAACTTTGGAATTATTAAAATCGCAATTTATTTCAGAACCTATTTCCTAAAAGCAAG
Organism: Ursus americanus; assembly: GCF_024610735.1. Classification (NCBI taxonomy): domain Eukaryota; kingdom Metazoa; phylum Chordata; class Mammalia; order Carnivora; family Ursidae; genus Ursus; species Ursus americanus. Next base: position 33,242,200 of record NC_142137.1, read on the forward strand.
TATCAGCTCCAAAAAAACCCCACAGTTTGGATAACATGAACAAAAATCTTTTTTATGACATTTACTGAAGTTAATGCTGTTTGTTTCAGAAAAAGAGTTCCCAGAAGACCAAGTATTCTTTGGTTTATGGACTAAATAAACTTTAGGTTGAGAATTATCTACTTACAATTACTTTGATGAGCTATTTATTACAATATTTATGAAATCTGAGAAACACATATTGAGTCACGATTCAAACCCCTAATGAATCTGACAAACTCTCAGGCCTGAAAATAACATTTGCAAGCATGACTAGGACGAAGAAAACTGAAGTTAATCACTTTTAGTTTTAAAGAAAAAATATATATCTTTGGTTAACCTGTTTAATAGGTAATAAGCAAGAAGCTCATTTTGTATTTAGAGAGCCAAACAGTATTTTTTCAAAAGAAATAAAGCCATAAGACAAACTGGAACCTGATTAGGTTAGGATAGTGAGGATAATACTAAGTATTTATATATTGTTATTTTCTAAAATAAGTTCTGGTAAAGAGTTTTAAAATTCAGTTGTTTCAAAGGCCACACAATTATTCCAAGACTGCTAAAGAATTATAATACATGCAGTGGATAAGAAACCAACATGCACATTCTTTCTCTGGGGATAAATTCAAATAGAAAAAGAGGAAAAAGGTGGGTCTGCTTAATATATCTTCCAAATACTCAAGTGGGAAAACCAATTGCTCTTTTGAAATAGAGGTTTGCGCAAGTTACAAGGCTCAGAAGTTGTCATTAATTGATGGGTTCTGCAAATAATGGTTATAAATCACAAACAAAAGAAAAATCTTTGACAACGTGTAGTGAGAAAAGAGCAATGGGCCACCAACTGAACTTTTCAGGTACAGGCAGATTAAAAAACTATCATCATGAACGTCATTTCCAAATACAAAGTGACAACATGTAATACGCAAGTAAGACACTAAGAACACTTCAGCATGACATATTAAAGCAAAACAGAAACAACATACTTACCAGTTCCTCCACAGAGGGGACAGACTTAAGATATAAGAAAAAAGTTCGATAATTAGAAAAATATCAAACAAATGAATTTATCTAGTGGTATAAAATTATTTTAAGGAAAATTCCCATATGTTGAATATCATTTGAGTAAAGTTCATTTAGAACAAATATATTTGCAAATCCATAAGCAATAATAACTACATAGTGTTAGATTGAAACTTTTTGTTTCACCAAAATTAGTCCAACCTACCTGGTTCAGTGCCTTTCCATTATAGCACCTGTTTCAGATCTAATGTTAAAACTTCAAGTAAATTCTTTTCTAGTGAAAAAGTACATTGTTTCTCAATGTTAACATCAAACATCCCAAAGAGGCAGCGAGAAATCTGACTCATTTCAGTTCACAGAACAAGATTACTAACTTAGATTCATAAAATTTCTGAATTTAAACGGTTTAAGGAGAATGTACATATTCAATTAAATAAATTCTAACATCAGTATTAGAAACCAATCAAATCAAATGAACTGAAATCAAATGTATGACTTAAAAATGTATGACTATCATCATTTCATCTCCTGCTCTCCCAAGCTGTATCTGTCTTACTGCTGTGTCCCCTGTGGTCAACAAAGTATCTGGCACATAGTGCATCCTTAATACACAGGAGGTTAAGCTGAAATGAGACCAAAAAAATTCTACTTAACCTGTATTAAGAGGGCAAAGGTTAATTGTGGAAAATGTCTATACTGAGTATTATACAAACATTACAGAACATTCAGTGGCAGGAAAAATGCTTATAAGAGCAACAGAAAAAAATGTGCCACTGATTGGCACCTAATTGCATTTTCCCCTTCTTCCTTAATAACAGAACTCCAGTTTGACTGTAGGTGGCCATGTGACCAACTGAGAGGCTGAAATGCAAGTTGGGATTGCCAATGAGACGGCTAACTGGATGGGCAAAAATCGCTGAGGAGGACTTCGTGAAAAGTTCTTTAAAGAAGGCTAATGCAGCCTGAGCGTCCTAATGCAGCAGAAGCGTCCTTTTGCCCTTTTCATCCTTCCCTCTTGCTGCCTGGAATGAAGAAATCCTAAGGACGGAAGCCATGAGCTAAAAATGGCAGAGCACAACAACAAAAAGCACCCGGGATATACCTAGTTATATCTATAGAGCTATCATATCAGCTCTGGACTACCTATCTCGGGACTTGAGAAAAAATAATTTGCACTCTTCAAAAATAATTCCAGTGTTATTTAGATTTCTGTTATATGCAGCTGAACTTAATCCTAACTGATCCAATACGGCAAAAAAAAAAAAAAAAGTTTACATGTTATAATCACAAATATCTTTTAAATGTATTTACATAGATATTTTCAAAGTATCAACTACTTATCAATTGGTATTATCACTTCTCACCTCTAGGTAATGAGACTGTGGATGACCATAAAGATCTTTACATTTCCTGCGTTTTCTGAATTTCCCACAATAAGCACATATTACCTTCTATATTCAGAGCCTCATTAAAAACTGTCCTTTTCCCCGTCTACAATACACGTAAGTATATTTACCTTCTAAACTACTTACCAGTTTTGCCTTAATGGTACCAGAGTCAACACTCTGACCAGTTTTAGCATGGAGCTGAAGCTGGATTGAGTGCAGCTGTAAAAGCTGATCGTGGACTTCCTTCTCCAATACAACCTTCTCTGCCTGGGTCTCTGTCAGTTCAGATTTCAGATCTACCAACTGGGCCTTTAAAACAATAATGAAAAACATCAAGTAAGCTAATTTCCTTCATTTTGACTCTAATAATTATTCAAAGAGGACACAGAGAGACCTTTAAAATGAACAGATGAACACCAGAATGAATGATGAACTGAGTTATGAGACATCCAACTAAATAGTCATAAATTCAATAGCACAGGTAGGATGATTTGAGTGGCAAGAGAACCAACTCCACCATAAACGGTATCTTCTTTCTTTAAAATAAAGTTTGTTTGCTTGTTTGTTTATAATCTGTACATTTATTTATAATCTCTACATCCGTGTAGGGCTCACACTCAAAACCGCGAGATCAAGAGTCCCATTCTCTTCCAATTGAGCCAGCCAGGTACCCCCTTAAACAGTATCACCCTAATAACAAAGAATGCTACTTCCATTTTACTTTGCCTACTTGAAGAGGGCTTTTCACTGTTTCACCTTTACCTACAAAGTTTATGTAAATATAAAGGTATCAGATGGTTCATCATCCTCAGGGATAACATATGTGCCACAGTGGTCCACTAACATTAATGGTAATTAAAGGAGAGGCAAGTGGCCACCCCAGAGAATACTAGTGCATATCAATCAACCCACTAACTAGTTAATTATTTTAGGTGCTAAGGTGGGAGCCACTGAGGTCACAATGAGCCTAAATATCAGAATTAACTGTAAGTAACAGTTCTGCTATAGCAGAACAACTCCTCAGAACCACTTAGCCATTCAAGTTGAATTTTTATTTTTCACAATTGATGTGTTTTACAGTTGTGCACGGGATGTGTTTCTTGTGGGTCTGGTCTTCCCAACTGGCCGATAGATTAAAGCTCAAGAAAAGGCCTGAGTTTTCTATTTAATTCAACATAATTATACTAAGCATCAAGGGGCTCAATGAGAAAAGTGTGGAAAATACATTTAAAATTATAGATGATAATTATATATGTCTTGGAGAAGCTTTCTTATCAACTGAGGTGATGTAAATGCAAGCCCACTAAAGAAAAATGTGGCAAGTTACAGATATATTTAGAATGGGTCATCCCAAGGAATTCAAAGCAAAGGAAGGTTTGAAGAGGGTCAGTGAGGGAAAGAGAGTTCAGAAGTGCTTTGAAGTGACAAGGACAAAATAGAAGCAGTAAAGCAGTCTAGAGATGGAAAGAAGACTAGGAGAGGCAGAAAGAAACCAGAAGCAACTTCGGTTAATTCTCTGGGTATAGCGACCAAAGGACTGAAATACATCTCTACATCCCAACAGCACCAATCAGTACCTAGTACATAAAAGATGTTCAAGAAATATTCTTGAGTTGAAATGAATTCTAAAACTAGCCCTGTGCTTCCAGATAAATCACTCTGTCTTCACTGGTTTCCCCAATTTTAAAACAGGGATAATATCCACGGCTTTGACTAGTCTCATAAGATTATTAATCTTAGGCATGAAAGCACTTACTACAAATATGAAGATGTTACTATCAAGAAGATTCGACTACTCCGAGAAGTCCTCTATTGACAGAATGCCCAAGACCGGACAGGAAAGTGAAGCTGGATAAATGACTAGCTCTGGATGAAAGACCAAAACTGAGATTTAAGCCCACTGAAAATCACTACATGCTCTCAATGACATTTTTGCTTTTGTTTTAATGACGGCTTTATTGATATAATTCCCCTACAATAAAATGCACTCTTTTTAAGGTGTACGATTGAGCAGTTTTTAGTATATTCATAGAGTTAATGCAACCATCATCACTGGATAACTTTGAAACATTTTCTTCCAATGACATTTTAGCAACATGCTATTTGCAGGAAAGGTGAAGATAGGGACATTACCAACACCCTATCGTAGCTTTCCAAATGACATGATCGTGGTAATTTAGTAAATGAAAACAAAGCATTTCACGATGCTGAAAGGAAATTGTTGGCAACACAGACTGAATGTCCAGTGGAAAATTAGATCAACAATGACAAATATTTCAAGCTTAGAGAACAGTGAAGCCATTGAAGGAAATAGTAAGATCAGTATGGTAGCTTATTTAGACATGAGGGAGGAAGACAGATGAGTTCAGTTTTACACGTTTGATTTTTGTGTCAGCCATGACATAATCAACAGGAACTATCCCACGGAATGTTGGAAATAAAAAAACGAAAAAAACAAGTGATTAATCGGGACTAGGGTTGGCACAAGAAGCATGGAGACAGGAATTTATATCCTAAGACTGAATTAGAGAGAAAACAGATGGCCAAGGACTGGGGCTTGGGTAACAACCAGAGGTAGAAGAAAAGAGGTGGCATGCTCTAAATATAAACCAAAATGTTTCATAATATAAACACTGCTGCATCTTGCTTGTGTTAATTCTTAGAGATCGCTCCATATCAGAAGAACTTCCTCATTCCTTTTTATAATATTTTCATTTATGTATAACTTACATCAGAGAAGTACACACACAATGAATTCCAAAAAATAAATGTATCTATTGAACTACCACCCAGATAAAGAAACAGGGCAGTACTAGCGCTCAAGGACTCTCCTTGTAGCTCCTTCCCAATCACTACCTTCACTTTCACCCACAGACATAACCATTAGAGTGATACTCTGAACTCTAACATCACAGCTAGTTTTGCCTGGTTTTGAATGTTATATAAATAGAATCATATGGTACGCATTCACTCATGCCTGGCTTTTGCCTTAAGATTATGTTTATGAGATTCATTCATGTTTTGTACAGCTGCAGTTCATTCATTTTCACTATTATATAGTGTTCACTAAATGATTATACCAAAATTTATCATTTTCATTCTTTTTGATGGATATCTATGCTGTTTTCCAGTTTTTGACTATTAAATTGATATTGGTATGAACCTGTCTTTTTGTACATACGCAATACACTTCTATCAAGTAGATATCTAGGAGGGAAACTGCTGGTTTACAGTGTATGTATATGTTAAACCTTGATAAATAAGGCCAGTTTTCCAAGTGATTGTGCAACTAACATGCCCCCCACATAGGAGAACTCTGACAGCTTCCCATCCTTGCCTTCACTTGGCACTGTCAATCTTTTTACTTTTAGCCATTCTGGCAGGAATGCAGTGGAATTCCATCACGATTTTAATTAAACCTTCTTGATTACTAATAAGGTTAATCACCTTTTTCATATTTTTATTGGCCATCTGGATATTCTGTTTTGTGAAATGCCTATCAAGTCTCTTGCCTATTTTTCTACAGGAGTATCTATTTTTTTCTTATTCTTGCAAGCCCACTCTCTCTCTCCCCCTCCCTCCAAACACACACACACACACACACACACACACACACACAAACACATTAAGAGCAGGGGAATGGGCAAAAAGGGGTGAAGGGGAATGAAAGGTACAGGCTTTCAGTTATAGAATGAGTAAGTCACAGGATGAAAGGTACAGCATAGGGAATATAGTCAATGGTATTATAATAGCACTGTATGGTAAAAGATGGTAGCTACACTTAACGCTGAGCATGGCAGAGCATATAGAGTTGTTGAATCATTATGTTGTACACCTAAAACTAATGTAACATTGAGTGTCAACTATACTTCAACTTAAAAAAAAAGATTCAAATGCTAAAAGAAATAATTACGCTAATAGTTGACTCTGTTCTCTAAATATAAAAAATATACACAAGAGATTAAAGTAGAACGTCATTTCCATTGCCTTCTAAAAGTGTATGTAACAGTTTTCACACCATGTCTTTCACAAATACTCCTAACTGAAAAACTTAGAAAAGAAAACAAAAACCTTACATGTATGATAAATATGTCTTACAGATCTTCTTCCATTTAATAAAAACCATGCCTACCAAAAAACTTACAAACATTTAAAATCACCTCTTACTTGACAATGTTCAGTACATTTTGAAGACTGCTCCTTTAAAGTACAAGTAAGTCTTGGGGCGCCTGGGTGGCTTAGTTGGTTAAGCGTCTGCCTTTGGCTCAGGTCATGATCTCAGGGTCCCGGGATGCAGCCCCACATTGGACTCCCTGCTCAGCAGGGAGTCTGCTTCTCCTTCTCCATCTGCCCCCCCCTTGTTCTCTCTCTTTCACATTCTATCTCAAATAAATAAATAAAATCTTTTAAAAAAATTAGTGTCTGGGGGCGCCTGGGTGGCACAGCGGTTAAGCGTCTGCCTTCGGCTCAGGGCGTGATCCCGGCGTTACGGGATCGAGCCCCACGTCAGGCTCCTCCGCTATGAGCCTGCTTCTTCCTCTCCCACTCCCCCTGCTTGTGTTCCCTCTCTCACTGGCTGTCTATTTCTGTCCAATAAATAAATAAAATCTTAAAAAAAAAAAATTAGTGTCTGGAAAGTCCTTCTTAGTTCAAAAAGAATAAAAAACTCAAAAACCTATAGGTTTTTATAGTCTTTGAAACAAAGTAATCACAAAAGGAAAACAAATATTTGAATAATACACACTCTTTTTGAACAATATGAAGCTTATGCTAAAGTGAACCTATACCCAGAAATAGTTTAAAATAAGCCATTTAATCTATCACAACCCTTACCTCTTTTTTCATTACAGTGACTTTTATTCTGTATTTATCTTATTCTTTACAGTGTTGTTTAATACATTCCTCTATGCAGATCTGGAATATATTCCTCTATGTAGATCTATAACTGAAAGTTAGATCTAAAGGTTTAGTTAAGGGTGCCTGGCTTGCTCAGTCATTAGAGCATGTTGACTCTTGATCCTGCAGTTGTGTGAGTTCGAGACCCATGCTAAGTATAGAGATAACTTAAAAAAATTTTTTTTAAATCTTTAAAGGTTTAATTAGGTTTACTTAATTAAATCTTTGTGACAAGGGGTATGCAGTATGTTTCAAAAGGCGAATACTGCCTGGTCATCCCAATATGATTTATCTTTCAAACCAAAAATTTCATGAGTTATTAATAACTGAGTAAAACAAGTTAACAAAGAAGTTAAAAAGGCATAAGTGGTATTCATTAATTAATTTGGCAGACTAATATTTAAGTCAGAAATGATTATAATTTTAAAAGGGCAAGGAAAACAGGGTAGTACAGAGGTCTTTTGAATGTGGCCTATTACAAACATGGACTCTTCATTAAGATAAATAATTTTTGAAGAGGTTACCTAACTTAAAAAGTAAGTAAAAATTCTTTACAAAGAGAAGCCCAGGCTCTCTGTTTCTCCTTGTTCAACAGACAGCTGCATCTTTTTGTTCAGTACCAGTGGGATTTGGATTGGGCCATCTTGGGTACCTGGTCACCACGACTGCTTTTAACTCTTGCAAAGTTGACACTGTTGCCATCAACGACCCCTTCACTAACCTCAACTACATGGTCTATGTGTACCAGTATGACTTCGCCCACGGCAAATTTAAAGGCACAGTCAAGGCTGAGGACAGAAAACTTGTCATCAATGGAAAGCCCATCTCCATCTTCCAGAAGGGAAATCCCTCCAGCATTAAATTGGGTGATGCTGATGCTGAGTATGTTGTGGAATCCGCTGGTATCTTTACTACCATAGAGAAGGATGGGGCTCACCTGAAGGGTGGGACCAAGAGGGTCATCACCTCTGCCCCTTTTGATGATGGCCCATGTATGTGATGAGCATGAACCATGAGAAGTATGACAACTCCCTCAAGACCATCAGCAATGCCTCCTGTACCACCAACTGCCTGGACCCTCTGTCCAAGATCATTCACGACAACTTGGGTAACATGAAAAGACTAATGACACAGTCCCATGCCATCCATGCCACCAAGAAGACCGCGGATGGCCCCTCTGAGAAGCTGTGGCGTGATGGCTGAGGGGCTGCCCAGAACATCACCCCTGCTTCTACAGCGAAGGATGGAGGCAAGGTTATCTGGGACCTGAATGGGAAGCTCACTGGTTTGGCCTTCCATGTCCTCACCCCCAACATGTTAGTCATGGATCTGACCTGCTGCCTAAAGAAAACTGCCAAATACAATGATATCAAGAAGATGGTGAAGCAGGCATCAGAGGACCCCCTCAAGGGCATCCTGGGCACCACTGAGGACCGCGTTGTCTCCTACAGCTTTAACAGTGGCACCTACTCTTCCACCTTCAGTGCTGGGACTGGCATTGCCCTCAATGACCACTGTGTCAAGCTCATTTCCTGGTATGACAATGAATTTGGCTACAACAACCAGGTGGTAGATCTTATGGTCCACGTGGCCTCCAAGAAGTAAGAGCCCCCTGGACCACCAGCCCCGGTGAGAGCACAAAAGGAAGACAGAGCCCTCAGCTGCTGGAGAGTCCTTGCCCCAAATTATCCCCCAATACAATGAGAATCTCTTGACCGTAACAAGTTTCCCTCCTAAATCCTCTGAAGAAGGAGAGGGGCTTAGGGAGCCCTACTTTGTTATGTACATCAATAAAGTACATTGTATCTACCAAGAAAAATAAAGTAAAATAAAATTCAAAGCCCAATTTTATTTTTCAAACAAGTATTTCAAATTTACTCTAAATTTAGTAATATTTAAGTAACTCTTTTCTTGTCTAAGATGTAAGCATTTCAGTTGCTAAGAAAACAGTCATTGATAAATTTTATGTCAAGATTAGAAATTTCCATATTTTATTTGATGGTTACATTCCTAACATCACCAAATTATAGAAGTTAAAGAGATCTTAGAGAACATAAAGACTATGATTATGACAATTACTATTTTCATAATGAAACCAAGGCCAATCAAAATTGTTTTTATATCCAGGACTACCCAACTGGTCAGCAGCAAAACAGCACTTTGAACCCAATTACTCACAGGGCAAGGCAGTGGAAGTGTTATCAAGCAGCTGGCCATAAGGGGAAAGAATGTGTTTCTATAGCTACAATACACATGTTTAACTTACTAACAATATTCACAGCTACCACAAAGCAAGTATCTATATACCATATGGCAGGCATATACACACCATACATTAACTGTAATTCTTACTCTCCAAGTTTTTTCTTAATAGTTAAGGAAACTGGAAGTCAGAGTTTAAACAATTTGCCCAAAATCACACAGCTAATAAGTAACAGACTCAAAATCAGTCTGATCATAAAAAAGCCTGAGTATCTTTCACCTGACTGTCTTACCCTGGCAACACTAGAACTAGTAAAGACTGAAAGTTTAAAGGAAACAGCTGATTTCAACCTTCAACTCTTACTTAAATTTTCAAGCAATATCCCAAAAATGCTTTAAAAAGCAAAACCAAAAACAGTTAAAAACTATGTTAAATACAGCCTTAATTTGGGATAAAATTTTCACTTTCCTACATTTGATCTTGAAGATTCATTTACAGAAAAAATAAAACAAAGCTGACCATCAAGACATTCTTTTCCTCGACAGTAAGGATAAAATGATCTTATCCTAGGAGGGTCTCCGGGCCTTACTTAATACCACGGCCTTCACTACACCCAAGCCATTAAATCAACCACTGATGAGATTTTCTAAAGCAGTGATTCTCAGCGTGTGGTCCAGCCCGAATGGAGTGTGGAGACAGATGAAAATTTACGGCATATTTCGCAAGGTAGGAATGAAGTATTCCCAAAAAAGAAAAAGACAGAGAAGTAGTCTATCTAAATAACATTACAGCATTATCACCCCCACTTATCTGTATTTAATGGAGCTGTTACTTTTCTATTTGTCATCTCACACTCTTTCAAACACCCAAACTTTTCCAACAAGATAATTCCTCTCTAAAATAATCCGTCACTACTGGATTCCACTGTGTGGCACCAAAATCAAAGGAATTTTTGTATTTTAAGTTTCCTATTTTTCCACTTTGTCTAGACTTTAATCCTCTGTCCATGTTCTCTTCTAAAAATACACGTTATATTTTTTTCTTTCTAAACATAAACTAGTTTTTATTTAACAGTCTTATGGATAAAAATGCCAATTAGTTTACCTTAAGCACTCCCCAAAAACCTCTAGCTCAGGAGAAGATCAAACTGAGACAAGGAACCAGCAAACCTCATATTGCACGGCAGGGAACTTGGATCTAGATCAATCATTAGTTTCAGCATGTCCTTCAGCTCTTTCAGTAACACATTTTAGAGGGCCCAAATAAGAACCTAAAAAAATCTGGTAAAACAACTTCATTTTGCACATGAAGAAACTAAGGACCAGAGAGATTACGTGAGTTGCCCCAAATTACAAATGGCATTAAAACGCAGACCTCCTGACACCCTGCGTAATCCTGGCAGTAATAGGGAAATGGTGACAAAGCAGCGCAGGAGCTCCAAATGAGATCACATCCCCAAATCTCAGACAGACAGGGCTTTAAGCAAGAGACTCAGAACACCCTCATCTAGCCAGCAACCCCCCCCACACACACACAGGGGCTCATGCATATGCACAAAAAGACACACACGCAGGCACAGACATGCATGCACACAAAAGCATACATTCCCCAAGTTGCTTAAGAATTACAGAGAAAATAGTTGACTCCAAATAGCAGTTAACTGTAATGAACAACAGCACAGAAAGCTGCTGACAAAGAAGTAAATATAATTTCACATTTACCTATAAACGTTTCCACACCTTCTGTCTTAAAGTACGTGTACGAAAGGTCATCACTAAAAGGAAACAAGTATGCTTTTAAACGTCTATATTTTTTTTATGTTTGGAAATGGAGTTTAGGATGACAGATTAGAATTTAAATCTCTAGCAATTATGCCATTTAATACCAATATCTAAAATGGATCATCTATACCCACCTACTTCCCAAAAGGCTTTAAAGCTCATAAGATAAATAAATGTAAAAAACAAACAGATAGACATGGCACAATATCACTATAAAAATATCATCCTAATACTGTTTTTGTGTATTAAATTTAATACTAGTTTCCTATAAATAGAAGACCCTTTATATATTATATAATTCTCCTTGTCTCATTAAAAGAAGCAATGCCATTTTATCTGGTGAAACTCTCTCTCCCAGACCTAAACTTTTAAAAGAAAGTATCACAGAAATTGTTGCATAAAGGATCCTGCCCGACAGCAGAAGCAGAACAGAACCATATTCTTCACGTGGCCTTTTCTCCTGTGACAAAAGTCAAGGGGATAATGTAGCTTACAAAAGGATTTTGATCCATTCCCTGGTTTTTCTTCTTCTCCTTCCACATAGCAGAACAAAGTCTTAGAGCTAATATGAGTTAACACTCAATCTCCCTCTGTTTTCTCTTTCTCCGTATGCCTAAGGTGGTCAGCATTGCTCCTACTACCCAAGATTACAGAAAGCCAAGAAGTCCTATTCTAAAACAAAGACTGTGACCAAACAGAAAATATATTCACAGGTCAAATATAAAAACCTCTGCCGCCCCTTGAGATAGGAAATAATGTTCCTCTTGACTGCAAGTTGGCTGCTGAGACAGTCTGCTCATCTGGCTTACAAAAGTTCTGTGAGAAAACGCCACCTATTTGTTCTAATTTCCTCTCGATCTCAGCATAAGGACCACTAACTTCATCTGTCATCATATCTCTCCAAACTGCTCTGCAGCTTAAGACAAGCAAACTTATTTTTATTTTTAAAATACATTCGTTCAAAAAGTATTTATCAACCACCAACCATATGTCAAGCACTTGGCCAGGTTCTGGGGATACACTGGTAGATGAAACATATGTGGGTCCTGCCCTGCAAAGCTTATGGTGGCCTTGTGCAGGAGGTGGTACGTAAAGAAAATGAATGCCATACGTAATAATAGCATAACTAGACGCCAGGCACTGTTTTGAACATATGCATATTTTAATTGTCTTAATCCTCATGCTAAGCCTCGAGAGAGACAATTTTTTGTACAGAGAAGGAAACTGGAACACAGAGAGGTTAAGTAACTTGTCCAAGGTCATCACAAGCAAGTAATATAATATATAATTACAAAGCATAAGCTGTATGAAAGAAACAAAAAGAAGGGAATTAGCGGGGTGGAAGAGTATGGTTCTTCTGGGAAGTGTTCCCTTTACTATCAGTGCAGCAGTTCTCACAGGTCTGTGGGACCTTTCCAGGGCATCCACAAGATCAAAACTATTTTAATAATAATAAAACACTATTTGCCTTTTTCACGATGCTGACATTTGTACTAACGGTGCAAAAAGCAATGATGAGTAAAATGATAGCACTTTAGTACAAGTCAATGCAGTGTTCTCTTCACCACTACGTGCTCACAGTTTAAAAAAAAAGTTCATTTAAGAATGCCCATGATAAAGCAGTATAAATTATTAATTTTTAAAGTCTCAACCCTTGAGTGCGTCTTTTTAATATTCTGTGTGATGAAATGGGAAGTGTCTGTAAAGCGTATATGCTGCATAGCAAACCATGTTGTCCCAAGAAAAAGCACTTATGCAATTGCTTGAGCTGCAAAACCAAACATTTTTTTTCATGGAACATCATTTTTACTTGAAAGAAGAGCAAATACAGTTACTAAGATTAATGTATTTAGTGGAAATATTCTTTTTTTAAATTTTTTTTATTATATTATGTTAGTCACCATACAGTACATCCCCGGTTTCCGATGTAAAGTTCGATGATTCATTAGTTGCGTATAACACCCAGTGCACCATGCAATACGGGCCCTCCTTACTACCCATCACCGGTCTATCCCATTCCCCCGCCCCCCTCACCTCTGAGGCCCTCAGTTTAGTGGAAATATTCTTGAGAATAATTAAGTGAATCCGTTACTTCAAGGCAAACAACCAGCAGCAATGATAAAAATCTGTGTTTTCAAATGAAAATTAGAATTTTGGAAAAACTGAATCCATCACCATGAGCTTGAGAGATTCCAAACACTTAAAGATTTTTCTAATAAGACTGGTAATATTAACAAATGTGACTTTTATTTTATTTTTTTAAAGATTTTATTTATTTAATTAATTTATTTGACAGAGAGAGAGAGAGCGCGCACGCACAAGCAGGGGAAGCAGCAGGGAGAGGGAGAAGCAGGCTCCCCGCTGAGCAGAGAGGCTGATGTGGGGCTTGATCCCAGGACCCTGGGATCATGACGTGAGCCAAAGGCAGACGCTTAACCGACTGAGCCACCCAGGTGCCCCAAATGTAATTTTTAAAATATTGTATAATGAGATGTGCCCACATTTAGAAAATCTGCATAACTCAGCAAACCAGTATTTTCAAAATGACCAATCCATAATGTCAACACCATGACTTAGTAAAAGAGTCACTCAATGACTACACATTATTTTATTCTAAGAGTGGATGAAAACTTCACTGAAAAGAGTTTTAGACTCCACACACTATAACTAACCTTTAAGAAATTACCTTTTCAAAAAAGATTTTACTTATTTTGTGTGAGAGAGAGAGAGTATGCATGGACTGGAGGTGCAGAGGGAGAGAATCTCAAGCAGACTTCCCACTGGGCGCAGAACCCAACTCAGGGCTGGATCTCATGACCCTGAGATCACAACCTGAGCCAAAATCAAGAGTTGGACGCTTAACCAACTTAGCCACCCAGGCACCCCAAGAAATTACCTTTTAATATCAAAGAAAAATATCCACAACTATCTGAAAAGGTTATTAAATACTTCTCCCTTATCCAACTATTTATTTCTGGTGAGGTCAAACATTCTTTCTAGGCTATAACCCAAACCTTGTATCACAACTGTTTGAATGCAGAAGCACATATAAGAATCCAGCTGCCTTCTGGTAAGCCAGATATTTAACAATAATTTTTACATGTAAAACAATGCTACTCTTTTTTTGAAGTTATTTTCTCATTAAAAATGATATTTATATTAACATCTCATAGGCTTACTGTTGCTATTTTTAACTGATGCAATAAATATTTAAGGTTTTCTCAGTTTTAATTTCTAATACCGTAAACACCAATAGATATAACTCATAAAAAAAAAAAAAAAACCTTTTTGGGGACCTCATAATTTGTATAGTGTAAACGGGTCCTGAGACCAAAATGTTTGAGAACTGTTGTCTTAGAGTCTGAAGAGAGGCCCATGTGCCTAGACCACACAAAACAAGAGAAAAGAATAGTAAGATAGGTCATTGAAGACATATCCACAGGTCAGATTATACAGAGCTTGTCAGCCATAATGAGGAGTCTGAATTTTATTCATGGTATAATTGAGAAATTTTAGGCAGAAAGACATGATCAAATTTATGTCTCAAAAAAAGGCAGCTGTGTGTAATAAAGGAGACAAAGTGAATGAACTAGGATGGGGGTGGATTTGAAATAGAAACAAGTAGATAAATCCGTGATGTGTTTTTGAAAGTTAAATTACTTTGATGTTAACCACAAAATGAAGTCCCAACAACATGAAATGTTTCTTGTTTCCATTTTAATGTTAAAGAACTCAGTTGCTCTATGAGCAAACTGGAGGTAGGGTGAGGAGATTCAACTCACCCATTATTTTAAAAATGTCACAAGCACACTAAATCCATACACAATACTCTCATATAATGATGTTTAATGTTATTTTAGTCACAGTTTCAATTTTTTCTTCAAGTGGAATACCATGAAACATTAACTCACAAATCATATCCTGGTGAATTACATACAGGGAATTAATGAACTTGCAGATTCAGTCATTCAGCAATGTGGTGGACACTGCATTAGACACTATGGATATTATAAGACAGACACCAGCCTGGCTCTCATGAAACCTGTATTATAGAATGATTACTGGTACTCCTGGGACGATTCATGGCAGAACACTAAAAGTGTTTCAAACAATTTATTCATTCAAATAAACATCTATTGAGTACATGCTGTGTGCTGGGATCCGGAGACAAAAAGATGAATAAGACATGAATTCTGCCCTTAAGAATTTCACTGTCTGATAAAGAGATAAAATGACATTTCTAATTATGATGGAGAGTGTCATAAACACTATTTTAGAGGCATGTGTGATGTCCCAATTCAAAGAGAAGTGAAAAAAAAAAAAGGAAGTGAAAGTCTGGGTGATGTATGCAAGTGCTGAATCACTATATTGTATACCCAAAACGAATATTACAATGTATGTCAACTAACTGGAATTTAAATAAAAACTTAAAAAAAAAAAAAAAGTGAAAGGGTCAGTCAGAGAGGAGAAATTCACCCCAGTACTGACTGGAGATCAGCTAATATATAGAGTAGGGAAAGGTCTGAGAAATGAAAACCCCTCACAACTGAGAAAAGGACGTAAATAGGTCAGAAAGGTTGGTATTTAATGTGTGAGTTTCAAATTTCCAATTTTAAAAAGGAGCCAGCAAAACACCAATTCTGTAATCCACATGTAAGTCAACCGGATAGCCATACTCAAAGGAATGTCACTAGTCAATAAGGTTTGAAAGTACAACAGGGAAAAAACCAACCAAATGTTAGAAACCAAAATGGGTTCACGAAGAGAAAATGTTCCTACCTGAAGTCAGCTTTCACAAAGCATCTGATGTTGAGATTATTTTACCTAAGCCATCATCCTGACCGTCAAAGAGCTTACCTTCTAGAGGTAAAGAGCTGTGGCAACCACTAGTGAGAGCGCAACGTAACCAATTTAACAGTCCGAGTTAAAGGTGTTGCCAGCCTCTGCCTATAGAGAGCAGAGATAAATGGGGTGAGGACAGCCTTCAGAGATGGTGACGTAAGTGGTACCTTGGCAGATGAGTGGGTGTGTGATACTGTAGACAAAGGGGACAGAGAAGGCATTATACACAAAAGCCTATGTTAAAGTCACGATGCCATGCAAGAGCGAGGCCTATTTAGAGAACTGCACACACATCAGTTCTATGAAAAGGCAAAAGCAACTACAAAGGGGTGACAAGGGATAAGGACACACACACTGGGTGGGCACTGACTGCCATGCTAGAATTTGAATTTTAGCCAGTGAGTAAAAGGGGAGTATAAAAAGAAGAGTGACCAGAATCAGAGTTGCCCTTTTTTTGATATGAACCGTTAAAATGAAACATTTTAGAATGATGTTGACAATGAAAGGATGGTTTGGAGTGGGTAAGAAGCAACTAGGAGACTATGTTAGGAATATGCAAGAAAGGATAAGGACCTCAACTATGCACAATCTCCTAAATTCAACTCATTATCTTTCCTGCCAGACCTGTTCCTTCCCCTGGATTCCTTACTTCAGTAAAAGGGTCTAAGTCTCCTAGGGCTATCATAACAAATCCCCACAAAGTTGGTGGCTTAAAAGAACAAAAATTTATTCTCTCACAATTCAGGATGCCAGGGGCTCACAATCAAGGATTGGTTCCTTCTGGATGTCCTCCATGCCTGTCTCCCAGTTTTTGGTGGTTGACAGCAATCCTTGGCATTTCTTGGCTTGTAGACATGTCATTCCAATCTCTGATTCTTTCTTCAGATAGCCTTCTTCTCAGTGTCTCTGTGTGTCCTGAGTGTCTCTTATCAGGACTATCTCATTGGATTTAGGGTCCAGTCTAATTTGCTATGATCTTATCTGTACATACATAACTATCAAATCCTGTTTCTACTTCTTTAATTGAAGATTTTCTCCTTTTCTTCATCCCCATTACCATTTTCGTTTCAGTAACACTCTTGTCTACATACCAAACTCCTTGCTATGGCATTGGATTATTACTGTCATCTCTGTGCCTATTACTAACCAAGTAAGCATTGCTGGAGAAAGTCCCACAACAGGGCAGACTGGTTGTACCATGAATTTATGATAACTAGCTCCAAGTAAGTCCCCAAGGTTGCCTGGCAGTCCTATTTCTCTGGCCAGCTGGCTCTCCCACTCTTCCCTAACTATTTCAAATCTTTTCACTCTCTCCAAGCTCTTATTACTCTCACCCACTTACAGCTGTTGTCCCAGGCTCCAATTTTACAGAGAATAAAGAAACCATCAGACAAAAACTCTCAACCTCCCACCCTCTGCTCTCACTGTTTCCCTCTCCTTCAACACCGTCTCCCTCTGCCTCAAAGTACAACAGCTGTCCTTTCAACGTACGGCCATTCTCTCTACATGTATCTTGGATCTTCTCTTTGTTCAGAAACCTTACTAATACTAATTATCCCTCTCTTTTGCTAGAATATTCAGCTTTCCTCTCAATTAGATACATCTCATTGGCTTATAAACACGTTAAATTTTTATAACAATACGTCCCCGTAACCCCATACTCCTCCTTCCCGCTATCTATCCAGCCACATTCACTCTTTCTGCCTGCTTTTCTCTCGACCTCCTCCTTCACCCCACCAGGCATAAATGCCTGTGTTTTGGAGAAACTGATTTCTCTAGTTCTGGAGGTTCCTTACTTAATTCTGAGTAAAATGGGAATAATAATAATAATACTAAACCTATCACACAGGACTGTCATGGGAATTAGATTAATCAATATAAGCAAAACACTTAAGAGTTTGGCCATTAGTAATTAATTGATCAGTAAGTTTAGCAATATAGTTATTGTTAATAATAACTCACATACATCTACCCATTCAGCCAACTGACATCTTTGGAGTCATCCTAAACTCCCTCATCCCTCCATTCCAATCCACTTCTAGACTGTTTATTTTTACCTCTCAAGTCTCTCCTGTTCTGAACACTCGCCTCCATCCCACTATCCTACCTGCACTATCCTTCCTACCCTGCACTATTCTACCCTCACTACCCTCTCATATGGATCAGAATAAGAACCCCCTAAGTGATTCCCTGTGTTCATTCTGTTCATTATCCAAAACTCTCTCCTTACCCTAGCTTAAGTAAGCTATTCTAATCTCATACCCGAGGTTACCATCTAGTTTAAAACATTTCCCAATGCTATGATACAGCCCCCCAAATCTACTGCATGGCCAATAAAATCAAGTAGATATGGTCCCTACCCACCTGTTCAAACTGATCTTGCATCTCATTTCTCTGGCCCTCTGCTCTCGTTATACCTACCAACTCTCTTTCAGCTCTTCAAGTGCATTATGGACTTTCCCGTCACAGGTATCTTCCACTTTCTGTTCTCTCTACTGGAAGACTGAATGATATTCCTGTATCTTGTGGCCTAATTAATTCCTACCTATCCTTTATGTCTTAATTCAATAGTCACTTCCAAAAGGAAGCCTTCCTGATCCCCCAGAACAGGCTCTCATTATTCTATGTACCTTTCATAACACTCATCAAAGTTGGAATTTCACACTTATGTGATAAATTATTCCAATTAACTAACCAATAGAATCCAAGCTCTGTAAAAGAAATGACTGTGTCCATTTTCGCTCTCCATTGTATCCCAAATATCCAGTACAGCATCTGGTACCATAATTAGTGCTCAATAAATACATAATGAATCAATATTAACCTTCAAGTTCAATGCTACAACATGGCCTCACTGCTTGTTTAAAACCAGGACAGCTTTAAAGCAGTAAAAGAATAGTACATCATTAGTTCATTATAAACATGTCTCTAGACCAAAGTTAAAAGTTTCTCCACTGATGGCTGTGAACAGTAAATTGCTTTAAAAAGATGTATACTGATTCAGCAATTGTTGACGGAAAGGAGGATGTGACAGATGTATTGTTTTGCTGTTATTTTAGAGAAGCGGTAAAGAGGCAGAAAACTGCATTTCCAGGTAGAGAGATGGGTTTTTCTGAAGTACTGGTTCTCAATCTTTGTTCTCCTCCAACACGCTAATACTACTGTTACTACTACTCCTCTTACTACTGTCCCAATCAGTACCTGTTACTCCAGCACAGCCATCACCAAGTAGCTTACCATAGCAGGAATTCTCAAGCAGGTGGGTAGGGCAAGTAAGAGAGATGTGAGTAATTCGAAATGGCACTACCTCAATATATTGATATTCTTTGCCCTCCCCTTCCCCTTATAAATAGCCCTCTCCCCAAATATAACTTATGGCAAGCAGCAATAACATAGATGTCATTTACATTGTATTTTAAAATATAACCTATGATTTTTTTTTGCAGCTAAAATTGTTTTCCTAACTACTATATTAATATTAAACATGGTGTTACCTAAAGACACAATAACTGGGCAGAAGAAGGAGCAATCTGCAAAGACACTCAAGGCCAATTTAAATATAAGTTATCACTGGAGGTATCTGTGTTTTGATTATAAAAATATTTTATTATGGTAATATGGTTTAAAGTATTAATCTCTAAAACCACTGAAATTCAGTGCACACCTGTTATATCAAACCATAAATGTTCTCAAATGCTATACCTTAATGTCCATATCCTTAAAACAAGAGAACTAACTCAATCCACTTATTGAGAAATAAAACAGAGCTAGAAAGTATGAAAATCTTTTCTAAGATTTCAGGTGACTGTTAATAATATATGAAGCAACCTCTGAAATTCTGCAGATAATCCAACAGCAGATATACCTTGAAAGGCACTACTGACAATGAACCTCTCTCCTCAGCAGTACATAACCGATTCCATGAAAACTGTAACACCTGCTAAATGTAGAAAGATTAACCCCCACAAACAGATAAGTCAAATGTAAGTGAAAAAGACACAAAAACAAAATGTCCCCTCCCCATTTTCTAAGATCTTTTAAGTCAAGGGTTTCAAGCATGTTGAAGAAATATGCTCACATCATGACAGGCTAGCGTTCCTTATTTTGAGAAATAACGCCACCTCCTAAGCCAGGATGTGGAGTCAGAATATGTAATTACAATTTCTGAGAAAAAGAACATACATAATTTATTAAAGCTCTGTAATACTCATCTAAAATAAAGATGAAAAAGACTGAGCACCATCCCCTACTCTCAGAATAATCCTTTCTCCAAAATTAGATTTTATATTTGACATCAAAATATCACTGTTGAAAGTGTCCTTTGGTCATTTAAAAAATCAGGTAGATATTGTTTCATTTTTAAAAAGCTTTTTATCCTCAGTAGATACTTGCAGTTGTAAATGATATGAAAGTTCTCATGTGGCAAAAGCTACTCTTGTTCTGTTATTTAAAGCTAAAGTACTATTTCTAAAAACCATTAAATGCATTTTCACCACCTGAAAAATAAACTATCTTCTAGAAATAACCACTAATCAAGAAATCAAGAAACATCTTCATATACCTAGAACAAGAAGTGATTAGCTTCCTATCAGCACTTCCATTCCAACCTTTTCAAAAAGGATAGAAGAAATGAACAGTTCTTTCAACAAAATTTCTGATTTGCATCTATGCTAATCACAGATGAATTATACCACCTTTTTCATGGCTAAATGACAGGGAAGAAAAAGAATGTTAACCACTAATCATAGAGAGGATATACATCTGATATTCATATTGATTTGAATCCAATGGGTACTCTCAGTCATTACAACTGATAGCAATGATGATTTCTTAGGAAACCTAATGTTCAAAGAGCTTTGCACATTACTGATTATCCTATTTTTATCTATTTTAAAATGCAAGATTCATTCTCTTAAATTATCTAGTTAGAAAATGCTCTTTATGTAATATTGTTAATCTCCCATGTTTCTCAATACTGTAATAATGCATTAATTTAACTTTCTGCACAGTGTAGTAGGATTTTTGGTTTTTTTTTTGGAACCACCACCACTCCACCCACAGCCACAACCACAACCAAGATTAGAGACTAAAGCAAATGACCATTCTTCACACGCTCTCACAAATAAATCCAAATTGCGAAATATAGTAAAGGACAAACAAAACCTCAATGTTATAAGTCATTTGAAAAATTGTAGAGTACTCTGGTGGTATCTGCCTGTAATTTAAAGACCAACTGTACACTGAAAAGGACACTGATACTATCCTGTTTATCCCGCTAAATTTTCCTAAGAGCTCTGATAGAATTTCCCTAAATTGTTCCTGCATGCAAGGAATAGTATGTCTGTGTGCAAAAACAAATGTTGATCTGAAATAGTTAAAAACAATCAAAACTCTGTCTGATGATACACAAACCTAGTTTATCAATGTGAAAATCCATAGAAGCACTCAAATGTTGCAAGGTGGGCTAAGATATTCTTAGGACTGACAATCTTTGAGCTGAAGTCTTCGGTTTGTTAATGTTATATGCACAGTAGGATGGTGTAATCAGTTCCTGTTTCCTCCTCATAGAGATAATAGGAAGGTGGTTGACAGGACCCCGGGACACCCACAGGTCGATCTACACCCCTTTTTCTACAACTTCGCCTCACTCTTTTCCTTTACACATACATACACACGCACTCCCCTGTCACATTTGAAGCCCAGGTGCCCCAGTGGGTAGTTTTCTAGGGTCGTTTCCCCGGTGCGTTAAATGGGATCTGATGACTGGGGCTGAATACCACCTCCTCCAGGGCCCACAGCTCACCTCTAGCTTGTGGTTGATTTGGGACACTGTCTGGGCTTTATGGCAAAGCTGCGCAAAGCAGGAACTCAGGCTGGTCATCTTCTGTCTCCCCTCATAAGTGATGTCCGCCTGGTCCGGATCGATCTCACCCAGGAGCAGATCCACATCCACGAAGGCCTTGTCGAACTCCTTCTCTAGCACCTCCAACCATCGGAACATGGATACCCCGCCGGGGGAGACCCCCACGGCGCAGGAGGCGCCCCCTGGGCCCCCTCCAGCTCCTGCCGGGCACGGGCCGCCTGCCGACATGGCGCCGTCTAGGGCCTCCCCCGACTGCTACTGACCCCCGCCGCCCAACCCGCGCGAGAGGAACTGCTGGGACTGCGGGGACCCCCGCGCACGCACGCTCCGTCAGTCCCCTCCTTTCCCCTCGCGCGGCTAACGCCGGCAATGCAGCCCCGGAGTAGCAAGAGCAGTGAAGCTAAGGCGGCGGCGGTGGCACACGGAAGAATCGGGCCGTCCCACCTCCCGGCCCACCCCCGCTGCGCATGCGTAGCGAAGACCTAGGCGGACGCAACCTGGAGGGATGAAATGGGCGGGGCTAGGATGCGACCTTGGCCTATGAACAGCCTCTGCTTGGGACCGGCCCGTCAGCGGCCATATTGACAACTGGCAAACTCCTGGTTGAATCCCCGAGAAACGGGAACGCATCGTGTTTGCTTCCAAGTTGGAAAGGCCCGAGGAAGAGAGGGGTGTCCACGTCGCAGACATGAACGGCTTCCGCCCACTTGGGCGGGAGCCGTTCTAAAGTCCTCCGTGACAGTTGCTGCAGTGACGTCCAGGGGCAGGGAAGGGAATGTGAGGAAGGGCGGTGTGAGCATGCGCAATGGCCACGTTTTACCTTTCCATTACAGTTCCTGTGGAGGGTGAGGTGGGTGGATATACGGGCTCTTCTTGCTTAACCAGACACTAAATTCCGGGTGGAAACTGCCTGGAGCTGCGCGTTGAAGGACAGCGGCCGACCAGGTTTTGCTGAATTTATGCGAGACCTTTTGTCTTGTGATTAAGAATCCGGCAGACCTGGGTTCAAATTTTACACCCTGTCACCTATTAGCTGTCCCATTTGGTTGTATTCTTTAACCTCAAAGCCTTAGTTTCTAAAATTTATTTCACTCAGTAGTAAGGTTAAATGCTTAACTTAAGTGATTGGCACTTGGTATTCCTTAATATTGCACCACAGGTCATACGTTTCTAAAGGAACTGTTTTTAAAAGTGTACTTATTTCAACAACTGAAGTGTTCCCACAGTGACATTTCATAAAAACAAAACGATGAATATTCATAAATTGATAAATATATTGAATGCAGAGCCCCGTTGAGGCTTTGGAGACACACAAGTGAGATGTGAGCCTCACCCAGGCAGAGCTCGTAAGCTAGTGAGTTTAACCCTCACAGCTACAAACTGTATTTGAATTTTGTAGTACTTTGGAGGGTTTACAAACTGCTCTTTGCCATTAGCCCTATTCACTTCTAGAGTAGTCCAGTCTTAGAAAGGGAAGGAGAAATCAGAGTACGCTGGTGAGAATGGTCTGTCTTGCATTGCCTAAGGAAATAATTTTACTAGCCTACTATAGACTCCTGTGATATGGAACAGACTCTTCCAGTTGATCACCACCAAAGCCTGCATTGTGTACCCCTCGCCAACGCAATGACATTGAGGAATAAGAAATCATAGCTCTAGTTTGTTCTCTGGGTACTGCAGGGCACACTAAGTAACATTGGTCAATAAAGTCCTTTGGCTTCAACAAACTTAGCTAAGCAAAACTAACTGTGAGATATTTGCCTTTAGTTTAAATAGGCACCTTCACATAGGTTTTAATACACAATAAATAATATAAAACTAAAATATGCATCTTTTCTCATTTCATTCCAAATTAACTTTATTTTCATCTGCAATATTTCCAAGAACATCATCACTACAGTTACCAAGGTCCCAGCCACTTTCTCTGTACATATTATAGTTAGCAATGCATTTTCAGGAATTTGAAGTAAATAATTTAAAATTGGAGGGAAGCACATACATGGAATCACATTAAGAACAGCTTTCAGTTGTTGAATACATACTGTGTGTAAAGCATTATGCTATTTGCTTTAATTCTTTGACACAAAATCATATGAGGTAGTATTATTCACTTTTTAATAGATGATTTAACAGATGAGAGCTTAAGTATCTTGGTAAAGTTGTACAGCTAATAAGTGAGGTGAGATTTCAATCTAGTGGTCTCTTCCTCCAAAGTCTTAGCTATTAATCATGGAAGATAGAGGGATGAGGGAATATATTTCTTTTTGTATAAGTTACCAGCATAATAAATTGGCAAATCAATCCAAAAGTTTTTCTCTTTTCTTTTCTTTCTTTTTTTTTTTTAGAAGGCAGAAGGAGAGAGAATCCTAAGCAGGCTCCATCCCAGCACAGAGCCCTAGTGGGGCTTGATACCAGGACCCTGAGATCATGACCTGAGCCAAAATCAAGAGTCAGCGCTTAACTGACTGAGCCACCCAGGTACTCCTGTCCAAAAGTTTTTCTAAAAAAATATATATATATAATTTATTCCCACTTATAAGCCATATACAAATCTATTAATATGTAAGAAATATTACCAAAAAAGTAATTATAATGCTCATTTTCTGTTATCACTCTCTTTAGTTTGTATGGACAATCCTTGGAAATACATTCAATTTCTTTAAAAAGAAATATCATTCAACTTCCTATAATACTTTGTGGGTATGGCTGAAATGCATTTTAAGTGTTTATGCTTCCTGTGCTCTGATCCTTGGTGAATACCCCATTTTCAGGATTGTGAACCCAGTTCCAGTTCTGTTTACTACCTTCACAATTTCAACAAATCACACTCTCTGCGTCTCAAAATACTTTTATCTCATGTTGTCCCTTCTCATGATCCCACTAGGTAGCAGTTGCCACATCTCTGTGTGCTTGATATCTTGGTACTATGTGACTATTTCAATGTTCACAAGGTGCCCTCTATGTAGACATTATCTTTGGCCCACCTCTACTGGGGAATTTGCATTTCTGCAAGTCACAACCTAATATGGAAGGGAAAAGCAGGGTTTGACACTCAAGTGCTGCCATCTGTTGTCAGAGTGCTTTGCCTACATTTATTGCCTTCCCCCACCCCCATTGATAAATTTATTTATTTACCTATTTATTTATTTTTAATTGACTTATCTTGACCTACTCTAGAATTTGGAATTGTATGTAATCTCAATTCCTGTGGGATTTGTTTTCCTAGAAATAATAAAATGTTGATGCTTCTGTTTGCATTTGCATTGGCAGAAACTTCCAATAACTGTTCCATGAATCATGCTGATGTGATTAAAAATGTCTAATAGAACTTAAATGTGACAGTTTTGTTTTAGGAACTTATCCCTCCAGAATTCTGCCACAAGGTATTTCTGAGAATAAATAGGGTGGGAAATGAGGAAACTGTGAAAAAGAGAAGGTGCTAAGGATTTCTTGGGTGAGTACTGGTACTTAAGCTGTGAGGTTAGTGTAGAGTTCAAACATGTATCAGAGCATCTTCGATCGCAAGTCACTGTGTTGAATGGCCAGAGAAGATCCACTCTGGACCAGAGAGGGAGACTACCATTTATTAAACTCTACTGTGTGCCAGGCCCTGTACTAAGCTTTGCAGATTTCATTTAGTCTCTAGTAACCCCACCAGGAAAAAAGAAAAGGTAAAGTAAATGATGTTGGTTGCTATAAACAGTTGTATGATGAATAAAACCAAGGAAAATCCACTACCATTTTACTTGAGCAATGTGGATAAAGTCTTGGAATATCATGTTCATATGTATTATTTATAATATATTTATTCACATTTAATAACAATATGAAATTTCGAGATAGGCATAGTGAAGAAGTAAATCTGGGCAACCAAAAGTGATTTCTGAGCCTTATTCTCCTTCATAATTTCTTTTCTATATACATATAGAAAAACTGTTTGCCCTCTTCTTAAAACTTGAGAATTTTGGGACAGTGATTTAGGATTAGCTCAGACACCTCTTTCAGGAAACCTTCCTTTTTTCTTCTCATGTGGAGCTATAGATACCATCACCATTCAGTTTCCAGCAAACACCTGCTACAACACTCATATTTTTTTGGAGCCCCTTAGACTGTGAGCTCCTTGCAGCAGTAACTGTATCTTACTTATCTTTGAATTTCAGGTCCTAAAACAGAACATAGAATATGGTTGGGATGATGCAAGTATTTGTGGAATCAGTTTAATAATTAAGATATTACAACAGTCTACTTAAGAATCTAAAAACTGTCACTCTTCAAGACATAGCTTTGATACCTGCTGGAGAGCATAGTTAAACATATTTTTATATTGGCACAGGAGTTAGTAATATCTACAAAATACATGTTTGTCTTTATTGGAGTAATGTAATTGGAGTAAAAATTTGTCTTGAGTGTCAAACCCTGCTTTTCCCTTCCATATTAGGTTGTGACTTGCAGAAATGCAAATTCCCCAGTAGAGGTGGGCCAAAGATGATGTCTACATAGAGGGCACCTTGTGAACATAAGGAGTATTTCTTCTCAACCAAAAGAGAAAGGTTTATTTAACAATGATCTGGTTGATTTGACTAATAATGCACCCAGTATAATTTAAGCTTTGAGAATTATTTTACCTATTCCAAAGTTAAAACTTATGAGTGACTACATTTTTATGTTGCGTATCCAAACCTAAAGACAAAACATAACACAAAACAATTTTTGAAATCTCTAGTACTATGTTTTTTCCTTACTCAAGACCAACTACAACTGCTTTTCCACTTGTTACCTGATTTACATTCTTTATTTACCCTTTCCCACAACTCCAGGTTTGATTCAGCATTATCTAAAACCACCATTTATCAACAAAGGTCTCAGTGTTTACTAATCATTGATTCTTCCTCTTTCATCCACTGTCAAGTCACTGTTTATTTCTCAGATTGTCTAACTTTACAGGTCATACCTAGACTCCCCCTCATTTATGTTTCTTATAGATTAAGTCTACAAGAGGCCCAAAAAATTGCATTCTGAACACCATTTAACATTAGTTATCTTTTTTTTTTTTGCACTTAGATTAACAAATATAAGAATACCTTAAATTATCTCCTTAGAATTTTTATAGTCTTCCAAACGAACCAGTTAGAAAACTATAGGGAAGCAATCATACAAAAGCCATGTCACAAGAGTTGTTGGAAATGGAATTTGTTTGGCCCCAGTTGATTGTAACTCGTTCAGAGGTAATGAAGATGAAAAGACTTTTATAGTGGATGTTCATCACTATACATGGGGGGCTGCCCATATTTGAGCCCCCTTTCTCTGTTTAGAGAATTCCCTACCTTTTGTAACTTGGATATGGTAAACAGAGTCTTCTTCCCGTAACGAACTGAAATTGTCAGACAAGCACACTCTCCCAGCTCTGTGACAGGGGGCACATGCATATGATCTGGGGTCAGCTAACCAAAATAATCCACCTGGAATTTTTACCCTGGAGACAGTGAGTCAAGGCTTGGGACAATTCTTAGTTGGGAGGAGAGATGGGACTGGGAGTAGCAACATCCTTTATCAGTAGCAGCGGGGACACACAATTTCTGGTTCGGTGGTAGAAACCTGGGCATCCATGTTCTTTGGTGACACTAGATGAAAGTGTGATTTTTGCCTGTGATTCTGGCTATAAAGTCTTCCTTTTATTCTTGCCATTTCCAAATCTGGTTCCCTAGGTTTTCACAATTCTGTGTGCAATCCAGTTTTCAGTAATTCCCTTTTCTGCTTAAATTAGTCAGAATTGTTTTTCATTGCTTGTAACTAATGACCCGAACCAATACAACTATCATATACTGAGGCTTCCTTTTCACCCATGTCACCCTTGACATGCCTTAGTTCATTTCATCTATTCCTTTCTGTAGGATGGAGATTATTTCCCTTCATTTTATCTTCACTCGTAGAAGAAAAAATTGAGATAAAGAGAGGTTAAGTGACAGAAAAATTATTTTTTTATCTTACTTTAAACAGGCTCTTTTGTAATATTCTCAAGAAGGAAACAAGTCTGTTTGTTTGTTTGTTTCAAGATTTATTTATTTATTTATTTGAGAGGGAGAAAGAGAGCAAGGGTGAGGGACAGAGGGAGAGAGAGAGAACCCCAAGCAGACTTCCTGCTGAGCGCAGAGCCAACACAATGGGACTCGATCTCACGACCCTGAGATCAAGACCGCAGGTGAAATCAAGAGTCTGACACTCAACTGACTGAGCCACCCTGGCATCCCAAGAAGGAAACAAGTTTAAAAAGAATCATACTCATAATTTTTTGATTCTTTAAAATTTCTTTTCTTTTAACTCAGAAGAAGATTTTCATAAATTAAAGCCTTCTATTTAGCTCTTGGTTGGTCAGTTTTATGATAGGAATCACAAGCCAGTGCTTACAGACCCATGTGAGGGAAAATTTGGGTTAGTCAGTTACTTCTCTGGAATTCAGTTTCCTGTCTATAATGGGAACTAGCTGTTTGCTTTTAATAAACCAAGGAAGGCCAATATCCATTGAATTGAGACACACATTTGTATTTATTGTGGGATTTCTTTTTTTTTTTAAGATTTTATTTATTTATTCGACAGAGATAGAGACAGCCAGCGAGAGGGAACACAAGCAGGGGGAGTGGGAGAGGAAGAAGTAGGCTCCCAGTGGAGGAGCCAGATGTGGGGCTCGATCCCATAACGCCAGGATCACGCCCTGAACCGAAGGCAGATGCTTAACTGCTGTGCCACCCAGGCGCCCCTATTGTGGGATTTCTTAACGACGGCACTGTTGACATTTTGGATTTCTTGGTTCTTTGTTGTGTGGCTGTCCTGTACATCATACAGTGTTTAGTAGCAACCCTGGCCATTACTCTCTAGATGTCCCTGATACTGCCTATCCTCTCCCCATCACGACCACCTTTTATTGTCATAAAAAATGTCTCCAGGCATTGCCAAATTGCCCCTGGTTGAGAACCACTGGGTTATAGAAAGCAACAAATGAAGGGAGGCAAAGAGGGGGGATAAAGATAAAGAACAGAAGAAAACAAGTCCGGGAGGATCCTGGCTCAAGCCTCTAAACAAAAGACACAAATGTAATTCAATCCAAATTCAAATGCAAAGTATATGCTTTGAGATTGCAATCTTTCTTGTGCTGAAAGATTAAACCTAGATGCAGGGGTATATTCTGAGCAGTTGCTAGGTGAATCATTTGAGTTTCCATTCTTGAAAAAGACACCCGTGTTTCTTTACTAGGTTTCTCCTTGCCCAAAGAAGCCAAGCAATAATGATCAGATAAGGTGTTGTTAAATCTTCCTAAGACAAAAGTGTGAGATCTATGTCTCACACTTAGCCTTAGGGATCCATAAACTCAAGACCTAAAAACACAAGCTAAAGGTAGAGAAGTTTACACCTGGGGCCCTTGGTCAACATGGAAAGACTCCGCAAGTCTGCCAAAATCATGTCAGGAGCTGTGCAGGGCTGGCAGACTTTGTGGCTGCTTCTTAGCACAACATAACCCAGAGGGGCCTGGCGCCTCTGGAGAAGGTACCACAGAACATGCGGGTCCCTCAAACACCCAGGCTGTACATTGATACTTTACTTTCTCTGCAGGTTATGCTATCAATAAGACTTTGCCTTCTACCTGAAAAAAAAAAAAAAAGACTTTTTAGCTTCACTCTAAATAAATAGGCATGGCCTGGGGAACAAATGGAGCTTTTATTCTTCAAAACATTTTCAAACTTTTTATGCTCCAAATTATAAATATTTGTCATGTTCAAGTCAGGAAACAACCAAAAAATCCAACACTTAGTAGTTAATCAAACTGGGACGATACTCTTGATGGACTCTTAGACATTTAAGTTTTTATTTATGAAAACTATAACATCACATGAAAAATATAATAGTAAAAGGTGCAGAATATAAAGTTGTACACGAGTATGTTTACAACCTGATTAAATAAAACAGTGTAAAATAGGAACAGAGATAATGCCAAAATTGCAGGAAAGCTATGGAAATACCATGGAAGAAAAAAACGTTATACAGTATAATTTCAGGGCTCAGTCAAAGCAAAGGGTCTCCTGTGGTGACCAACAGAGGATAGGAAATGGAGCTCATCTCTGTGCTACGGAACAGAAATATTAGCTGTCACTGATGGCAGATGACAGCATAGGGCTTGGGAGGCATTTCCGTTTACGTAGCCATGAATTTACTCTTTTAGCAACACCAAAGAAAAAAAAGTGTTCCGTGAGTATTTCTCTTTGTTTTTTCAAAGTCTGGGCAGAGAAAAGAAACTGGAAAAATGTTTGATTGGGGCACAAGAGTAACACTGACTTTTTTTCCTCCTCCTTGCTCTTTTTTTTCCTAAATTTTCTCTTATTGAGCATGACTTTCCTATTTGAAGATTCTAAAATTAAAAAAAAATTAATTCTACCACTAGACAAGAGAAATAAATGATCAAGTTTGTCGAAAATCAGGATATTGATAGAAAACAAATCCCTTATCATTCCTTATCTCAGATAGTAAAAGAAAACAGAGGGAAAAAAAATCAGAGAAAAGGAGCAGACAAGTCTTTTGAGAAAAGCATATAGAAATCCTTACTCTGGAAATAGAATGAACTGATTATTAGAGCAAAGAAACTTTTGGCTTCAAAATGAAAACTGTAGCAAAGGGAGGTGGATTGAAGAGCACATCAGAAAAGCTTTTCAATATTAGAAAGGGTTTCTTTCCAGCCATCGGCTCAGGCCAACCGGCGTGGGGAAATTCAGGTCTTCCACCTGGCAGGAACAAGCTTTTCTATATAATCTTTTGCTTGAAATGCTTTTTAAATTCCTCAGCAGGGATGAGCCCAGCGAGTAGAAGAGCCTCAACAAAGGCATGCCTGGGACAAATGAAGCCTTCCTTCTGCCGTCAGGAGCACAAGTTCCTCTGAAGAAGCTAGAGGCCTTTTCTTCCATTATGACAAATAGATGAAGGTTAGGGACCCATTTTGATGTTTCATTCCCATCTGAGTCAACAATATTTTTGAATGGCAAAAATATTGTCAAAATATGATAGTGGGGTGGATCGAGTGATAGATGAACTGAACAAGTTATCTGTGGCTCTAAACCTCTCTCCTTGGTTTCACCTAGCAATAAAATGTGACTGGAGCACCAATAAGAAAGAGAAAACCTGCCCATTCCCCGCACTGGTTAATGGGAGAAGAAAACACCTGCCTATTGCAGGCCTACAAAAATGGTTTTAATACAGGGTCACAGAAAATGCAAAGGTTTATAGCCCACTATAAAACAGCTCTTTGTCTTTTCCCTCTAATTCCCTGGTGTCACATTTAACAAAACAAGGAAACTACAGATAGTAGAGGTGTTTGCAGATTAGCCTCCCAAGCCATAAATAACAGAGGGTTTTGCTCACCTACAAATATTAAGGCAGCTTATCAATGTTTAAGCCCTTTGTAATGGTTGCTAACATTTTAACCCAGGCAAATTGAGAATTTTTTCTTTCCTGTCTTCTTACATTGACAGAGCACACATTCATAAGATTCTATTATCAGATTTCATGGTATAAAGAGTGCGACATCACCGAAACACTCGCCTGCTGTCCGGGAGGCCCCGTTGTGGAAGATGCATCTGCTTTATGCTTCCCTTGTTCTGCTTTCTCTTAGCGCTGGTTCCCATCCTACCTGTCCCGGCCGATGTAGCTGCGATTCCAGGCAGTCGGTGCAGTGCTACAGGCTGACGGACGTGCCGTCAGCTCTTCCTTCCACCACCAAGAAGCTCTACATTAGCCACAGCAAGATTCAACACCTCCAGGTAACCGTTCTACGGTCAAGCTGCCACAGTCTTATTTTTTGAGGCTGGGTGAGGGGCGACTGTGGGGCTGTTAAGCTTCATTTAAATGATCAACGCTTAAAAGTGGTGGTTATCAAGCTTGGGTCGTGGCACTAACTATCTGCTTGCCCTTTACTGCTGAGATGGGTATATGCCTCTGGATATTTCTTTTTAAAGAAGCAATCAAAAACCATTAGAATCTATAATGAATGATGTTTTATTTCAGTTTTTATTTTTCAAAAAATGTAATTATGTTGTTGCAAAGTAAAAGTAAAGAAGTGGCTCTTTCTTAACAAAGAGAATTTGAGAGCAAATGGCATACTTAAGAATGAGTGCTTTCGGGGGATAAAAAGTAGTTTTGTTTATGCCATAGAAAGGTGATCCTCAAAGCATTGCAAGACTATCAAGATGAACCCCAGCATATGAGAATTATTTATAACAGACCCTACCTACCTGCCAGGCATCAGGGGCTTTGTGGAAACATCTATGGACGAATTATGTGTTTTTGTTTTGGCGCGTTTTTGCAGTACTTGTTCTATGAACTTTTAATTGTGACTTTTTAATTTATGCATACCTATTCAGAGTGCTGCAAAGAGTGCTATATAATTGTCTGACTTTTATAATAAAAAGAAACTTTTGCTTTTGGCCTTTGATATTCTGGAAGATGTGGAGAGACAAGGGTTCTTATCCTAATTTTTCCCTAGCCAGAGATATAATCATCTTAAGCAAGCAGTTTAAAAAATCTCTGGGCCTCATTTTTTACCTTTGTGAAGTAAGAAGGTTGGGTTAGATTGGGGATCCCGGGCTCCTTTTACCTGGAAAATTCTATGGCTCGCTGATTTTGTCTTTACTAGTCACTGCTCTTCCCTCCTAGATCCAAATCCCAAGATAAGGAAATACATCTCCGGGGTGCAGGTGCACAGAGTCAGCAGGGGGATGTACTTTCCCTTCAAAGAGAGACACCATCCCCTTTCATTTGGTTAAGAAATTTGAACGTAGGTGCGCCTAAACACGGAGAGTTTCAAGTATGTGGCGTGGTATTGACTTCAAGGCTCAGTAAGCAAAATTGCCTTGTGGACATGTTTACTCTCCTCTTGTAATCCAGTACTGCCTAACGCCAGAGAGCAAGTCTGACCCCGCCAGGTCTCAGCATTCAAGCAGGACAGCTGGTTAAAGGGCAAGATGCTTCAATATTTGTTCTGAGGGCCTGAGATGCCAAGAGCTGAAGTGTCAACTAAGCCCGGTAATGATCCTACCCTGTTGCTTTGCAGCCAGTAAGATGAAATTTTCCCTCTCATCAAGTTCAGTTACCAAATGAGTGCATTTGTCATTGGTTTACGTTCACTGAATGGCGACATTGCCACTTCCCTGACTTTAGCCCAGTTAATTGTCTCTCGGAAGGACAGTTTCAGCAAAGACGTTGATGAAAGACAAGATTGTTTTGTGAAGGAAATAAAAAGCTCTAAGCCATAATACATCTCTTTTAAAAACCCTTAGGTTTTAAATGACTATATTTTACCTGTTTTTGGTGAATATAATGTATGTTCTACAGAATCAGGTGCCTGTATTTCAAGAAAAAAAATATGTTAAAGTATCTTCAGATTAATAGCATTAGAAATTATATACATATGTATATACACACGTATCTACATATACATACACACATACATGCACACACCACATACAAACACACGTGTACACCCATGAATATATACACACATACATCTCAATTAAAAATGTTTCTATTACTTCTTCATATAACTTGTGTTGGGGACTGTGGATGCTGTGTTTGAGACTAGGGATAAAAGATGGAAAATTCACGGTTCCTGCCCTCAAGACATGAGGGCCTTTATTTTTCCATTCATCTGTAAAACTGCCTGCTTGTGAGGAGCCGTCGGGCTGTAACACTCCTTGTTTCTTCTTCCTTTGTCTCATACGGTGCCTCGGCCCCTTCCCTCCTGGCTTCTGTCTTGCTCTCCATGCTGAGTCCTGCCGCTTCTTGGTGCCGTCACCACAGCTGTCTACTCGGTGATATCATAATCATTATACCTGAAACTCCTCCACTCGGAAATCTCGAATTCCTCCAGTCTTTGGTCATTATCTATTGTGCTTTCAGCCTCCATACTCTGTACTTGTCTTGCCACCTCATGGAGACTTCTAACCCTACATCTACCCATGTTTTCCTCAGATCATTAGTTTATTTCTTAACCATCTTCTTTCCCATCCCCCCCTTTTTTTGCATCCCAAATTTAATTATCTCAACACCTATCCAGCAAAGCCTCAGTCTTAGATCAGAGGGATCACTTCCCCTTGTTTCTCTTATATCTGGATAGCCGGGTGCCGCTGGAGAGGATCACACAACCTCTCTTGTATGTGTATATAAATGTATGGTTTGGAACAACCAGAAATTTGTAGAAACACTGCAAATGTAAGGTCTCTGACCCCATCTGGGTCTTCAGTGTCACCCGTCTGTCCTTTCAGTTCTTCTTCAGGCTTTCCTACATTCCCTGCACATCTTCCAGAACTTCAGTACAGTTTGGGTGATCTTCTCAATCCCTGCCAGCCTCATTCTCACCCATGGTTGGCCTCCCATTTTACTAATCCTGACAAAACCGAGGCCATTAGTCTTGATCTCCTTCAACTCCTGCTCACTGTGGACTAACTTGTCTCCTTTCAATTCTGCAAACTCAGGGCAGCCCCCCACCCATGCCCTGGGGTCCATCCTCCTCACCTCGCCCTGGAACTTACTCCATCATTCTCCCCACACCCATATCTTCAGCTATTCTTTCCTTACTAGGGCCCTGTTCTAGCCTATAAATAGGCTCCTTTCATTACAATAAAAATAAAATTCTTTGGGGGCATCTGGGTGTCTCAGTTGGTTGAACATCTGACTCTTGATTTCAGTAGGTCGTGACCTCAGGGTTGTGGGATTGAGCCTTGCATCCGGCTCTGCACTCAGCAGGGAGTCCGCGTGAGAGTCTCTCTCTCCCTCTCCCCACCACTTGCATTCTTTCTCTCTCTCTCTCTCTCAAATAAATAAATAAATAAATCTTTAAAATAGAATAATTTTAATGCTACATCTCTTCCTGCTACTGTCTCTCTTTATTTGCAAAACTCCATAAAAGGATAATCTGTACTTACTGTCTCTACTTTACCTCCTATGTACTCTTTAATTCACCACTATCTGGTTTCTACCTACTCCATACAGTTAAAAACCTGTTCTCTCTAGGACATTGGCTCACTCCTATTTCTTGAAATTCTCACTCTTATTCCATGACACCACACTTTTATGTCCTCATGATTCCTCTCTGATCATTCTTTTCTGCCATTTTTATAGGTTTCTTTTCCTCCACTGCCCCTTATTTTTTTGGCTTGTCCAGAGGGTCTCAGTCCTCAGCCATTCCGTTTCTCACTATGTACACTCTCCTTAGGTGACTTCACTTTATGTAAGTAATGATGGCTCCCATAACTGAATGTCTAGTTCATGCCTTTCCCCCACGTTTCAGACTTATCCAGATGCATACTGGACCTCTTCGTATATGCATATCATCTCAAAATAACAAGCCCAAAACTGGAGTCAAACTATTCCCCTAGACCTGTGGTCTCTTGTCACTGGCTTCTTTCTCTTAAAATAATGCCCTCAGGGTTCACCTACATTGTAGCATACGTCAGAATGTCCTTCCTTTTAAAAACTAAATAATATTCCATAGTATGTATATACCACATTTTGTTTATCCCTTCATCAGTGGACGGACAATTGGGTTGTTTCCTGTTTTTGGCTATTATGCTCCAAACAACACTCATGTGCAAGTTTTTCTGTGGACATGTATTTTCATCTGCCTTGGGTGTATACCTAAGACTGAGATCTCCAGGCAATATGGTAACTATGTTTCACATTTTGAGGAACTGCCAGACTGTTTTCCAAAGTGGCTCCATTGTTTTGTATCCCTAGGGTAATGTATGATGGTTCTAGTTTCTCCAGATTCCTGCTAACATTTCTCATCTTTTTTTGGATCATAACCATCCCAGTGAGTATCTGGTAGTATCTCACTATGGTTTGACTTTCAAATCACTAGTGGTTAATATGTTGAGCATCTTTTGGTGTGCTAATGGACCATTTGCATATCTTTGTTGGGGAAAATGTCTATATGAATCCTTTGCCCATTTTTTTAAAATTTGGGTTCTTCGTCTTTTAATTATTGAGTTGTAAGAGTCCTTTATATATTCTAAATATAAATCTCCTATCAGATCTACTATCTGAGAAAATTTCCTCCCATTCTATGGTTGTTTGTTGTTGCTGTTCATTTTCTTAACGGTGTCCTTTAAAGCACAGAAGTTTTTAATTTCCAGTAAGTTCCATTTACTATTCTTTGTGTATGTCACTTTTGGTTTTCGTATCATATCTAAGCTAGCTTTTACCAAACCCAAGGTCATGAAAATTTATGTCTGTATTCTCTTCTAAGAGTTTTACAGTTTTGGCTCTTACATTTAGAGGACAAATAGGAGTGTCTTTAATGGCAGTCAATTAAAATGATTGTGCTTTACATCTTTTGTGGAAGGGGAGAAGCTACCTCAGATTCCTCCTGGGTAAGAAATAAATAAATAGAGTTGATCACCAGGTTGGGAGGATTATGGATTATTTTTATATTCTCTTCATACTTCCCAGAATTTTAAAATTGTTTACAGAGAACAAGTATTGATGATCAGAAAAAGAAGTTCCAACATTGTTTCACAGACTCCTTACTGGCTTGGTGCACACAGGTCTGCGGCTGTAACTATGAGAGTTTTTCGGTTATCATGTGGATGATGGACCTATAAGCAGCCCAAGAAAGTCTGTGGCCCTCTAATGTTTGCAGCGGGGTTACCAAGAACAAACCAGAAACAAAGCCTTTCATGAGAAAGACAGCAGGCCTTGCTTCTCTGTTCTACTTCGTTTTACTTGCCTTGCTTCTTTTTCACTTTTTCTATTTTATTGTAACTTTTATCTACATATATATTAGGTTCACTAAACTGTAAGAACGTATGACAGGAATTATACTTAGCTAAACTTCCTATACCTAATCATTAACACCAAGCCGTGCTTGCCTTGCTTTTTAAGCCACATTGAAAAAACCCACAGCAGCCTCCAGGTTAGCTTGAGGGCAAAAGCATCTCTCTCTTTTTTTTTTTTTTTTTTTATATCTCCTGAGCACAGTTCAGCTCAGTCCAGGGAAATGGAAAAAGCTGGTCTAGCAGAATTATTTTCCTTTGTCAGCTGTGTAAATTCAACTGAAAAGTTGAAAATCAGCGAGTATCTTCCCCACTGTTTGTGGTGCCAGAATTCTATATTCTTCTGCCAAATGCATGTCATAGCACTAAGGTTAAAACAAAAATATGTATGTTGGGATAAGGTAAATCTGAGTTGGAAGCTCAACCTTTCCACTTGCTAGCAAGAATACTTGGGCCAGTTATTTTACCTTCTTAAGCCTTAGTTTCCCTTTCCAAAAAGGGAATGATCATGCTTACACACAGGACTTTATAAAGATAACCATAGTGAATACTTAGAAAATGGTAGCCATTTTTTTTAAGATTTTATTTTTAAGTAATCTCTACACCCACCGTGGGGCTTGAACTCACAACCCTGAGATCAAGAGTTGCGTGCTCCTCCAACTGAGCCAGCCAGGCGCCCCTGGAAGATGGTAACCATTTTAATTAATAATAACCAAAAGTAATCTGCATTGACTGACAAAAAGAGAAAAGAAAAATCTCTATGCCTAATAAAAGAAAACAACTGTCCACTGGATTCAGTTAAGAACACGAATTATGTTTACTGTTTAGGACAATCTGTACACTTAACGAATAGAAATGAAGACAAATTGACGGTCTGATACCATACTTTGTCTAGTTCCCAAATAAGTTGCCCATTCAGATCCATGTCACCCCTGAGACTTGCTGCATACTCAGCAGTCTTTTAGGGTTTGTGGAAGTATTAATAGCTCCAAGTTCTTATGGGAGATCAGCAATCTAAGAAGTGAAGATCTTTGTCTAGAGTCGTTTCTGACTTTATATGAAAGAAAGCCTAGAAACGGCACTTTGAATGAAAGTGTATTAAAGAACAATCTTGGGCAGGTCTTTTAATTTGCGGGGGGAGGCTGAAATTCTTCATCACTTAAATGGGAGATTTGAACTAGATAATCTCTAAAATTTCTGCTTTTCTAAATCTCTATGATTTGTGTCTAGATTTTGTCTTTTTTTGGAAAATAGTAATTGTAGACCAGATGCAATAGAAAATAGTAAGTTGAGGAAGAAAGAATTTAGAGTTCAGTCTGTTTAGAGTCCAACAGACCATGTTGAAATTCTCAACTCTTTCAAGTTAGATAATAGCAAACTTGCAGGGTTATTAGAAGAATTTGTGATAATGTACTGTTAATAAACAAAATTCAACTGAGTACATTGAAAGATCTAATAAATAAGTGACTCTTGAATCAGGCAGCTTCTCATCTAGCAGGCAGAGAGATGCTCCCAGAAGTTGTACCAAATGGGAGGATTTATAGGCAGGAGGGTGGAGCAAGGGAGTTATTAACAAGACAGTAAGTAAGGTTGGTATCAGGTCAGGTCAAGTTCCTTTTGGGGAGAAGGGAAGGGCAGGGTTTTTATCATGATGGTATGTCACTAATGCTGACCAGCAAATTTCAAATTGACTGTTAAAAGGTCACAGTCTTAGGAGAGGTTAAAACAGTAATTAAGTCTTGGTTTGCTGTCATGGGTGGGGGCAAATGACTCCATTTGGGGCTTGTGTTTTTCTTTTTTAACAATATAGAAAAGTACTTGGCACTTGTAGATATTCAACAAGTGCAAGAAAAAATGATTATTATTATTGGGACTAGGACTAATTAATACATCTGACAAATCATTAAGAAAATATCACACGTTAACAGCAATATACAAACCAAGGCAGCTGCCAAAACTATTATGATTAAAAACATCTATTTATGGAAATTTTAACATGAGATTCTTCTAAAGGAGTATCATATTAGGAGAATCTTTAAAATATACCATAATTCACATCACACGTCCTCCTAGGATATATGTGATGTAAAATTAACCCACCTTGAAGTTGTTAATCATGCATTGATTTTACAAAAGGGCTCAACTAAATAATTAAATCAAACATTTAAAAACTGTGGATAGTAAGACATAAAATTGTACATTAAAAAAACTTTTTTAGAGATTTTATTTATTTATTTGAGAGAGAGAGCATAAGCAGGGGGAGCTGCAGAGAGGGAGAAGCAGGCTCCCCATGGAGCACTTTGGAGCAGAGAGCCCAACTCGGGGCTCCATTGCAGGACCCTGGGATTATGACCAGAGCCAAAGGCAGTTGCTTAACCAACTGAGCCACCCAGGTGCTCTGTGCCCTGAACATTTTAGTTCAATTGAATTCTAAAGCAGGTTGAAAATTTTGTGACTCTTTGTCAAGCTGAAGAAAACTTGGAACGATTCCTCTTTCTGCCGAGAGATGATCTTACTCTAAGAACCAAGTACCAAGGATTACATCATCCTGGAAAAGACATAGATGGCAAGGTAGGAGGTTGACAGATATGTGAAAAGATAGGAGTGCTTGAACTTGCAACACATGGAGAAAGTATAACAGATCTGATCATTTCTAAAATCAAGGAGAGGAGTAGCATTAGGTCTGAGATATATGCACGAATGGAGTCTTTGCTCTACAGACATGGAGACACATGTATCCTGCTTGTTTCTTCATGGATCTTTTTCATCAGTGGAGTGCAGATTGAGGGGTAGGGAAT
This sequence comes from Ursus americanus, assembly GCF_024610735.1. Classification (NCBI taxonomy): domain Eukaryota; kingdom Metazoa; phylum Chordata; class Mammalia; order Carnivora; family Ursidae; genus Ursus; species Ursus americanus. The sequence continues at coordinate 33,281,816 of NC_142137.1, forward strand.
AAAGAGGCTAGGCTAGTTTTTCAAACTGTAATATAGCTGAAAATGTTTCTCTAATAGGCCCATCCCAGTGATAGCAGTGTCTAGCACATTTAAAATTTTTACTTTTAATGCTTAAAAATTTTTTAATGTAATTTATAACTTAAAAAAATCTAAACAATGCAAAATGAATATAGTAAAAATCTCTTGTAATTTTACACTATTGAGTTAGCAACTGCTAATAGTTTGGTGAAAGATTTCCAGATTGTTCCCATTCTGGGCTGTTAGAAGATGGTGCCACGAAGAACATCCTATTGTATAAATCACTGTGCAACTTGTAAGTACTTCTGGCTAGAAATAAACTTGCCGGGTCAGAGAATATGCAGCAAAAGTTGGCTAATATTATGTCTACCAATACTGTGTGAAAGTGCTTAATGTATTTTTGATATCTTACACTGTTAACAATCATAAATAAAAAATAGTCAGGACCTGGGACACCGGGCTGGCTCAGTCAGTGGATCATGCAACTCTTGATCTTGGAGTTGTGAGTTCGAGCCCCACATCAGATGTAGAGATTACTTAAAAATAAAATCTTAAAAAAAAAAAAAAGTCATGGGGCACCTGGGTGGCTCAGTCAGTTAAGAGCCTGCCTCTGGCTCAGGTCATGATCTCAGGGTGCTAGGATCGAGCCCCGTGTTGGGCTCCCTGCTCAGTGGGGAATCAGCTTCTCCCTCTTCTTCTCCCACTGCCTCTTCCACCACTCATGCTCTCTCTCTCAAATAAATTTTTAAAGATCAGGACCTGAGTTTCCATCCTTTTCCAAGAGATCATTTTAAATAGATCCTGAAGAGAAATCTGCAGTATCATTAGTATTGAATGATAATGTATAGAATATTTTTTTCCACAATAATCTTAATTTACTGCTTCTCTCTCTTTGTGACCCATCCCTGCCTTTTTTATAGATGTCTAGCTTCACCAGAATGTTGGCTTTAGAAGATTTTGTTCTGATGGCCAGTGGAACAGAGTCTGTAGAAAATGACACCTTCAAAACTCTGAGTACCTTGAAGACCTTGGAACTCTGGAAAAATAAGTTAAGACAAGTCCCCAGGATTCTCCCAGCCAGTCTCGAAGTGTTAAAACTAAACGACAATTCAATATATGTCCTACACAGATCCGATTTTGAAGGACTGAAGGAATTAAAAATCCTTGAACTGAAAAACAATCTGATCTCTTCTCTGTCTCCCAGCACGCTCTCCCCGCTTGTCAGTTTGCAGAGTTTGATGGTAGACGACAACAGGATCGAATCTGTCGCCGGACCGCTGGCACTTCCCCACCTGAAAAGTATGAGCATGGAGAATAACAGACTCCATCTTGTACCAGCTAGCTTCCTCACTTCTCTCCAGTCTCTGCAATTTCTCAGCTTCAGTGGTAACTTGCTGACAAAAATCCCCATTAATCTGCCCAAATCTCTGCTCTCTTTAAAAATGGAGAGAAACCGGCTCAAAGTGGTAAGGTTTCGAGATATGAAACACTTGGAGAATCTCTCCCACCTTTACCTGTCAGCAAACTCACTCTCCTCCATCGATGGGGCGCAGATACTTGCCAATTTAACTACTCTTGAGATGTCCCAAAACCAGGTTCAAATGTTGCCCTTCAGACTACCAGCAAGGCTACAGAAACTAGACATTAGCGACAACCTGATTCAGAGGGTTACAGCACAAGACTTCCAGGACCTCCGAGACTTGAAACACCTGTTTCTGGACAACAACATTGTTAGCTTGTTTGAAGCTGGAGCCCTGCAGATGTGTTCCCAGCTCTCCAACCTGGCGTTGGAGCAGAACCTGCTGCTGTCTATACCTCTAAGGTGAGTGGCAGTTATTATTTATGGTGACTATTTCAAACGTTTTCTGAAGGTCAGGGCAATGAAGCACACTATGCAAGCAAGAAAAAATAGCGCAAATATAAATGATCTGATCAAGGCTGTCCTAGGGCTCAAGGGTAGAGATTTTAGACAGGGTTTTGGAATCTCCAGCCCTCTAACTAAATCCTACACTAACTTAATTTATCTTGCCTGTCGGATAAGACAGCAGCAGATGAGATCTATGTTTGAAAATAGGCAATGCTACTTTAGTGAAGTATGCTAACACATGTAATATGGGATATTTCCTGTAAAAGTGTGTTTTGGTTTTTAAGTATGTGGCCTGGGATCCAGCAACAGGCAGACTAGGTACATGCTTAGCCACTAGCAAAGCGAGGATACGAAAAAGAAATGAAGGGGAAATGTAGTAAGATATTTGTGTTTTTATAAGTGTTGAAATAGTAGTTATGAAAAAAAATCACAAGGGTATAATCTAATCTTGTATTCACTTTGAATTGTGTATTTGGAAGCCTCATGTGCTTCTCAGCACTGTGATCTTTAAAGGACTTAAACTGGGCTCTGCTTGTTTCTCTGTGGGTCTGCCTGTGGGTACGCGAGTCCATCTGGGTTGGTCTCACCTTGTGTTTTGGCTGTCTCTCTCATAAACACATGGGCACGTGCGCACACAGACACAAACACACACCCTCACACTCTGACACTTAATTTCTCTTCCCAAATATCCCTCCCTCTGCGCCCAACCCACTGTTCTGTTTCCTCACCCAGTCATAATCTATAACTAAAGTACATGTTGACATTAACTGATCCTTTTTTATGTAAACCTTATTCCATGTTCTACATGTATGAAATAGATAAATTAAAAAACGGTAGAAGAAAAAAACCCTATTACCCTCTTAGGAAGAGAATGTTGTTAATTATACATGCCTATCAGTGGATTCATTTTCCTTTTGGTGCTTTATAGGAAAAGAAAGGCACCTTGCTCTGTTGATTATCATTATCAAATTGCTTCTAATTAACATACCAACTTCTGGCTTCTATGGAATCCTATGGCACTGCATTTACTTATTTTCATTTTGTTATCAATGAGAAAGGGAGAAATTATCTTTGATGTGTACAGATGTTCATTTTTTCTAGTTGAAAAAAAGATTTTATTATATAGTATGGTAGCTGTACCCAATGCAAAACACCAGAAAGTAATTTTTATAATGGAAAACAGTATTTTAAAATATATATTGAGGGTTATTTGAAATTAATCCATTTTTTTAAGGCATAAGCATGTGCATACAATTAATGTACTTTACCAGGCACGTGGGATACACCAGTGCAATAAAAAATAAAACTTCTTGTTCTATACAGCTTAAATTCCAGCAGGGAAGTAGTAACAATAAACAGAATGTGTAAGTACATAACACTGAGATGGTGTTAAGGGCTATAGTTAGCAACAACAACAAAGGGCAGGACTACCAGGTTCAGGAGAGTGGGGGTGGCTAGCTGCAATTTTAAATAGGGTAAGCATGGTAACTCTCATGAAAATGTAAGCTTTGAGCAAAAACTGGAAGGAGGTGAGAGATTTAGCTGTGAAGCTGTTTGGGGGGGAAAGGAGGGAGAAGTATTCGAGACAGAACAGCCAATACAAAGGCCCTAAGGCAAAAAACATGCCTGCAGTGTTTCAAGACTCTAGTACTTGTTATTTCAATAATTTCTCTACTATGTTTCAAGCCTTATTTTCTAACACTATATACCCCTACTCCAAGAAAAAAAAAAATCATGTATAGAGTAAAACCTCATAAAATAGGTTGAGAAGTGAATGCTATCATCAGGGATTCCCAATGGGCTGCTACAGCCTTGGCAAAGTTGTGAACGCAGTGGACTTCTCTATTCAGGTGGCTTTTAGAAAGCATTTGGTTGAGTAATCCTGCTAAGTTTAATGAGTGAAAAGTAGCTTAATTATTTACTCCTGCCAGGGCATTTGTGTGTTTTAATAAGTGACTACAGAAAGCACAATGCTTTTGCCCAATGGAGTGTATAATAGAATTGCAAGCCTGAGCTAACCATAATTCTCAAATCTGACTCCATATTACAATTATCTGGAGAACTTTAAAACAAGCATACTTATGCCCAGACCTCACTTCAAACCAATTAAAGCAGACAATCCAGGATTGGTGCCCAGGCATCAGTATTTTTAAAAAGCTCCCCGGATGAATTTAATGTGTAGCCAGGGTGGAGAAGCAATGAGCAAGAACAATGAGCAAGGGACATGAGATGAGAGTGGGCTTTTCCTATGAGGCTTAAATGAAGCAGCACAACTGTCTGTTCTGTGAAAGAACTTGGCCAGCTATGAGAGCAATGTGTTCCTTGTAGAAAGTGATTTTTAAATTCCTCATCAAGCCCCCCTCCCGCTTCCAGGCTTTTCTTTGAATTGGAAAGTGGGAATGGCCCAGAAAAGTTTTTCCCTGATTTTCCTCTCATAAAACATTAAAACACAATACTGTTTTTTATTTTTGAATGTTAAGACTTTAATTTATGAGCTTAAAACTGTACACTTTTATTTGCATGGGGCTTATTCATACATAAAATTGTACTTTAAAATTCAGTTTCGTATTAATAAGCTACAATCACAGGCAACCTATCCACAGCTAGTTGCTAACCTAACCTAACTTGTTGCTAGTGGTTACCATCCTACCACAAGTCACAAATCCCTTCTCTTGCCTACCATCCTCCATTCTACATTTCAGCAAGGAAATGATAGCAGACAGTTTTAGGTACACAGATATTCAAATATCTACTACATTTGCCTCAATATACTAACTGAGATAGAAAATAATACCTAGTATTAAGTACTGACTAACCCAGCAGTGAATTTATATGCATGTGTTATTCCCCGTTACTTCTTAGAATAATCCTGTGAACGTAGGCACGTTTTTAAACTATTATTTTATGGATTAGAACATTAAGGTATCAGAGAGGTATCAAGAAACTTCTCAAAATCACATCATCAGTAAGTGGGGGAGTCAGGATGAAACATGGTCGTCTAACTCCAGAGCCAGGAAATTTTAGCCACCCCATGATCCCCTGCCCCTGAGATTTACTCTGGTCTAACCAATACCTGGTACTACTTAAAAACTTAGAACACCCAAGACCTGGGTCTCACTTTTGCTGTTTCATTTTATTTTACCAGTCTGCAGCTCAGTGAACAACTGTAAGTTACATCATCTTTTCTTTATCCACAATTTGGATCATTCAAATCCAGAATAGCTCTCTGCAACCTAAAGCAGGCATAGCATTTTATCTTACTTATACTCAGGTGCCCTCTACTGGTAAAATGAGGTATACCCCTTTTTACTCTAAAAAGCAACAGACTCAAAGAACAAATAGCATTTTGAGAAGCAGGTTTGTCTTAAAATCAGGGGTACCTTTCTCTATAAATCAGACTTAATAAAGACAAATTCTATCAAAGCCATATATATGACTGCCCTCAGTTCACAAAACCAGGATATTGGTGATTTCTCTTACAATGTCATTTTAGTTAAAATGCCCATCGAAACACGAAAGAAAAAAAAATTGAGGAAGAAAGGTACAAATTTTGGCTCCGCAGCCTAGAACAGATCATTGTATTTGTATAAAAGGAAACTTGGCTTTCTCATTTTCATTAGCTAACATTTATTATGTGATTTCTGTGTACTGGGCACTTTCATCTATAGGGTGGAAAATCAGAAGCTTTAAGCTCAGTAACTTACCTGAAGTCACGTACTGGAAAATAGAATGGCCAAAGTGAGAACTCAGGTCTTAGTTAGTAGACTTGACTCTCTGGTTTACTTTACCATATCTTTCCTCACTGCTCTCCCTTATGCTTGCAAGGGCAATAGAATCTTGCTTACTGCCACACCCTCTGTTAATAATCCATCTTTTCTTGCAAAAAAAAAAAAAAAGCTATACATAAGATTTTTCCGTATGACTTTGAGGGATGTACCCTATATCAGTTGGTATGTGCACCAAATTGCATTGTCTTGGGGACTGACTTCAAATTAAATGTAACTATCAAATGGTTAAAATGTATGAAGTGATTTTCCCTGGTCAATCACTTTACTTTTTAAGGTAAATTTTATTCCAGCTAAGGAGAAGTCACTTTAAATAAATAAGACTATAAAATACTCAAAAGCACAAATACTATATATGTATATGCACTGGCTAGCTTAGGATATAAATATAAAGTGTGTAAGCATCGGATGACTGGCACCACAACAATAAATTTCACTGAATACTCAAAGGCAGGAATGTACGTTCAGTGCGTTCACACTCTATGAAAATAGCAACCAGATGGTATTTCAAGGACCTTTTTTTTTTTCTATACAACTTTCCCCCTTCTTATACTTCACAAACAGAATAGCACTTAATATGGAGCTGTTGAATAGCCGAAAAAATTTCAGGTTCACAATTGTAATTCTTTTTTACTTTTTATCAATAGACATTAGCATGACATTTTTCAAATTTGTATCCACAGTTAAAAAAAGTTTTCTCCTGATTACAAAGCAATACCCATTCAAGGTTGAAAACTTTGTGGGCTGGAAAATGAAAAACCATCCATAATTGCTCAACCAGAGCCCATGTCTAGACATAATTTGTTTTTATGTCCTTGGGATCATTCAGTTTTATTTTCTGTTTTTTCTATTTAACATTATAGAGGATTTTTCTTTCCCTTTTCCACTTTTCCCAAGTATTACATTGGACCCAATGTAATATAAATTTATTTATTTATTTATTTTTATTATTTATTCAGTGTGTTGCAGTCATTTAAAGTTGCTAGTCTCTTTTGATTCTCAAATTGTTCCATATTCTTCTAGTGGGAGCCTCTCCAAGCTGGTCCCTGGGTTCATGAGACATGCTTCCATTAGTTCTCTTTTTTAAAAATTGTGGTAAAATACACATAAAATTGACTTAACCGTTTTTAACTGTACTAATGCAGTGTTGTCAAGTACCTCATATGGTTGTGCAATTGGTTTCTGGGACTTTTTCATTTTGCAAAACTGAAACTCCACACTCATTAAACAACTCCCCATTACCTCTTCCCCCAGCCCCTGAAAACCACTATCATGCTTTCTGTTTCTATGAATTTGACTATTCTAGTTATGTCATATAAGTGGAATCATAATAGTTGTCTTTTTTTGTGAGGCTTTTTTCACTTAGCGTAATGTCCTCAGGGTTTATCCATGTTGTAGCATGTACCAGAATTTCCTTCCTTTTTAAAGTTAATATTCCATTGTATGTACATATTGTGTTTTGCTTATCCATTCATCCGTCAATGTGCTTCCACATTTTAGCTATTGCGAATTCAATGTGGGTATACAACATGTAAATAATGTATAATATTATTTAATATGTAAATACCTCTTTGAGACCAATCATGCTTTCAGTTCTTCTGTGTATATACCCAGAAACGGAATCGCTGGATCATGTGGTAATTCTGTTTTTAATGTTTTGGGGAAGCGCCTCATACTGTTTACCATAGCACCTGCGCCATTTTCCATTCTCACCGACAGCACACGAAGCTTCCAATTTCTCCACATCCTCATCAACACTTATTATTTTCTGGCTTTTTGATAGCAGCCATTGTGATGGATGTTCCATCAATCTTGGAACATGCTTTTGCATTCTGGCTTAGATGTTCTGGCTTACATTGCCCCAGACATGGAATCAGTCATTTCTCTAGGAAGCCTTGCTTCTTTTAAGTGGAAACTGGAATTCTGAAATTAAAATCTGGGTGCTCAGTGAGCTCATGCTCTTGGAGTAGCATTGCCATTTGGGTGTAATATTACTTCTAGATCCTTCCAGTATGCACAACCAGAAAATAAATTTTTAAAGGGATGAATTCACATTAACATCTCCAGTTCATAGTTAACATTAGAGGGCTTTTCTTATTTTATATTTGTATCTTTTCTTTTACAATGAAATTTTGGTTCTTAATGATATGACTATATTTACTTATTTGTTTTGTCTTAGAATATTCATTAAAAAGGTTTCAAAATTTCATTACTAACAGCAGTATGAATAATAAACGTGGTGAGAGAAATTTCCTTGCAGATCCTTTTGTCCTTAGTGCCTAAGGCTTAGATAGATCCATGAAGGTTATTCAGTCCGAGTAATTTTTCTTTCTTTTATGTGGTTATATACCAACATTACCATTTGATTAATTAATTAGATATGTTTGTTTCTGTTGGTGTTCAATTTTAGGGCTTGATTCTGTTTTACCTTATTTGTTTTGTGAACATGTGAAACATTAACATGATTCAAAAGTTAAAACCATATGCATACACTTCCTATAAGTAACCATTTTTATTCACTTCTGGGTTATCATTCTTTTTTTTACTCAATATAAGCAAATATACATATATATATGTATTCTCATTTCTCTCTCACACAAAAACTGGCATACTATACATACTATTCCACTTCTTGCTTTTTTCCCTTTAACAATATTTCTGGAAATCATTTTATGATAATTCTTAGGGATGAGTCCCTTTCTTTTTTAAGACTACATAGTAGTTTTTACTGTTGAACTGGGTAGTTTCCAATATTTTGCTATTATAAATACTACCATAATAAATGCACATATGCTGTTCTGTATTTATGGAGTCATATCTTCAGAGTGTATACCTAGAAGTGAGATGGCTAGGTGGAGGGTAAATGCACAAGTTATTTTGTTAGCCTTTGCTAAAATCTCCTCCATAGGGTCTGTGCCATAAGACATGCTCCATAGTGTCCCACCAAGCAATTTATGAGAATTTGCCCACAGAATGTATTGCTAAGGATTAAGGTTTGTTTGTTTGTTTGTTGTTGTTCTGTTTTGTTTTTACCAATCTGGTAGATGAGAAATGGCATCTCTGTGTGGCTTTATTTTTCATTTCTCTATTCTGAGTATGGTTGAAGACTTAAGGGCTTTTTTTCCTGTTTATGTACTTCCACTCATGCCTTTTGCCCATTTTTTAGTCTCATTTTAAAATCTTTTCTTCTTACCTTTTAAGAGTCTTTTACATATTAGGGAGATTAGCTCTTTGGGTTATAAGATGCAGATATTTCCCCTAGTTTATCATTTATCTTTTTTACTTTGCATATGTCTTTTGCCATACACCATTTCTTTTCTTTTTTTGTTGTTATTTTTAAATGTAGTTGATTCATAGAATTAGTATTTTAAAAATTATTTAAATATATGATTTTTATTGTCACATAATAGTCTATTATCTCTTAATTTCCATATTAGTGGACATTAGTCTTTACCCTTTTTTTGCTGGTATAAATATAATTAAATATATGACAAGCATATATGTAAATAAGTCTCTATTTGCTTCTACTATTTCCTAGGTTGAAAGGCATGATGTTATTTTTTTTTTAAGATTTTATTTATTCATTCGACAGAGAGAGAGACAGCCAGTGAGAGAGGGAACACAAGCAGGGGGAGTGGGAGAGGAAGAAGCAGGCTCCCAGCAGAAGAGCCTGATGTGGGGCTTGATCCCAGAACACCGGGATCATGCCCTGAGCCGAAGGCAGACGCTTAACGACTGAGCCACCCAGGCGCCCCAGGCATGATGTTATTTAAATTGGATACGTGTTGCCAAATTGTTTCCAAGGTGGTACCAAGTTAAATCAACAGAGTTTAAGTTCTTACCTCACAACACCTTCAGCAAGAATAAATTTTAAAATTTAAAACCAAAATGTTGCTCTAATTTCATACATAAAACGTTGCATCATTTTTTCATTGCCTTTTATATTCATGAAGAACCATACTTTTGCATGTTTTTATTCCATACTTTTACTTCTCCTATACATTATGGACTCATGGCCTTTGCCAAGTAAAAATTGGCTACTTTTTGCTTATCAATTTGTTTACATGATCCTGTCTGACAAGACAAGAAATGAGAGAGTCTTATGGCTAGGAACCAGAACACTCAGAGGGTTAGAAGACAAGACCTATCAGAAAGGTTAAAGACCCATATATACTTAATTTTTCAAAACGAAGCTTGTTTTCTAGCTTCTCCCAGGGCACAACGGTACAGAGAAGGCTGGTGTTGCTCAAGCTGAGTTGCTTTGGTAGGTATGGAATGGTGGTGATGGCTCCGTCTCCCATCCTGTTTCCATGCTTTTGCAGGCTTCCAGGGACCTTAGCCAGGCTGGACCTAAAGGGCAATGCCATCCAGGATATTGCTGAGAGAGAGCTCAAGGATCTAAAGCAGCTTCAGGTTCTCAACCTTAGGAACAACAAGATTTCTGCCTTAGACCTCAACGTCTTGGAGGGGTTGCCTCGCCTCAGACACCTGTATCTGGACGGAAATCCGTGGAATTGCACCTGTAGTCTCGTAAGAGCAAGGGAGATCCTGAAGGCCAAGGGCACGGATGTGAGGGGAGGACAATGTGCTGCACCAGCCGAACAACAAGGAGAGAGCTGGATGTCCTCCAAGAAGATCATGAGACAATGTGAGCATCACTTACAACTGACCGAGAAAAACAAAGAGACCAAAAAGAAATCAAAACCGGAAGAGCATTCCAGCATCAGAATCAACATGGATGATGATTATTATGATTATGAAATAGATTAAGTATGAGCTTTGTTTACAGTTTAGGAAAAGCTTTTTTTTAATAGACTTCATTTTAGAGCAGTTTTAGGTTCATAGCAAAATCGAGAGTAAGGTGTAGAGATTTCCCATATACTTCCTACTTCCACACCTCTAGGGCCTCCCCCATTGCTACATTCCCCTTCAGAGTGGGACGTTTATTACAACTGAAGAACCTGAATTGACACATCATCATCACCTAACGTCCATGGTTCACACTAGAGTTCGCTCTTGGTGCTGCACATACTGGGGATTTGGACAAATGTATGATGAGATGTATCTATCATTATAGTATCACACAGCATAGTTTCACCGCTTTAAAAATGCTCTGTGTACCAGAAAAAGTTTTATAGTGCTCAATCTCTTAAGCAGAAATATACAATAAATTTAGATATGCAAAACTTTTTTTGTAAGTTTTTTTTGTTTTTTTTTTTTTAAAGAATGATGTGAGATTTAAGATAAGGTGAGGTGGGGGAGGAAAGGAGAAAGGGACAGTGGTAAAAAGACATAAGATTCTTTACACTTAAAAGGTAATGTGTGTCTTATACTGAAATCTACATAAATAAAGATGCCAAATACAATTGCCATCCGGTTAAGTTCCTGCAAATAGAGTAGTTCTTTTTATCACAGAAGGTGATGACTTCTGTGTATGAAGCTGGTGGCTGTTGTCCTACGCTACAGGCTTTAGACTAAGCAACAGAAACAGACTCCAGCTGAAGCAGGAAAGAAAGTATTGGAAAGATTGGGAATAGCTCACAGAATCAAAGGAAAAGCTGAAGAATCTGGAAAGCACAGGGATCAAAATTGCTCCAGGGCACCAGGCAGAAGGACGTAATGGAGGGGCCCTCAGCTTCTTCGAGGTTCTCTGTGCAGAATGAAGAGCCCCCACTATTATCAGTGTTAGCTTCCCTCTTCTCCACATTCTTAGCCTCAGAAGGAGAGGCCAATTGGCCTAACTCGGGTCACATGTTTGCCCTTGGCTAAGGGACAGTAGGTCTTGTCTGACAGTCTTATCAAGACCAAGGGGAAACCAAAAAAGGAAGTGTAAACTGGCACCTTATGTACTGCGGATGTCCCTACAATGGCCTTCCTAGAAGAGTTGTATTCCGAGTTACATTCGGGGTTCCCTGAGCGGACCACAATCCCCACACTCCCTTCCTTTTGATAAACTGCATGCTTTTGAGAGTTGCCCATCTGAGGATAGAGGTGTATATGATCTACTAGCATTTAAATCTGAAACCCCATCTAAATTGGCTTCTTTTCTAATTAGTAAGACTTACCTGTTGCGGTAGTTATTTTAGAAAGTTTTCCACCAAAATGCTCCTAAAGGCAGAGAAAGTAAATAGTAGGGATTGAGCAGAGGAGTACTATACCCACCAGAAGCCTGAACTTTCTCTACAGTGTCATGCTTTCAAATTTTATGCAGATTTTGTATTACTTGCTTTATGTCCATATTTTCTTCTCCTAAAGTCTTTACGACATGGACATCCCTTGAAAAGAGTCTGATTTTTACTGTGGCTACTAGCACTCCTTGGCACACAGACAGATATCCCAACTACATAAAACAGAAGAACAGAAATAAGGGAACTTGCATATGATTTTTCTTGTTATTGTGTGGATTTCAACTCTCGTAATCTGTCAGACCTACCATCCTAAGAAAGCCCATTGATTTGTGATAAGTAATAACTTATACCTACTGCCATTGCCTGGATATTAATAATCAGAATTCCTGAGTTAATAGGGCCTTGGGAAAGTATCTAGTCTTTTACAGATGTGAGAACGCAGTCTCAGGGGTGAGGTCGCAGTCAGTTTCATACACAGAGAAAGTGGCAGAACCAGTACTTGACTGCATCTGGGTTTTTTACTTCCGTCCAGTACTCCTACTACAGCATTTGCTGTAAGATTCACTTAGGACACTCTACTCACAGACAGCGTCCAGAAGAGTAAAATGTTCCATAAACTATGGGAATTTATCTGCTTTGGTGGTCATAACAAAATATCACAGGCTGGGTGCTTGAATGACAGAAATTTATTTTCTCACAGTTCCAGAGGCTAGAAAGCCCAAGGTTAAGATGTCATCAGGGCTGGTTTCTGGTGAGGCCCCTCTTCCTGGCACGTAGACCACTGCCTTCTTGCTCACGTGGCCTTTCCTCTGTGCGCGTGTGGGCATGTGCACACAGGGAAAAAGTGACAGGGATCTATGGTGTCTCTTCTTCTTATGAGGATGCCGGTTCTATTGGATTAGGGCCCCACCCTTATGACCTCATTTAATGTTAATTACCTTATCTCCAAATACAATCACATTGGGGGTTAGGGCTTAACATAAGAAATTTGGGGGACACAATCCAGTCCATAACAGTATGTATATGTATGTATGCAGGTATGTATGTATGTATCTACCTACTTATACTATCTATCTCAGTTTTGGGCTCTTGATTAAGTTTATTGATAAACTTACAAAAAAAGAAATAAGGAAAAGGTAAAGGTGGGGGCGGACAAGGTAGGAAAGGGTAAGGAAACTTTAAGGCCCGGTTATCACACATTTATACTTACGTAGAGATTTTTAAAAATCAGGTATTTAGCTACTAATCTGAGAAGGCGCTAGAGGGCACCAATGAGCTATAGGGCAGGTGAAACTTGGAAGGAAGGGTGAAATACAGACTATGAGATCATGCTTCGTGATCCCGGAAGGCAGGTGTAGGTTAAGTGTCATTGGAGTTGGAGAAGGGGCCGTCATCTTGGGCACACGGGTCCATTTAATGCCTGAAAAAAGGGATCCCTTGGTGGTAGATAAGGAAAAGGGGAGATAAACTGACCGAGCCTAGTTTTTCCTATGTTACCTTTTAGCGCCACTGTTCCCTCATCTGTAAAGTGGGGACTGTAGTAATCGCTCCTTGCGTTAATTCTTTTGAATTAAACCCATATGGAAGAAAAACATTTTCTTAATTGCCCCTATGATTTGCAAATCTTCCTCTTTCTCTAAATGGAGACATTCATTGTTCTGTATCCCAGATGCCAATCGCACAGTGGCATATGTAAATGACGCGTCCTGCGATTACACAGCGGACAGCATGTGTCCCTCCTGAAAGCGTTTTTATTCTCTCGCTGCTTTCCCTCTCCCATTTCAAAGCATGCCTGCTTAGACCCGCCAAAAGTCAGAATTGAACCACTGCCTGGTCATAACCCTCCCAGTGGCTGCTCCCTTTGTAATACAAATCCTGATTGAAGCCTTTATATTGCCCCTGTACAGGCTTGATTGTTCTTAGATGAAAGACAAGTCTTCCACTCAGCCTTGGGAAAGGGAGTGAGAATAACCAAAATGAATGAATAACCGCAAAGAATGATCTGACTAGAAGGCATGGGTGCTCCTTTTTGGCGCACACACAGGGTCACACACGAAAGTACTACTTTTATTAGAGCTGATAGTCTTGTTCAGGAGCATTCTTAGTTTCTACCTGGAAATGCTAAAAATGTACAAACTTTAAAGAGTTTTTCCTCACAGAATTTATAACTTTCTGTTATGCGATATATGCAAGAGCAGGAACTCTGGACTTGCCTTCTTCGGATGCGTAGGCTTTCTGCTAATGCCTTTGCAAGGGGCTCACAAGTCTCAAATTCTCCGCCTTGTTGCACCTCTGAATCTCCTCCCTGACTTCATGGTTCATGGACGTCCTGGTTTTAGATGAAAAAGATGTCTCTAAGGGCAATCAATGCTCAGGGAACTCTCCTTTCTCTAAAGAAGTCCTTCAAAAAAAAAAAAGTCATTTCCCCCCCCCCCCCCTATTTGTTCATTATGTTCCCTCATCAAATAATGTGCTGGTGTTGAGACTGTAACCAAAAATTGTGGTTTCCTCATTATAAAACAACCGTGTGGGGGTGGGGGGCGTCAGTTGACATCTAATGCTTTCATGCTTTTAAAATACAGACTATGTAGATTTCACCAGCCCTGAGACACAGAATAGTCATTATCCTTTTTAAGCTCTACTGTGCCAGAGGTCACAGCTCAGTTATGTCACTCATCATTTAGTCAATTAGATATTTTACTCTTAGCCAAATTGGCTTAAACAAATGTGCACATAAATGAAAAACTACTATCTTTACATGTCAATCAGAAATTCAATCGTTTTCCATCGTATAATGGTGTAGTAAATGTTAAAAATTGGATTCTTGCCAGCTTATTTGTCTGAAACCTCAGGGAATGGTTAAAAGTCCCAAAGCATAGCTTTGTAAGAATGAACTTTGTGGAACTGGTATCACCCAATGAATTATCTTAGCAGTTTGATTTAGTAACATTACTGGCACTGTCTCTGAACTCTAGAATTGCCTTTATTCTGGATGGTATCTCTTTTTGACAGGGAAGAGCTAGTATGATGGATTTCCCCATCTTTTTCTAAGGGAGAATATTGTTCTATAGGCTTTCACAGAACACTGTTTTTAGGATCCCAATACAGAGGATTTTATTTAATAGCCAGTCTTCAACTTTTAAAACAGTCACTGACAATTGCCTCTACAGTGTTCTTATCCCAAACTATCTTTGTTTCAGAAAAATACCTAGCATATAGTAATTCCTTCCCACCTATGCTCTCCCCACAACACAAACCCCCTACAAGCTGCCCTACCCAGTGTTGGATCATCGTTATTCAGGCTTACAGTACTCATTTCTGCTTTAGGATTAATTTACCAACCACTTTTTTTTTTAAAGATTTCACAAATGCCACTAAAAATAATACTGTCTGATAGACAATCAATGTCCATGTATTATATGAATAGTAGCTCATGATAATTGTTCACTTGGAAATGTAATGAAATTTCAAAATGGGATCCCTGTTTTTCGGGCTACGTGTATTGTTAACTATAATCTATGTATCAAGTCAGCAGCCATGTTTGTAGATACCTGTTTCTATATGGTCATCAGTATTTACCCTTGGTCTTTACTTTTTGTCAGTCTGATGAGTGAAAAGACAGTATCTCATTGTTTTGATTTTCACTTTGAAGATGACTTGTGAAGTCGAGCACGTTTCTATGTATTTGTTAGGCTTTGCGTTTCCTCTTCTGTTAATGACCTATTCATCCACTTTGGCCATTCAAAAAAATTCAGGTGTCTTTATAAAAAGCAATTTGTAGGATTTCTTCATATCGTAGGGATATTACCTTTATTTTGTCAGATATGTTACGAACATTTTCTCTAGGATCGTTTTTCTTTTGATGTGGTTTATGACGTCTTTGGTCTTATAAAAAAATTTAACCTTTACATAGTCAATTGCCCAATCCTTACTTTTTTAAAGATTTTATTTATTTATTTGAGAGAGAGAGAGAGAGAGAGAGAGAGCTCTCGCGCATGACTGTGAGGAGGGGCAGAGGGAGAAGCAGACTCCCTGCCAAGCAGGGAGACCCATCCTGGGTCGATCCCAGGACCCTAAGATCATGACCTGAGCCGAAGGCAGACGCTTAACTGACTGAGCCACGCAGATACTCCTGGTCAACCTTTTATATATGAAGTACAAGCTATGCACATTTATGTATATACCCTATGATATATTTTAGTGTATATATGTGTGTGTTTAAACAATATGTGTATATGTGCATATATATGCATAGTGTACACATAAGATACCTATCTACTCTGTGGATAGATATATAACCTGGTGACATATGTTTCACTATTCTATATTACTTAGAAGTTTTCTATGTAACTCATACCAATTAATCAATTAACCTGATCTGATATTCTTTCCAACTGTTAAAGTCAACTAAGGATCTTGGAAATACTCTCTAAAATGACATACTACAGATCAGAATTAATGTTGACATAAAAAGCTCATCAGAATTTATATAGTGCTAAATTGTTGAATATATAATTTTACATTTTTCCTAACTTTAAGCATTACACAGGAGTAAACGTATCTGATCAATAACACAGTGCAAGAACTCAGGAAGTTTGGACTAACTAGTGTCTTTATGAGAAGACAAGTCTAGGGAATAATCTTACAGACTTTTTAAAAACCCGAACTGTCCCAAAAGTGTGATTTACCCAAAGATTTTGGATGCTTTTTTTTTTTTTTTGATTTTGGGCTTAGCAGTTTCTGTGAGAAAGGGACTTTTTTTTTTTCTTTAAAAAGCTAGTACATAGTTTTTTGGGGGAGGGGGAATTCTAGGAAGATTAGACTTATGTAAGTACTTTATAGCTCTAGAAACCAATCAGGATAAGGTGCCTTTTGTTTAAGTAATTTTGCAATCTAAGCCAGATTGACCAACTTTTAATGTAAATGACCTAAGAGTACATATTTGAGACTTCATGGGCCTTGCAGTCTCTTTGCAACCACTCAACTCTGTCATAGACAATTCATAAATAAATGGGTATGGCTGTGTTCTAACAAAACTTTTAAAAACTAGTAGTAGACATATGGTTTATGATCCATCATGTAAGAAGCTTGGGAGCCATCAATTTGTTGTAACAGCAAATAAAAAAGCTGAACAGACTCAGAAATCAACAACTCTTTTTTGATCCACAAGAGAAGTGAGGTCACAAGGCAGACTGACGCTCCCCAAATTAGAGAGACAGTTGAATGCAGAGAATCACAATTTATTGGAGCCAAAAGCCCTGAGCAGAGAGCTGGGCAGGAACCAGTGCTATGGCAGAAAAACCCGAACTGTAATTGATAAATTGCTGGAGGCTCAGAGTGGACAAGTCTGAGAATTAAAAACCCCGGGGGGGTTTGGGGAGGGCAAACACGGAAGGTCTCCCACACTTATATACGTTTTCCCTTCAGGAACTCACCCAGGTTCTCAAGTGGATATTAGAGACAAATATCACCACATGCTTCTGGCAGCAGCAGGTGGAAAGGAACCTTTGAAATATGCCAGAGCATTCTGTCCTCAACCAGGTGTGCTCTCAAGGGAAACTATTTTACCACAGTCTAAATATTGGGGTTTTATCTGGTCTAGGGGAAGGGAAACACCCAACTCCAGCCCTGTCTCGCCCTCCTGGCCCACATAAGAGGGGGTGGGTTAGGGAACTGAAAACACTTGTGAGTTCACAGACCAGCGCACAGGCTCACCTGAAAGATTAAGACCTGATCGTGGAATTATAGAACCCTCCCCGCCCTCTGCATCTCACCTCCGCATTACTAAAGGACTGTTCACAGCAGTTCCTTTGCCCCAGTACATCTAATCCTCAAGTAAAAATTACAACACATTCTGGGGCGCCTGGGTAGCGCAGTCGTTAAAGCGTCTGCCTTCGGCTCAGGGCGTGATCCCGGCGTACCGGGATCGAGTCCCACATCAGGCTCCTCCGTTGTGAGCCTGCTTCTTCCTCTCCCACTGCCCCTGCTGTGTTCCCTCTCTCGCTGGCTGTCTCTCTGTCACATAAATAAATAAAATCTTTAAAAAAAAAAAAAATTACAACACATTCTAAAAGGCAAAAGCAAAGAACAAAGCAAAACCAGTTTGAAGAGAGACAGCAAGCATCAGAACCAGACTGAGATATAGCAGGGACGTTGATATATGACATATCAAGAATGTCATATGCTTGGAATCACACAGTATGTATGTCCCCATAATGTTGGAGACTTACTAACTTTCTGAGGCTGTGGAAGTCTTTCTGCATTTTTCTGCCCCTGGTAGAACTTGGGTATTGGGAATTATGCTTAAGAAGTCCAAAATTTATATTATATTTATATGAACACCTAACATTCCTAGAAGTGTCACATTCACTACTTTTTTTTGAAAATGACAAAATAAGAAATCCTTTAGAAAAGAGAGAAGTGCAAAAACTTTGGATTGAATGGATATATATAACAGGATATTATTATGTTTTCCTGTTATCCCAGAATTGTGGCAGAAAACAAAAGGCATCAAACCTATCTCCTTCTTTTTTTTAAATTTTATTTTATTTAAATTCAATTAATTAACATATAGTGTATTATGAGTCTCAGAGGTAGAGTTCAGGGATTCATCAGTTGCATATAACACCTAGTGCTCATTCATCACATACCCTCCTTGAGGCCTATCACCCAGTTACCCCATTCCCTCACCCACCTCCCCTCCAGTGAGCCTTGGTTTGTTTCCTATAGTTAAGAGTCTCTTATTTCATTTTTTGATGGCTGAGTAATATTCCTTTACATATATAATCCATTCATCTGTCGATGGACATGTGGGCTCTTTCCGTAGTTCGGCTATTGTAGACATTGTTGTCATACACACTGGGGTGCAGGAAACCTACCTCCTTCTAAGCGCAGAGAAGTAGTCAGAATTTGAGAGCAACCACCAGACACTTCCATCCCTAGCCTACTGAAAGATGCCAAAGAAGGAAAGTGAGGGCCCCTTCTCTACTCCCTTGTAGAGGTTGAATATTTATTTATTTATTTATTTATTTATTTATTTATTTATTTAAGAGAGAGTACAGGGCTCATTGCCGGGCTCGATCCCATGATCCTGAGATCAGGACCTGAGCTGAAATCAAGAGTCAGATGTTTAACCGACTGAACCACCCAGGCGCCCCAGGAGGCTGGACATTTTTAAGCCAGGAGACCTGTTAATCTACCTCTGGTTACTCTTGGAGGAAAAAAACCAAACAGTTAAGGAGAGGAGCCAGGATCTGCATGTTGGGGGTGGTGGTGGGTACTGTCAGATGGAGATGGGGCCAGAACCCCTTTGCTTAAGTTTGCAATTCAAGGAAGTACGAAAGTTGTAGCCCCCATGTGCCTGCGGAGCTGGGAGTTGGCCATGGGGAGATGAGATTGATGGCTTTAATCTTGAGAGAAGCAGCAAACACTGGGGCACAGAGTACACCAGAGAAATGTAACCGTGTGTGTGTGTGTGTGTGTGTGTGTGTGTGTGTGTGTGTGTAAGGGGATGTCCTTCGGAATCCACAGCCGCATTTCAGAAGCAAGCTCGTGCCTGGGAGCTTCCTTAGCAGAACATCTGGAGTCACATAAACAACAGCGCTGGCTAGTGAGGGAGAAGACTGCAGCCTTTCCTGGTCACTGCCTTTCCCGTCCCCCTCTTCTTTGTCCGGCACCAGAGAAGCAAGTGCAGAGGCCACCGAGAGAGGTAGAAGTATGTGAAGGGTGTGTCTGCTGCCTAGCCTTCGGTTCCTCAGGCTGAACTGCCAAAGGGAGGAGAACTTTGAGATGGACATGAGATTCCAGTTTTAAAATAAAGTGAAGTGAGTCTTAGAAAAATGGGACTGGTCCAAAAAGTGACAATGATTGAAACATTAAGGTATGTAGCCAAGGTGTTAACAGATGTTTCCCAGGGGAAGGGGGCTTAAGAGAACAAAGAGTAGGTAGGCATTACACAAATGCAATTGTTTTATATATATTACATATAACATGCAATAGTATTATATATATATGCCCACATGTACATTTAATCCTTGAACAACCCAGGGTTTAAACTGTGCAGGTCCACTCTTGTGTAGTTTTTCTTTTCTTTTTTTTTTTTTGGATATAGTACAGTACTGGAACTTCTCTTCCTTATCATTTTCTTTTTTTGTTTTTTAAAGATTTTATTTATTTATTTGACAGAGAAAGAGACAGCCAGCGAGAGAGGGAACACAAGCAGGGGGAGTGGGAGAGGAAGAAGCAGGCTCATAGCAGAGGAGCCTGATGTGGGGCTCGATCCCAGAATGCCGGGATCACACCCTGAGCCGAAGGCAGACGCTTAACCGCTGTGCCACCCAGGCGCCCCCCATTTTCTTAATAACATTTTCTTTTCCTAGCTTATTTTACTTTTTGGAGAATACAAATTATAATACATATAAAATACAAAATATGTGTTAATCAACTTTATGTTACCGGTAAGGCTTTTGGTCAACAGTAGGATGTTAGTAGTTAAGTTTTTGGGGAGTCAGAAGTTATATTCGGATTTTTGACTGGGGGGACTGGAGTTTGGGCACCCCTAAACCCCTACATTCTTCAGGGGTTAACTGTATATGAAAATGGAAAGTCCTATAAATAGAGCCATGAAATTTATAAGGAATGGTGAGATTTACAAGGAGGAAGAAATAACTTCTGGCTAGGGGAATCAAGGGAATTTTCCTTGAGGATTTGGCAAGTGAGATGATGGTTGGGAAATGGGTTGGGGCTTGGGGAATACTTACTTGGGAAACAGAAATTGAGGCAAAGGGAAGAGAGCAAAAGGAGCAGAAATGGGATAGGACTGCTGCAGGAAGTACAGCACTGGCCTGGAGGAGGAACACTGTTGTAGTCCAGATTGGCTGAACATTAGGAGGCGCGAAGGGCATGATGTGGCTACACGCGCAATTTCCACCAAATGATGGTTATTAGGGTCCGTCATACTGGTTGTCGGTGATCACTTGCTGAATGAAGAAAAGAATAAACTGAATGGATTGCCAGGCCTTGGAACCCCCTTTTATGTATTAAGTAACGGACAGGCTGTAAGGATTCCGCTTAGAGGGGAATGACACAGGCAAAATTGTGTCTCAAGAGCATTACTAGAGATCCTCATTCACTCTTTGGGGAAGAATTGACCTCAGGTACAAGGTTTGACCAAAGAAGCTCTCTAAGGGGCGCGCTCCTGTCTCTGCACGACTTATTTTTGGGAACCCTCGTTGATCCCCAGCATCAACACTTGCTGCGGGCTACATTCCATTCCAGGTTCCTTCTGGCGTTTGTAATTTCCAATCCAGTTGGGCCACTTCTACTCCTTGGAAACCGCTTCTGGCAGGGCCATGAAAGGAGACAGTATAAGACGCCTAAGGCGCCCAAGGAGGCGGAATCCCTGAAATCGCCCATTCCAACCTCCAAGACATGCACCTTTTTGGGATCCTGCAGCCAAGGATTGGTGGCGTCTGCACCTCGCCCTCCGCACGACTAGGGGGCGCGCTCGGTCTCCGGCCCCCTTAGTTCGCAGGCGCTCGCTCTCCCTCGCCGCGCCGGGTTAGGCCACATCTTCGGACCTAGAGGCCGCGTCAGAGTTCCGCACCGGCCAATCAGAACTGTCCATGTACTAGCGGGGGCGGGGCTGCCGAGGCAGGAGGAAGATGGCGGCGGGGGCGAGGTGAGGTGTTGGCAGTAGAAAGGGGTTCGGGCGTGGGGGGCGGGGGAACGTGGAGCGATGGCCCGCGCCGGCCGCAGGGCTGGATAAGAAGCCGTCGCGCCGCGGGTGTGGGAGGGAGGGAGGAGAGGGCGCCCGGGCGCCACGAGAGTATGACGGGGCTGTACGAGTTGGTGTGGCGGGTGCTGCACGCTCTGCTCTGTCTGCACCGCACGCTCACCTCCTGGCTCCGCGTTCGGTTCGGCACCTGGAACTGGATCTGGCGGCGCTGCTGCCGCGCCGCCTCCGCCGCGGTCCTAGCGCCGCTCGGCTTCACGCTCCGCAAGCCCCCGGCTGTCGGCAGGAACCGCCGTCAGCACCGGCACCCGCGAGGGAGGCCGGGTCCGGCCGCCGCCCACCGCCGGCTGCGCTGGCGCGCGGACGGCCGTTCCCTGGAGAAGCTGCCAGTGCATATGGGCTTGGTGGTCACCGAAGAGGAGCAGGAGCACAGCTTCTCGGACATCGCGAGTCTCGTGGTGTGGTGTATGGCTGTAGGCATCTCCTACATTAGCGTCTACGACCACCAAGGTGAGGTCCGGCGCGGGTAGGGGGGCCGGGGCGTCTTGGACCGCGGGGAGCGCACATCCGGCAGATGTATCCGGGGCGTGCCGCCCACCGCCGCGTTCCCGGCACTTCCAGTTGTCAGGTCCAGAGGTCCTTAAGTGCATATTACTACGGTGCCAGCGCTTTCGAGGAAGGGAGATAAGATTTACTGAACACCTACTAAGCCCCTGTATTCGATTCAGTCGTTTTCTATGCGTCAAAAAAAAAAAAAAAAAAACTTTAGTATTCTTTATTATGTCTCAGTAAGGTAGATGGTATTTGTATACCCGCGTTTCACAAAAGAGGGACGTGAGGATCACCAGCATCTGTGCTTTTCCACATATTTGCCCTTTGTCACACCACAGTGTTTCTTCAGAGACATTCAAGGAGCTGCCCTTAAGTCCCTGTCAGGCTGTGAAGGATTTAGGCATAAGCTGAGGGGTTGGGGCCAGGTAGCATTTGAACTGGGCCTAGGAAAAGTATGCGAGAGACTGGGGAGCTAGGTACCTAGTCTTCAGAGGTCCGGGATAGTGTGCAGCCCTTGATCCTTAGTGGCCAACACAGTACTTGATAGAATAATTCCCTTCTTTAAGTTCTGATCGAGGGAATGAATTTCACCATGGGGAATTTTGTTAAGTGTAAGAATTCAGCACTTAAGTGGGTGGCTACAAACCTTAAGCACTGTGCTAAGCACATTCCTTGTAATTTTGCATTTAACTCCATGGACTCTCAGGCTTATGGGGAGTAGACACTTACGTAGGTGACATGGTTAATAAGAAGTGTCGAGAGTAAGTGACCACTATGATAATGGGGGAAAGAAATCCCAAATGGAGGAACTTGAGATGTTCAGGCAGAGGAAATGGGCTTTCAGCTGGACATTGAATTATAAGCTGGAGGTAAGGTTGAGGAAGGCTCTGTCAGGCTTGGGTTCAGTCAGATTTGAAAGCAGTGTAATTTTCTTAGTGACAAAGATGTGGTAACAATGACTTAGATGTACTGGGGTGAAGGAAAGGAAACTAATGTTTTATTCTCTGTTCGTAATGTAGATTACTGGTATGCTCCACGGAAGCTACAGTTTGATTTTTTTCCTTAGACTCTTTGTCAAATAGTTGGATGTAAGTGTGGAGTTTTGTCAGAAAGAGTAGGTCAAGGTCAAACAGTGACTCTTAGAGGGTATTCATCTTTGACCAACCTGTTACCTTCCTTGCAGTCAGCAAAGAATATGGTGAATCAGTAGCCTGTCATCATCAAATGATGATTTAGCCTGTAGGGTAAAGTTTAATAGGGGCCGACATTTTATGCAACTTCCCAAAGAAGTCAGCGGATCAGTAGAAATCACAAGACTGTTAGGAAGGGACACAATCTTTGCTTAAACCAATGCAATAGAAATATTGCCCGGGGAAAGAAAGAAGGGAAGCAGAAATGGGAATTAGTTGAGGCCATTAAACAATGTGGCGAATTGACTTATAAGTGAATCCCTTATATATAGGTGATTCTTTTCAAGCAAGTACATTTACATTCCATAAGGGCAGGCGGATGTATAGCTAAACAGTTGAACTTGATGACTGTGCCTCCTAACACAGATTGTAATATTGCCACACTTCCTTGTTTCGGTAATTCCTGTTAATGAATTGCTGATGTGGTTCAGAAATACAGTGTGTCACATTCGCTAAAAGAAAAATGATTGTTAATGAAAAGGAAGAAGTCAGGCTAACCAGGTATTGACAGAAAACAGAAAGGAGGTTTTGTTTTGTTTTGTTTTTAGATTTTATTTATTTGAGAGAGAGAGAGAGTGAATGAGTGAGAGAGAGAGCACACACATTGGCAGGGGGAGGAGCAGAGGGAGAGGGAGAAGCAGACTCCCGGCTGAGCAGGGAGCCCAACAATGTGGGGCATGATCCCAGCACACTGGGATTGTGACCTGAGCCAAAGGCAGACGCTTAACCAACTGAGCCACCCATGCGCCCCAGAAAGGAGTTTTAAGGTTATTTCCAGTGACTAGACCTAGGGTACTTTGTGCCCTACTGTAAAAGCAGTTTTAATTATTTTTTCGGGGATAATTTCATTGAAATAAGAGACTTTTGGTTTACCCATTCTTGGTTTTGATTGATTGATTCATTCATTTATTCAACAGTGAGAATTGCATGTCTATTAAATATCAGGTACTGGTCTGGTCATGAGAGTACCAATGAATAGAACAGACAAAAATCCCTATCCTCATGGAACTTACATTTTAGTAGAAGCCTGACAGATATTTTAAATGAGTAAAAGATGTGGTAAGTTAGATCATAAGTGAAATGAGGAAAAATAAAACGGAAGGGAAATAGGAATGTTGGAAGACAGTGGTAGAAGAGGAGGTGCAGTTTTAAATAGGGTAGCCAAAGAAGGCTTCACTGACCTTTGAATATAGACCTGAAAGGTGAGGAAGGAAGCTGTGTGGATATATGAGAAAAGTTGTCCTTTTCAGGGGAAGTTTTAGCTACTTAAGGTTTATTCAGTTTTCCCAAACAAACTTTTATTTAAATCTATTTCTGTATAGGTATTTAATTTTAAAATAATCACAAATGCCACATTTATTGAGTACCTTACTATGGATTAAAGCACTGGGATACAAAGAAGTATAAGAAATTGTGTCTCTCAGGGAGTTAAAATATCTCAAGTTAAGGTTGTCTATTAAAAATTAATATATAAATGCTGAGTGGCAGAGATTTCATTTAAGGAAGGAAAAAATCCTGGTAGAGCAGGGTTACCCGCATATGCCTGTAATGATGGAGGTGACACTTGAGCTTGGCCTTGCAAAAATAGGTAGAATTTGGATTAGCATGAACAGTAGTGTTCTCCATCCTCCACCGCCCCCACCTGCCCCTGGCCTCCTCCCCATCTCTCCCACCCTCCCTCTCTGTATGTGAATAGGGAATTCCCTATTGGTAGCATTCCTATTAGACAGGCTTGAACAACAGCACCAAGTAGTGTTGGGAATAGTAAATATAAGTAAGTTTCTGTAAAGAAAAAGTTGAGAAATGAGGTGGGGTGAAGGTTTGGGCAACTGTTCTATTGCTTTGTAGTCTACTCCAAAGCATAGTATTTTAAAACAACTTATGTGTTGACTCAGGTCATTTGGTCAGTTCTTTTTTGGGATTGGTCACTCATAAGGTTGCAGTCACATAGTGGCTAGGACATAAAAATTTCTTGTTATAAGCCTTACTCGTGGTTTGTGATGGCTGGAATGAATGAGGGCGGGTTGGTTGTGTCTTCACATAGTCTTCTACAGGGCTGGCTTGGACTTCTCATTTTAATAGTGACCTCAGGGTAATCAGATGGTAGTTGCCTTCCCTCCAAGAGTGTTCCCAAACACCTAGCCAAAGGCCAGAGCTTACAAGGCTTCTTTGACCGAGCTTAGGAAATCTTGCAGTGTTACTTTTGTTATATTCTCTTGGTTTGAGAAGTCAGGGGTCTGCCCCAAGTCAAGAAAATGCCGAAATTGACTCCACCTCTCCATGAGAAAATAGCTTGTGCAGAAAGGGAGGAGGGAGCCAGGCATGGGAAGAATGGGGGATAGGCAGGGAATTGATGGCAGGCATCTTAGAGATAAGCTACTGTACTATCTTATATTTTTCCCTGTCCTATACCCCTTCATCTAAAAATTTGAGTTTAGGGGCGCCTGGGTGGCGCAGTCCTTAAGCGTCTGCCTTCGGCTCAGGGTGTGATCCCAGCGTTCTGGGATCGAGCCCCACATCAGGCTTCTCTGCTGGGAGCCTGCTTCTTCCTCTCCTACTCTCCCTGCTTGTGTTCCCTCTCTCTCTAGCTGTCTCTCTCTGTCAAATAAATAAATAAAATCTAAAAAAATAAATAAATAAAAATTAAAATAAAAAAATAAAAATTTGAGTTTAAGTAAGTATTCATTCTAATTAATTATAATTGGGTCTAGGTTATATTTTGTCCTTAGACTAAAAAAAAAAAAACAAAACGGTATTTGGTTTGACTGCCAGGAAAACTGAACTTTTTTTCATTTACCTGCCATATTTTTTGATTATAATAATTTCTGCCAGTAATTCTTTCATATATTAGAAATTGGAGTTGTTTTCTCAGGAATTTCTTAAGATCAGAACTCTAGTAAAGAGATTTGCCTAACTTGTCTCCATTTATAATTGAAGAAATGACCATAATTGGGATGGCACAAAAACTGGAGTTCAGGGGCTTTTGGGTGCTATGCTTGCCTGGGTCTCGCTTGAAGTATGCTTAGCTCCACGTTATCTGGGTGTGTATTATTGTCTTCAGTGATGGGACCTGTTCTTATTGCCCAGCTCTATTGGTGCCATGCGGAGGACCTTGCTGTGGGGCTGTTTTTCAAAATGTGGCCTATGGGCCATCTGAGAATGAGTCATTGGGGATGCTTATAAAAAATAGAGATTCAGGGGCACCTAGGTGGTTCAATCAGTTAAGCGTCTGCCTTCAGCTCAGGTCATGATCCCAGGGTCTGGGAATTGAGCCCTACATTGGGCTCCCTGCTCAGTGGGAAGTCTGCTTCTCCCTCACCCTGCCATTCCCCCTGTGCTTATGCTCGCTCGCTCGCTCTCTCTCTCTGTCAAATAAATAAATAAAATCTTAAAAAAAAAAAACAACTAGAGATTCAACACAGTTATAGATCAGACTGAATTGGAGTGGGACCTGAGTGTCTCTGTTTTTATCAAACAGGAAATGCCTTAATCTGGATCACTCCAATTTACGCTAATACTAAAACCCTATCCAGATTGCCTCCCTCATGAAAAGGAACATGAAGGATGAATAATTTGAAGTTAAGGCAAGTAGCAGAATATCCCTTAATCTGTGCTAGCCTCAAACTTCAGTGTACAGAGGCCTCTGTCTGAAATTGTTTTTGGGGACAGCTTTCTCACACTGGCGTTAAAAATGCCTGCCCAATGTACTCCCAGCATCCCCAACCTACTTCTCACTATTTTATATGCCTTTTGCTGCATCCACGTTTAGGTTACTTGATGTTCCCTCCCACTGGAATGGCTCTTTATTAAATCTTTAGCAGTTTTACACATCGAGAAACTGACAAGTAGAAAGCCAAGCACCCATATCTAGTAAGGAGCAGATTTAGAATTTGAACTAGAGTTTATTGCAAAGGTTTTGTGCTTAACCTTTTGCTGTACTGACTTCCGCTGGTAAGAGAATGTGACTAATACAGTCACTTTTAGTACTATTCCTAATTATGTTGGGTTAGCTTAAAGCCATAATTAAAGTGGTACTTAACTACAGGTAATAGAAATGATTTGTAACATATTTGAAGGCAAATAGAATTTTCTTCATACCAGTAACACAAAGGTTAATCCTGCGAATCATAGGACATACCTTTTTAATCAACTAAATTTGGTTTTATGGAACTCCTACTCTGTGTTGAACTATTTCTTTGTCAGGGAAGCAGAATCTGTGAAGACGCTCTTCTCATTGTTAAAATGTGCACCCTGAGGCTGTGAAAGCCCACGTGGTTTGTTAATTTCACATCTCTCTGTTGCTGAAGAGCTGGGACTGAAAGCACAGCACCTGTTGCATTATGCTTTGCCACTGTCCCACATGTGCCTTCCCTTTCTACAGCGTGCTTATTCCAGTGTAATCTTGTTCTGTGACGTATCCTGGGGCTCTTCCTGAAAGTAAAATTGTTTAGTAGCTTATAAGATTTGTTTTGTTATGACTGCTTTAGTCATTAAAACAATTTTTTTTAAAGATTTTATTTATTTATTTGACAGAGATAGAGACAGCCAGTGAGAGAGGGAACACAAGCAGGGGGAGTGGGAGAGGAAGAAGCAGGCTCATAGCAGAGGAGCCTGATGTGGGGCTCGATCCCATAACGCCAGGATCACGCCCTGAGCCGAAGGTAGAGATGCTTAACCGCTGTGCAACCCAGGCGCCCCTAGTCATTAAAATTTTAATGGTATTTTTAAAAATTTTAAATAATTGCTTCACAAGTATATGCTTTCTTCTCTGAAGATTGCCTCTGATGGTGTAATTGAGTTGTTAGAGAAATTAAATGAGGTAACCACTAGGTAACTTACTTAGGTGTCTAGTTTAAAAGGATAAAAGGTAGGCCATTTTGAAGGATGGGCATTTATAAGGAAGTATTACATTAATTCCATAGCTGGTTAGATGCTTTATAATTAGGAGAGATTGTTTTAATGTTTATCCCACTTTTCTCTCTTCCCTTCCCTTGTTTTTTTTTTTTTTTTTTGTTTTTTTTTTGTTTTTTTTAAGATTTTATTTATTTATTTAACAGAGCCCAAGCAAGGGGGAGCAGCAGAGGGAGCTGAGCAGGGAGCCCGATGTGGGACTTGATCCCAGGACCCTGGGATCCTGACCTGAGCTGAAGGCAGACGCTTAGCCAACTGAGCCCCCACATGCCCCATTCCTTGTCCTTATAAAAACTTGCTGTTAGATGTTTCTTGAAGCCTGTTTCTGTAGAAGGGAGGGGATAACCATGGTAAAAATTCTAATTTCAGATTTAGAAGAAGATTAAATATGTGCTTTAAAAGTCTCATTTTATGGAGTTGATTATTCATTTCACATAAATTTTAAAAGAAGCAGTGTTTAAGGAATACAGATAAGATTTGCTGACTGAATACTAGTCTAATTAAACTCCTTCTTACTTGGTTCCCTTAATTTGAAAAAAGTATGTACGTCATGGTTGTATTACCAGTGCATGTATGCATGCTTGAGTGGAAGGGAGTAGACTAAATATTGAAACCTAGAATTCTAAAATGTCAATTAATGTAGTAAGGGTCCTGAATACAGTATATAAGGCTACAGTAAGGGTCCTGAATACAGTATATAATCTGATGGGTGGATAGAGTATACTTAATTCCACTCTCTTTGAAATATTTCTCTCCTGGCTTCCATGACATCATGTATGCTTGGATTTCTTCCTGTCTTGTTCTCTGTCCCTTCTGAGCCTTCTGGCTTCTCTTCATTTGTTCCACTTTTAAATGTTGGGGTGTCCTAGAGTTTTGTGTTGCTTGTATGTATGTATCCCGTTGTCATTCTCTTGTTCATTCTGTCTCCTAGGTCAAGGGTCAACAAGCTTTTTCTTAAAGGTCCAACTAGTAAATATTTTAGGCCTAGTGGCTTAGAGGTCCCTATTATAACTCCTCAATTCTGCCAGTGAGGCCAAAAAACAGTCATAAATGAGTGGGTGTGACTGTAGTTTGCTGACCCCTGTCCCAGGTGATGTCTCCACTCTTATCACTTTAGATATCCTTTAAATGCTCCTACCCAGATTTGTACCTCTAGTCCTGATCTCTCCCATAATTCCAGACTCCTGTATCCAACTCACTGCCTAATAGGTTCACCTTTATTTGACATCACAGATACTTAACATGTCCAAAATAGTACTCTTGAGTTTCCCCCTCACCCCAGACCTGTTTCTCTAGTTTTTCTTATCTTAAAAAAATACTAGTACTGGCGCGCCTGGGTGGCTCAGTCGTTAAGCGTCTGCCTTTGGCTCAGGGCGTGATTCCAGAGTCCTGGGATCCAGCCCCACATCAGGCTCCTCCGCTGGGAGCCTGCTTCTTCCTCTCCCACTCCCCCTGCTTGTGTTCCCTCTCTCGCTGGCTGTCTCTCTCTCTGTCAAATAAATAAATAAAATCTTTAAAAAAAAAAATACTAGTACCTTCCAGCCAATTGCTCAACTAAAAACTTAGATGTCCTCTGTGAGTCTCTTACATCATATTCTACCTGTAATGTATCAGCAGGCCTCTTTGGCCTTACTTCTAGAATATGTTTCAAATTGGACACTTCTTTTAGTTGTCCATTACAGCCACCTAAGTTTGAGTTATTATCTTTCACCTGGATTATTGCTGTAGCCACCTGATCGGTCTTTTATATTCTGGCTCCTGTATAATCCATTCTTTACTTACCAGCAAGGTGATCTTTTTTTGTTAACATCATTTGAACTCTGAATAAAACCTTCCAACAGCTTCCCATCGTACTTGGAATGTTTTCTTAGCTCATTACTAAGGCCCTCAGACCCCTTTGTATTGCACTTTTGCCTACGTCTCTGTCTGACCTCATAATGCTCTTCCACTCCACTTAATTTCTGTGTTCACCAGTTATACCGGCATTTTTCTTTTCCTTGAATATGATGAAAACCTAAATGCTGAGAGAATATGCAGTAGCTATAGTAGTAATGATCTCAATTCTGAAAGTATTGATTTTTGTCTTTTGAGAGCTGAACAAAATAGCAAAGACTTTTTTGTTACATAATGCATTGTTATAATAATCATGAGATTAGCACTAAGGAAGGATGCATGTTACACAAGTGAAAAAAACAGGGTACACAATTGCATGATCATATAAACCAGGATTACACATGCATGATCATATAAACCAGAATATAAAAGACTAGGAAATACTAAAAACTGGAAGTGTTATGATGGTAAGGTTGGGGACATTCAGTTTAGGATGAATGGTTAGGGGACGTTACCTTACTTTGTTGACTTAACGTTGAGCGTTGTAAGTAGATTTGAATACTAGAATTTAAAATAGATATTTCTTAAGACTATAAAAAGTTTACATTTGGCCTCCGAAGTGCACAGCTAATGTTTATCAAATACCGAAAACATTGGAGCCTTTCTGAGATCCAGTTTTACTGGCATAATATTTTGGGTTTTTATGGAAATTATAGATGTGCATATGTGTGTTTCTAAAAATAGTTCTTTCATATATCTCTTCTATTTACATGTAGTTTGCACTTAGGAATTTGAGAGTACATGAGATATACTTGTAGAGCAACAGAACATAATATAAACTTCTTTAAATTATTATTATAAAAACTTATTTTAGATTCCTAAATCATTCTTATTAAATCATTCTTAAAGAATTTAAATAACTGTTAGTCCTGTGAAACCTTTTTTTTTTTTCTTTTTTTTTTCTTTTTTAATGATTTTTTATTGTATTATGTTAGTCACCATACAGTACATCCCCGGTTTCCGATGTAAGGCTCGATGATTCATTAGTTGTGTATAACACCCAGTGCACCATGCAATACGTGCCCTCCTTACTACCCATCACCGGTCTATCCCATTCCCCCACCCCCCTCCCCTCTGAAGTCCTCACTTTGTTTCTCATAGTCCATAGTCTCTCATGTTTCATTCCCCCTTCTGATTACCCCCCCTTTCTTTATCCCTCTCTTCCCCTACCGATCATCCTAGTTCTTATGTTCCATAGATGAGAGAAATCATATGATAGTTGTCTTTCTCTGCTTGACTTATTTCACTTAGCATTATCTCCTCCAGTGCCGTCCATGTTGTAGCAAATGTTGAGAACTCGTTCTTTCTGATAGCTGAGTAATATTCCATCGTATATATGGACCACAACTTCTTAATCCAGTCATCTGTTGAAGGGCATCTCGGCTCCTTCCACAATTTAGCTATTGTGGACATTGCTGCTATGAACATTGGGGTGCATATGGCCCTTCTCTTCACTACGTCTGTATCTTTGGGGTAAACACCCAGTAGTGCAATGGCTGGGTCATAGGGTAGCTCAATTTTTAACTTTTTAAGGGACCTCCACACTGTTTTCCAGAGTGGCTGTACCAACTTGCATTCCCACCAACAATGTAGGAGGGATCCCCTTTCTCCACATCCTCTCCAACAATTGTTGTTTCTTGCCTTGTCTATTTTTGCCATTCTAACTGGCGTAAGGTGGTATCTCAGTGTGGTTTTGATTTGAATTTCTTTGATGGCTAATGATTTTGAACATTTTTTCATGTGTCTGTTAGCCATTTGTATGTCTTCATTGGAAAAGTGTCTGTTCATATCTTCTGCCCATTTTTTGATTTGTTTATTTGTTTCTCGTGTATTGAGTTTGAGAAGTTCTTTGTAGATCTTGGATACCAGTCCTTTATCTGTAGTGTCATTTGCAAATATCTTCTCCCATTCCGTGGGCTGCCTCTTAGTTTTTCTGACTGTTTCCTTGGCTGTGCAGAAACTTTTAATCTTGATGAAGTCCCATAAATTCATTTTATCTTTTGTTTCTCTTGCCTTTGGGGATGTGTCATGAAAAAGGTTGCTTTGGCCGATGTCGTAGAGGTTGCTGCCTATGTTCTCCTCTAGAATTTTGATGGATTCCTGTCTCACATCGAGGTCTTTCATCGATTTGGAGTTTATTTTTGTGTATGGTGTGAGATAGTGGTCAAGTTTCATTCTCTTGCATGTAGCTGTCCAATTTTCCCAGCACCACTTATTGAAGAGACTGTCTTTTTCCCACCGGATGTTTTTTCCTGCTTTATCAAATATTAGTTGCCCAAAGAGCCGAGGGTCCATTTCTGGGCTCTCTATTCTGTTCCATTGGTCTATGTGTCTGTTTTTGTGCCAGTACCATGCTGTCTTTGTGATCACAGCTTTGTAGTACAGCTCGAAATCCGGCATTGTGATGCCCCCAGCTTTGTTTTTCCTTTTCAACAGTTCCTTGGAGATTCGGGGCCTTTTCTGTTTCCATACAAATTTAAGGACTGTTTGTTCCAGTTCTTTGAAAAATGTCCTTGGTATTTTGATCGGGATAGCATTGAAAGTGTAGATTGCTCTGGGTAGCATGGACATTTTAACTATGTTAATTCTTCCGATCCATGAGCATGGAATATCTTTCCATCTTTTTATGTCTTCCCCTGTGAAACCTTCTTAAAAGCCTTTTAAAAAAGAGCTCTAGTCGTAGTTTTTTTTTTTTTTTTCAGAAAATGCTGCCTACTTGTAAAAAGGGTAGTTGTATATATTTAATAGAGTTCAACTTTGGAGGAGGGGAATTCAAAATGTAATGAGTATATTAGTAAAGTGGGTTTGGCATTGTGAGTTTATCAATGTTAGAAATAGTTACTGAACTGAATAAGTAGAATCCAAGAGACGTGGATTTCAGGCCGAAGTCTTAAAAGACTCTTGACCAAGGAAAATTGCTTGACCTTTTTGAGTCTATTTCCTCATCTGTAAAAAGATGGGATAAAATAATTATTTCAGCCTATTACTGAAGGATTCTGTAAGGTATAATTTTCTTAAAAATATATTTGCAATTGTTTTTCCCTTGGGTCAATTATTTCTGAATGAATGTGGTCCCAGCTTCCTTTTATATAAAATGACTTTGTGATAGTTTCTTTTATTACAACATTTTGGCTTTTGTTGAGATTCTGTGAAGGCAAACAAGATGAATTATGATATGAAAAAAAGAACTCCATAAGTATAAATACTGTGTAATATCATTTGTGTAATATCATACTATGATATTACTAGAGGAATTGCCTATCTTAGTCAAAGACACTCTTACATCTTGTTGGATTTCTTGAAATCACATGAAATATGTGTGGGTATACTTTGAGTCCTGAAGAAAATTTTAAGTTGATAGTATTGCTTATAGGTAAGTGAGATAGGTACAGTATATAATCAAGATTTCTGGATGGGGCAAGCTGCGAGGTATCAGGAATCATTTTGCTGATACTGTACTTCGTCTATGTATTTAGCACTTCCCGGAAGCTATACTTGTATATTTGATTTCTCCATCCAGATCAGCCAAGACAAAGGTTGTGTTTAAAATAACTTTATGAACATCTTTATAAAAGATACTTCGTAACTGTACCTCTATAATCTTCCTTTTTAACAGAATTTCTGCCTGTGTGCATTAAGGAAGTGCCTGCTTTTATTTTGAGAGGTTCCTGGAAACTTCTTAAAAATCCCATTCAGTGACATGTCCATTTAGGTTTTGTTAGGTGGCACTTTGTGCACTGATAATTCAGTTTATTAAATAAACGTTGAACTCCTGCTGTGTGGAAGGTGCCTTAGGGGAAAAGAGATGAGTAAGACCCAAGTTCATAAGTAAGACTACAGTTCAGTAGGGGGATTAAGTTATAATTATAATAAAAAGTAGAATATTACTTATTATGGAGTTTGAAGGGAGCGAGGGTGAGTCCGAGGAGAAATGGGGCATATCTGGCTGGGGGATTGGGAAGGGCTTCTTGAGAGAAAGTGACATTTTAGCTGGTCTCTGAAGAGTTTTAGTAGGTGTGGGGCTGGGAAAGTAATCTAAAGGATGGAGGTTGGACTCACATCATATGTTTTGGGGGGGAACATAAGCCACAGCCTTAGCCTCCTGCTCTCCCCCATATGTGCTTCCTTACCTTTGGAGATCTTATTTCTCACTTCTTGTGTGTATGTTTGACTTTCACCTTGAGGAGGATGACTCCCAAATGTATGTCTCCATCTCCATCCTCCCTCTTGTGTTAGGTTATCTTCCCAACCCCGCCCCTGTAGTATTCTCCTAATTTTTCATGGGCCAGCTGAAATGTCATGTACCCTAAAGAGGTCTTTTGAAGTCCCCCAGCCAGTGTCTGACCTGTTGTCTTCTTTCAGCAGACATTGTTGAGTGTTTGTTGTGTGCCAGGTACTGTGCTGGCCCCTGGTGAGCAGAACAGTTAAGGTTTCTACCCACGTGGTACTTACATGACCTCTTTTGAATGTCATTCCCTCATGTGTCTTAATCACTTTTTCAGTACCCCCTGCCTAAATATTCTATCATCAGCTGTCTAAAACTAAGCTTATTTTCCTGCAAACCAGTTCTCTGCTAGAATTTCCCCACTTTAAAAGTTATTATTTTCTATTAGCTAGGATTAAAGCCGTGGAATTTTCTGTGTTCACCTCTAATTAAGTCATGCTCTTCATTCTCTCAGTTTTTTTATAATGAACTCCTTCCATTGCTTCTTCAAGTTATGAGTACTCTCCTGCCTGACTTTCTCTGTAGTGTTGTCAGGTTATTTTCCTAAAGTTATAAATTTCCACCATTCCCACATTGCTTAGAAATTGTTGGTTGCCTGTTTGGTAGACAACATGAAATGAAAATTAGGTCTGTCCCCTTTTCTTAAATCCTTTGCACCGGCAACATTTGTCTGTCTTTTGAGTATTCAGTATTTTTTCTTAAGAACAGTATCCTCTCCATTTTCTTTAAGTTGCTCAAGTCAGCTCAGCTCAAGTCTTGCTTGTTTTACAAAGCCTTTCCCTACTGAATAAAGGAGACTGCTGTTACACATATACCACCAAGTTGACATGTGTATATAGCAGATTCTGTGTTATTTCATGTATATTTATTGTGTTCCCTCTCCCAGTTAATCTTTGAAGTGCTTTAAAGTCAAATCTGACTGAGAGTGCAGAGTAGGAACACTTGATAAAGGTTAAAAAGCCAATGGCCCCTGGAAAGCTGCCCCTCTGAAAACAGCTAAAAACTTGTCAACTTGTTTTTAGAGCTCCCTTATATTAAACTTCTGTCACATCTTTCTCAATGATTATTAATTATCTAATAATCTAATAATTAAAAGTTTTAACTTTTCTGTGCACAGTTGAAGGATCAAACACAGTTTTATGTAGTATATTTTCCATGCTTTGAATTTACTAAATTTTGGTTTTGTTACTTTTGTGTATTCTCTCTACATTTTACATAATTTGTACTAGTTCCTCTTATCATTAAAAAAACAAATCAAGGGGCGCCTGGGTGGCTCAGTCAGTTAAGCGTCGTCTTTGGCTTAGGTCATGATCCCAGGGTCCTGGGATCAAATCCTGCATCAGGCCATCTGCTCAGCGGGGAGCCTGCTTCTTCCTCTCCATTGTCGCCCCTATGCCCACTTGTGATCGATCTCTCTCTCTGTCAGATAAATAAATAAAATCTTTAAAAAAAAAAAAAGAATCAAGGGGCACCTGGGTGGCGCAGTTGGTTGGGCGTCTGACTCTTGATTTTAGCTCAGGTTGTGATCTCAGGGTTGTGGGATCAAGCCGACGTTGGGCTCCATGCTATGCCCAGAGTCTTCTTGAGACTCCCCCTCTGCCCCTCTCCCTGCGTGCACTCAGGCTCTCTCTCAAATAAATAAAAATCATAAAAAAAAAAAACCTAATCAGATTAAGGTAATAGTGTTGAATGCACGTAGTGGATCTGCAAGGAAAGTTCATTGGACTAGGAGTCAGGAAGATAAGGGCTCTAGATCACTGCTGCAGTTTTTAAATTCTAGGACAAGTCTCTTCAGGACTTTGGGTCTCAGTTTCTTAATCTGTAAATTAAGGTTTCAAGTAAACGATTTCTTAAAATGTCTTTCTCAGTCTAATTTTATCATATTCATACAGACTCTAAGTAATCACCCTGTCCTTTTCTTTTCTTTCTTTCTTTTTTTTTTTTTTAAACATTAGCCTGACTCCAGACTCTTGTGTTAACAAAATTTTGTTGTGTTTTTCTTTTAGATTCTAGTTAGGTTCAGTCAGTCACTGCTTCATTTGGAATTTGTTCAGTTCTGGGAGTAGTGTTGTTTTCACAACAAATATCCATTAATTGTTGAAGAGGATAAGTTAACCTAGATGGGATTTACTTGCTTTTTTTATTTTTAAGGTATTTTCAAAAGAAATAATTCCAGATTGATGGATGAAATTTTAAAACAACAGCAGGAACTTCTGGGCTTAGATTGTTCGAAATACTCACCAGAGTTTGCAAATAGTAATGACAAAGATGATCAAGGTAAGCATGAGTGTAAAATTGAGTATCTAACTTACGCAGATATGTTTTGTATTTCAAGGCAAATTCTATCACTTGTTCATTCATTTTGCCCTGTAGGTCTTTATTGTCACCATCTTTAATCATCAGATTTAGACTTTTCTTTCTTCATCGTGTTCAAAGATGATTTTCAGAAAAAAATAAAATTATGATTTTCATAGATACCAAAAAAAAAAAACACATGTTAAAGATTTTATTTAACTCATAAACCACCAGGAACCAGGCAGATTTTGTAACCAGTTCAAAAAAGAGTCCAGAGAGTGGACACACAGATCAGGAATACTGAAATGACTATGTAAATGGAGGCAAAACTGGTTTTTCTATGTGGTCACAGATAAGATAATTGAACCTCTACCAGACGAGAGAGAATTTGCATGTCGATAAATAAGAATTTGGCATTGCTGTCAGTTACCTAGAATCCTGTCAGTTATAAAATAGGTCCCTTAGAGTCAGAGTCTGATAAGGTGGACAATACCTATTCCACTGAAACACATTGTTTTCCCTACAGTCTTCATTTTGATCTTCTCTCATGTTATTGCCAACTGTACTATGATTGTAGATGACATTTTAAATGAGTGAAAATTGTAAACTAGCCTATAATTCCTATTTTCTAGAGGATTCATTCAGAGATAACAAAGGTCTCTGAGCACTCTAAAAGGAAGGCAGTGTATATATATATACACAAATGTGATGTGTGAGGCCTTTTAGAGGAGAGTAGATAGGTATGTTTTGATATTGAATTTGAAGGACTTAAATGATTCTTGTTTACTATAAGAACTATACTTTTATTTTAGTCTTAATATTTCTTGAAACAGATTTTGAAATATGTCTGGAACAGGATGTTTTATTTAATAACTTGTTTGTTTTTTCCTCCAGTTTTAAATTGCCATTCGGCAGTGAAGGTGCTCTCCCCAGAAGATGGAAAAGCAGATATTGTGAGAGCTGCTCAGGACTTTTGCCAATTAGTAGCCCAGCAGCAAAAGAAATCCACAGATTTGGATGTAGACATGTTCAATAGTTTACTTAGTAAGTCGTGTGTGTGTGTTTATAGTTTTGTCCCACCAGGGTATAGTATGAAGGAGAACATCTAGGTTCCATTTGCACGATAAAGCGTGATTTTGTTGTTGTTATGCTTGTAATGTTTCTGAAATTTTAAAGACCCACATGTGAAAATGGTTTTGAGATAATGAAATTTGTAGTCAACTCACTTGCATGAGGACTTACTGGTAAAGGAGAGGATATGAGAGGATTTGGGGAGGAAGTGATGACTATTCTTGAATATATTGTTGTCAGCCTTCTTCTGGATTCTTTCCTATACCATCAGTGAGTTCTCCAGTTCTCCAGACACCACATGGGTGTCCAGCAATTCATTTCACTTCTGATGCTAACTTCCCAGAGTCCATGTTTGGTTCTCCAGGTTTAAAGGCTCCGTCCCACAAGACTGCGCCCGCTTCAGATGCCAGGTGCAGTTCTCAGCCACCTGTACTGGCCACCTGTGCAGGCCACCTGATCAGCTGCCTATAAATAGGGGGTTCCCATGATTCTCTCCTAAGATCTGCTCATTTGCTAGAATGGCTCACAGACCTCAGGAGGGAACTTTACTTCTGTTTACCAGTTGATTGGAAAGGCTCCAGCTCAGGAGTGGTCCAGGGTAAGAGAGTCTAAGGCAAGGTCTCGGCAGGGGCGGGTGCAGTCATCTTCCGTGCCTTCTCTGGGCGAGTCATCCTCTCAGCGCCTCATTGTGTTCACCAACCTGGAAGCTTTCAGAACTCTGTCTTTTAGGGGTTTTTATGGAGGTGCCTTTATGTTAGCCTGATTGATTAAATCAGTGCCTATTAGGGTTTGAACTCCGTCTCTGCTTCTTTTCCCCTCCCTACCTGGAGGTTGGAAGGGAGGGCTGAAAGTTTCAACCTTCTTTTTTTTTTTTTTAAAGATTTTATTATTTATTCGACAGAGTTAGAGACAGCTAGCGAGAGAGGGAACACAAGCAGGGGGAGTGGGAGAGGAAGAAGCAGGCTCATAGCAGAGGAGCCTGATGTGGGGCTCGATCCCAGAACGCCGGGGTCACGCCCTGAGCCAAAGGCAGACGCTTAACTGCTGTGCCACCCAGGAACCCCTGAAAGTTTCAACCTTCTATTCATGTGATTGGTTTCTCTGGCAACTGGCTCCCGTCCTAAAGCTGTGTATAGGTCTAGAGGCCCACCAAGAGTCATCATTAACATAAACTCCGGTATGGTGGAAGGGGGCTTATTATGAAAAATACTCCTCTCACTCCTATCATTCAGGAAATTGTGAGGATTTTAGGAACTCTGTGCCAGGAACCTGGACAGGGACCAAATATATATTCTTTATTATATTACAATATCATACTCCTCTCACTGTGTCTTTTTAGTTTGACCTCTCTGTTAAGTTTGAATTTAACAGCTATTTAGGAGGCATTCCCAGAAAATATTCTTATTCATCGCTCTATTTTTAGTATTCTTTCTATTATGTGATACCAGATATATTCACTATATTTTTCATGTTGTACCAAGTGTAACATTATATGTTTTTTTTCCCTTTATTTATAAAAAAGTCTTTAATTTGCTTATTCTCTCTGGAGCCCCCTAGGAACTTTTTGCCTTAACTTTATGGTCCTTCTTCTTACTGGCATTATCCTTGGTCCTTTTGAAGAAAGGCAGTACTTTAGAGTTCATGTCCATTGGTAGCTTCTGTAGTCATACAATTTTAGACATATATTTTCTGTTCATTCACATAGAGTTTCCATTTACCTTACTCATTAATCATGCATTTTCTAACTCATTCATTTATTTGACTCTCCATTCTTTTTTTTTTCATTTTCTTTTCTTTTTTTTAATAATATTTTTTTATTATATTATGTTAGTCACCATACAGTACATCCCTAGTTTTTGATGTAAGGTTCCATGATTCATTACTTGCGTATAACACCCAGTGCTCCATGCAATACGTGCCCTCCTTAATACCCATCACCAGCTTATACCATTCCCCTACCCCCCTCCCCTCTGAAGCCCTCAGTTTGTTTCCCAGAGTCCATAGTCTCTGGCCATGTGGTCTCAACTAACTCCTGATTTTCACTGACTACTCACTTCTTCCCCTACTCTACTATCCTCTTCTCTCTTATTGCCTGTTGTGTTCAGTATTCAGGCTGAATGAATAGACTTAAAATAGACCATTGTAGGGGTTATTGTAGGTTATTGGAGTGTTGACTGTTTCCTGGATTCTGTAAGGCCTCAACCAGAGAGTAATTTATGAGGGTGTTCTGAAAAGGATGCAGGGACCAAAGGTGGTCCTTCAGGTAGCCTGTGGAGACGTGCTAAAGTGTTGAGGCCATGTTTTGTCTTCAGGGGTAGTAAATCCACAATAAGTGAAAATGTACACAGTCCATAAGTTAACTTACTAATCCAACAGAAGCAAACCCTCTGACTCCTGTCACCCCAGAAGTTCTCTTGTGACTGCAGTTAATCACCATTCCTACTCCAGCACAAGGCAACTACGTATCTACTTTTTGACTATATTTTTGTCTTTTCTAGAAATTATATATAAATGGAATCATATATAGAATTTAATGTCTTGCTTTGTTTCTTTGGCATATTATTAAGGTTCATCACGTTGCATGTATTAGTAGTTCATTACTTTTTGTTGGTGAATAGTATTCAGTTTTATGATTGTACATTTTGTCGATCCGCTGATCAGTTGATGTACATTAGGTTTGTTTGAATAATGCTTGTGACCATTCACATACAAGTCTTTGTGCAGACATGTTGTCCTTTCTTTGGTACATAGCTAATAGTGGAGTTGCTAGATTGTGCAGTGAGTGAATGTTTAACGTTTAAGAAATTGCCAAACTATTTTCCAAAGAGGCTATCCTATTTTTACATTCCACCAGCAACGTAGAGGAGTCTAGATTCTTCAAATTCTTACCAGGGCTTAGTATTGTCAGTTGTGTGTGTGTGTGTGTGTGTGTGTGTGTGTGTGTGTGTGTGTGTGTGTGTTTAATTTTAACCATTCTAGGGGGTGTGTAATAGTATCTCATTGTGGTTTTAATTAACATTTTCCTAATGACTAATGACATTGAACTTTTTTCATGTGCTAATTTGTCATCTGTATCTTCTTTGGTGAAGAATCTGTTCAAAACATTCTGCCTATTTTTAATGGGTAGTTTGTTGCCTTATTGAGTTTTAAGAGGTCTTTATATATTTTGGTACACATCTTTTTTCAGTAGTAAGGTATGATTTATGAATGAATACTTCCTCACAATCCATGGCTTACTTTTTTTTCTTAATAGTTCTTTTAAAGTGTTTAATCTTTAAGAAATCCAATTTATCATTTTTTTTCCTTTTCTGGATCACACATTTGGTGTCATATTTAAGAAATCTTTGCCTAACCCAGAGTCACAGTTCTTTTCTTCTAGATTTTTATCACTTTGGCTGTTAAGTTTAAATCTGTAATCCACTTCAACTTAGTTTTTGTGAATGATGTGAGGTAAACCAAAGCAATTGTTCTTCTACCACCATTTTTTTTCTCTCTTGAGTTACTGTGACTCCTCTGTTGAAACTCAGTTTACCATAAATCCTTGAGTTTATTTCTGTACTTCTTATTCTGTTCCATTGGACTGTATTGTCTGTCCTTCAAATGCCACACTATCTTGATTACTGAAGCACCTACTATGGTAAGCTTTGGCGTCATGTAGGGTAAGTCTTTCAACTTTGATTTTCTTTTTCAGAGTTAAACAACTTTGGCTACTTTCATTTTCATGTAAATTTGTTGGTTTTTTAATATTGATTTTGTATCTTGCCACCTTGCTGAAATTCATTTAATAGTTCTGGTAGTTCATTTTACAGAGGCTTAAGATTTTTTAAATACAAGAACATGTTTTCTGTGTATAAAGATAACAACTGCTATCTCTGCTCAAATTTTCTATTTTTAATTTTATTTTTTAGTCTGACTGCCTGTGTCTGTCTAGTTTTATGTGTCAGACAATGATATGCACACTGATTGTGCTCAAACCCTGAAGTTTGTAAGGCTTCCTTGGTCTCTGTGTGATGTGAGAGTGCATTCAGAGTTGCCACCAGTTCTCAAGTCTTCTTGGCTGTTCCTTTTCAGTGGGCTTTCTTGCTGCCCTCTTCCCTTGCCCTCTTTCCTTCTTTGCATGTGTGGAGTTCCCTGGTCAGCCATGGATGTGTGGAGAGCTAATCTCAGCCCTTGTTTCTGGGATCTTCCTGGTAAATTTCTGACCATTACACTGCTTGTCCTCACTGGGACTACAGCATCAGGCTAACAGGCTGTGGATTTTCCTCATTTGTTCACTTTTGAGTTTGCCGCTCTTAGCTGGCAAAACCCTGCGTTTTCATCACTGCCCCCTCTCTCTGGCCCCAAATCTCCAGTTCCAAATTGAGTCCATATCTTTTGGCTACAAGCAGCAAATCTGCTAGTTTTGCTCTCAGCTTCATGCTGGTAAAACTGTAGTTCTCCGTTTGTTTGGGGGTAGAGGCATGGGGTAACAGGACTATTCCCAGGCAGGAGAGACAAAGACCCTTACCACTGTTCTTACCTGAACCTCTGTCTGGTGTTTCATCTTTTTTTCTCTCTTGTTATTAAAAGAATAACTGTCTGCTGCTGGCCAGTATCCAGTGCCCTTAAATGTTTGGTTTTGTCCAGTTTAATATGTGTTTCTTTGTGGGGAGTATTCATCACCTTCACACCACCATTAGCGAGAAGTTCCTTCTTGCCATTTTTGATTGATTGATTGACTGATTGATTTTAACTAAAGAGAATTTGCTTTTTACCAGGCCGAGGAATATATTTTCTTTCCTTTTTTTTTTTTTTTTAAAGATTTTATTTATTTGACAGAGATAGAGACAGCCAGCGAGAGAGGGAACACAAGCAGGGGGAGTGGGAGAGGAAGAAGCAGGCTCATAGCAGAGGAGCCTGATGTGGGGCTCGATCCCATAACGCCGGGATCACGCCCTGAGCCGAAGGCAGACGCTCAACTGCTGTGCCACCCAGGCGCCCCCGAGGAATATATTTTCTTCTTAGTCTCCTTACTTTACCAGTGTGGACTTTAAAGAGACTTTGTTATGGAAATAATTCTTTATTTCTGCTGGATGGGCCTGTCTAATCTAGTCTCCTTATTTAACAAATTGAAAGAACTAAGCCCTGGGGAGGTTGTGTGACCAAAAGTTAGTGGCAAAACTGAAGTTATTAGAAACTGTTAGGGCCTGGGTCTCTTGGATTATAGCATCTTTTGTGTTCTACCAGTGACTATTTTAATATTTATTTTACTTTATTTTTTAAGTAGTTGCACTATCCTTATCCCGTCTTTTTCTCAAACCAGGTCTTGTATGGAAACCAGTTTGTGAGACCAAATGGCCATGCCTTTGTTGAGGCAGGTATATGGTGTTTTCCCTCCCTAGGCAGGGACTCTGGAGAAAACATTTATACTGGATAGCTAGGAGTTGGTCTTTCTAGGTCCTTAGCTATAAAACGAGGGGTATTGGGGAAGGGAGGATAGTAGTTACTTTTATAGTTCCTTTTCATCTCTGAAGTTATATGATTCTATGAACATAGTGATTCTATAAGCATTTGTGCTCCTAAAGCAGTGTGGTTCCCAGGATGCCAGGAGAACTCTTATGTTGAAAGGGTTTAGAATGGGAGTGGGCGCCCTTCTTATCGGGTAATCAGTTAAATGGTCTTTAGAAAAACGTTGACATATGGAAATAACACAGATATCTTAAAGTATATGTTGGGCAGTGAGGTGGGGGTTGGAAACATACAGATGAACCTTCTGAAGGAAACATACTCAGAGCTTAAAAAGCCAATTTGATTAAAAGATTTTGCCCTTGGTCATTTTATTTGTAAGTAATGCATGTTAAATTCCTGTGTATTTCTTTTAAGGTTCAGCTGGTTTTCCTGATCCTGATTTAGTATTGAAGTTTGGTCCTGTGGACAGCACGTTAGGCTTTCTTCCCTGGCACATCAGATTGACTGAGATTATGTAAGTAATTAAAGTGTACTGACTTTGGTTCAATTCAAGTGTTTCTCGAGCCTAGCACTGTACTAGGTATGGTGAGAATTCCCAAAGACTAAAGAGTACTGGTCCTTTCCCTCAGGTATTTCACAGTATCAGTGGTAAGATAAAGACATATATAAATGACTCAGACACAAGAGAGTATGGTTGTACAAGTATTTGACATTGATACAGATTGTCATAGGAGACCAGAAGTGAGGGATACCTCTGGGGGCCAGAGTTGTTGGTTTTGCAAAAAAGATGTGACTTGCTCTGGGGCATGTAAAATGGATAGCATTTTTATAATTAGAGAAAAAAGTAAGTGTAGGGGATGATGGACAGGGAAAGAAAGAAGATCTGGGAGGTGAGGAATGAATATCTCATTTTTTTTAAATGATTTTTTATTATGTTAGTCACCATACAGTACATCCCTGGTTTTTGATGTAAAGTTCGACGTTTCATTAGTTCCATATAACACCCAGTGCACCATGCAATACGTGCCCTCCTTACTACCCATCACTAGCCTATCCCATTCCCCCACCCCCCACCCCTCTGAAACCCTCAGTTTGTTTCTCAGAGTCTATAGTCTCTCATGCTTCGTTCCCCTTTCTGATTACCCTCCCTTTCTTTATCCCTTTCTTGCCCTACCGATCTTCCTAGTTCTTGTGTTCCATAGATGAGAGAAATCATATGATAATTGTCTTTCTCTGCTTGACTTATTTCACTTAGCATTATCTCCTCCAGTGCCGTCCATGTTGTAGCAAATGTTGAGAACTCGTTCTTTCTGATAGCTGAGTAATATTCCATTGTATATATGGAACACAACTTCTTAATCCAGTCATCTGTTGAAGGGCATCTCGGCTCCTTC
Source organism: Ursus americanus (assembly GCF_024610735.1). Taxonomy (NCBI): domain Eukaryota; kingdom Metazoa; phylum Chordata; class Mammalia; order Carnivora; family Ursidae; genus Ursus; species Ursus americanus. The sequence goes on from NC_142137.1 coordinate 33,326,326, forward strand.
CACGATTTAGCTATTGTGGACAATGCTGCTATGAACATTGGGGTGCATATGGCCCTTCTCTTCACTACGTCTGTATCTTTGGGGTAAATACCCAGTAGTACAATGGCTGGATCATAGGGTAGCTCAATTTTTAACTTTTTAAGGGACCTCCACACTGTTTTCCAGAGTGGCTGTACCAACTTGCATTCCCACCAACAATGTAGGAGGGATCCCCTTTCTCCACATCCTCTCCAACCTTTGTTGTTTCTTGCCTTGTCAATTTTTGCCATTCTAACTGGCGTAAGGTGGTATCTCAGTGTGGTTTTGTTTTTTTTTTTTAAGATTTTATTTATTTATTGGACAGAAATAGACAGCCAGTGAGAGAGGGAACACAAGCAGGGGGAGTGGGAGAGGAAGAAGCAGGCTCATAGCAGAAGAGCCTGATGTGGGGCTCGATCCCATAAAGCCGGGTTCACGCCCTGAGCCGAAGGCAGACGCTTAACCGCTGTGCCACCCAGGCGCCCCCTCAGTGTGGTTTTGATTTGAATTTCCCTGATGGCTAATGATTTTGAACATTTTTTCATGTGTCTGTTAGCCATTTGTATGTCATCATTGGAAAGGTGTCTGTTCATATCTTCTGCCCATTTTATGATTTGTTTATTTGTTTCTCGTGCATTGAGTTTGAGAAGTTCTTTGTAGATCTTGGATACCAGTCTTTTATCTGTAGTATCATTTGCAAATATATTCTCCCATTCCGTGGGCTGCCTCTTAGTTTTTTTGACTGTTTCCTTGGCTGTGCAGAAGCTTTTTATCTTGATGAAGTCCCACAACTTCATTTTATCTTTTGTTTCTCTTGCCTTTGGGGATGTGTCATGAAAAAGGTTGCTTTGGCCGATGTCGTAGAGGTTGCTGCCTATGTTCTCCTCTAGAATTTTGATGGATTCCTGTCTTACATCGAGGTCTTTCATCCATTTGGAGTTTATCTTTGTGTATGGTGTGAGAGAGTGGTCAAGTTTCTTTGTTTTGCATGTAGCTGTCCAGTTTTCCCAGCACCATTTATTGAAGAGACTTTTTTCCACCAGATGTTTTTTCCTGCTTTATCAAAGATTGGTTGCCCAAAGAGCCGAGGGTCCATTTCTGGGCTCTCTATTCTGTTCCATTGGTCTATGTGTCTGTTTTTGTGCCAGTACCATGCTGTCTTTGTGATCACAGCTTTGTAGTACAGCTCGAAATCCGGCATTGTGATGCCCCCAGCTTTGTTTTTCCTTTTCAACAATTTCTTGGCGATTTGGGGCCTTTTGTGGTTCTGAATATCTCATTTTTAAGAAATAGTGAGGGAACTGGCCATACCAGAGCAGAGACTTAGCATTATAGCATTAGATGGAACAGTGTGGGTGTTATGGGGGGAACCCTCGTGTGCAGTCAAAAGTGTGCATATAACTTGACTCCCCAAAAACTTAACTACTAATAGCCTACTTTTGGCTAGAAGCCTAACTGAATAGCAATTAATACAATTTTGTGTGTTGTATGTATTATATACTGTATTTTTACAATAAAGTCAGCTGGAGAAAAGAATGTTATTAAGAAAATTATAGTGAAGAGAAAATACACTTATAGTACTATACTGCATTTATCGAAAAATATCTGGGTGTAAGTGGACCCATGCAGTTCAAACCCATGTTGTTCAAGGGTGACCTCTGTAAGGTGAAAACAGATAATTTGGGAGTATTGATTCTGGGCAGGCTTTTAAATACCAGCAGAAAGAATATGTATAACAGTTTAGACAGGAAGTAGGAAACACCGAGCCTGTGTACTAGAGTAGATTGGATTTGGGAAAGGATGAGGTAAAGAGACAAGTGAAAAGGCCGTACCTGTGATTTAGGGGTTCATACAGTGATGAGAATGAAATTGCTTATTTAGAACAGAGTTGGCCAAACTTTTTGTATGAAGCGCTAGGTGGTAACTGTTTTCAGGTAACTATGTGGGCCGTACAGTCTCAAAACTACTCCTCTCTGTTGCAGCCACTCAACATGGGTAGTGTAGCTAAGCGGCCAAAGACGGTCCGTAAACAAATGTGTGTGACTGTTGCAATACAGCAGTATTCACAAAAACAGGTGGCAGGCTCGTGGGCTGTATTTGCTGACCCCTGATTTGATTTGATTTGATTTATTTTGTTTTAAAGATTTTATTTATTTATTTGACAGCGAGAGTACGCACACAAGCACACAAGCAGCGGGAGCAGCAGAGGAGAGGGAGAAGCAGGCTCCCCGCTGAGCAGACTAGAAAGTGAAGAGAACATTGATTTTTGAAGAGAAAATGTTGAATTCAAGGATAAGGTGATTTTGAGACCATAGTCTGTTTAGTGGAAACACTTAGGAGAGCAGATGAAGATGTAGAATAATTGGTCTGTGGATGAGAAGTCAAGGCAAAAGATGGATATTTGGAGATTGATAGTACCTAGGAAGTAGTAATAGTTGAACCTGTGAGAATAGAGGAACTATCTCAAGTGTATGTAGAAGAGCACAGTACCAAGGGGTCTTTTGGGCTTTAAAGAAATGCTTCAAGTTCAGGGGCGGACAGGGAAAAGGTTTGTCAAATCAAAAGGCAGAAAAGAACACATAGCGTGGTAGAGTCAGAAAGAGCTGTAAATCATATGGTCCTACCTCCTTGTTTTATAGGTGAGGAAAAGGGAGAAGAGGCATTGCTCTTATTCTTGCTTGTAAGAAAGTGGAATTAGAACCCGCATCTCCGTACTCCAGGTTTCCGTAGGAGGGGTGTGTGTTTCTCTCGTTTCTTTTTCTCCAGGTGTTTTCTGAGTTTGATTTCACGTGCCTTTTAGGTTGGGCTCCAAGAAAGGTAGCAGTGATCTGTGGTGAGGTTGAACGTATCACTGCAGTAGAGTGAATAGGATAAAAGATTGAGGGCAGAGGTTATTCAGAAATAAGGAAATGGAGGGAAAGGAGACTTCTTTCAGAATTTTGGGCATTTAAAGGAAAGGAAAAAATTATAAGTCAATTGTATTTCAGTAAAGCTAGGGAGGGGAAAAGGAAGGATAAAGAAAGCATAGCTATGAGTACCACAGGGTCAGGCCAGGAGTTCATTCATGGTAGGTTTGCTCAGTCTTTTTTTTGTGGTGCGTGTGACTGGAACTCTGAATGTGGCTTGTACTCTGACGACCAGGTGTTTGGCTCTGGTACAGTTTGGAATTTCCAAAGCCTCATAATAAAGCTGTATAAATTAGAGAATTGTTTGTGTTAATTATTGAAAATTATATTAAGTTTTTAAAATACTTGAAGGGGAACCCTCTGGCTGTACGTTCATGCTGCCTTTAAAGTGTTTGTTGTCACATGACACTGTAATTGCCTCCTCAAGCAATTAGAACTGGCAGAGATAAATATTCATTCATTGGTTGCTCACCACATGGCTTTAACATACAGTCGTAGGAGGGTGCTGTGCTCTTCTGCCAGGGCTAAGCCTGGCTTTCATAGACCGTTCAAGTAGTACTGGCTTTACTCTGACAGAAAAGAGTTTGTGTGGTTTTTTTTTTTTTTTTTTTTTTTTTTTTAGATTTTATTTATGTATTAGAGAGAGAGAGCATGAGCAAGGAGAGAGGGGCAGAAGGAGAAGTAGACTCTCAGCGGGGCTTGATCCCAGGACTCCGGGATCGTGACCTGAGCCACCCTGGTGCCCGCCAGAAAGGAGTTCTTAAAATGAATTTGAGTGAGATTCTTTATAAATAGAGCTCCAGTTTTGTATTAATTAAGACTTAGGCTTTAATATAGGTGCTGAATCTCTATGTCACTACAGGTTGCTCTTCCCTCTTTATGGAAAGAAAAAGAGATCGTCTTTTACTTAGACTGTTTCACAGTGAGTTTAGCAGTCATTTAATAGAAAAGGTTTGACCTACTCCATGCTTATAATTTACTTTCTTCTGTTCGTAACCTCTTTTGGGTTATTATCCTTCTGGTTCCCCCTCCAAATCACAGCATATCGTTTAATTGCCTTTTTTCCTCTGTGCTTTCTTTTCAGCTCTTTGCCTTCCCACCTGAACATCAGTTATGAGGACTTTTTCTCTGCCCTTCGTCAATATGCAGCCTGTGAACAGCGTCTGGGAAAGTAGTGATCCCTGGTTGTGTAATTTGATTTCAGGCTTTTGGAGAAAAGGACCCAAGTGACTCTGATGTTTACAAAGCGCCTATGAAACCCTGTACACACCTAGTTCATAATCCTCATAATTTATCAACAAACACAAAAAAGTGTCTTACTTGAGAGTAAGAGTATGTGTGAGTATGAGTGCGTGCGTGCGTGTGTGTGTGTCTGTGTGTGTGGAAATAAATTTATAAATGGGGGAAGTATTGGAGAAGGAAAGACGTGGGCCTGCAGTTTAAAAATAGCAGCAATGTTTTAGAAGTTGAAATTTCAGATTTCAAGGTTTCAGCCTCCACTACTTCCCTGTTTTTGTGGGGAGCAGAGGGGGTGACTAGAGCTATTTGGTTGTTTTGGGGGGAAGGGAATAATTTTTGTTCAGTCTTTCCTAGTGACCAAATTTAATTTTTAAGAATAATATATTGACTTATTAAATGGAACTGTTTTGCGTTTGAGGGATCTCCACAGGAATGGAGTTCTGTGATGGTCACATGTTAAAAGCTTAATCAGCTTTGGAGCAGAGGGCATACCTATGTTCGGATATCCGTCCATTTCCATCTCATTGTAGTTGAACAGTGTGACTTGCGAGTGTTGCTCTGGTGTCTGTGTTCTGGATTGTGAAGATCATCTGAAAAAGAACTCTCACTACATTGCAATGCAGAATTTAAAAAATTTAAATACTATATCAGTCAAAAAAAGGTGAAAAGGTGATAATCTTAAAAGTGAAGCTGGAAAATACCCTAAAATAGGAAAGAAAGTGATTTCCTTTTTTGTTTGGTGGGCAGTGTGTGCCCAAAGTTGGTTTAAAAAATATTTCCATTAACTATTTTTATTTAAAATAAGCACTCGAGGGACGTTATCAAGGCAGCTCTTCAGAAGTAGTAACCTGTTCCTCTTTGGAATAGCACATTTTGGGCCATGTTAGTACCCAGGATTTTTACTCATTTTACTCAGTAAATCCGGACGGTGACTTTGCCTAAAAGATCTTTAAGTAAGATTGAGGCCTGTGTGGGTAATAAAATATCACCAAAGTCTACAAAAGTAATTAAAATTAATTTTACATGTTCTCTTTCATGACAGAGAATAGCACTGGTTCTGTTATTTTTTAAATGAATAAATGATTTTTCGATAGGTATTTAATATTTCTTCCCTCATTGCTGATCTTTGGACAGAAACCATTCTTTATATTTGATGGACTGTTTTCAGAAAAATCTTAAGTGTAAAATAGTTGTCTAAAACTGTATGTTTAGAATGGAGTAGCTTAAATACCAGGACTCAGAAGTCTGAAAAATAGCAAAGAACACTGGGTTTGGAAAGTGAGGTCTGAAGTTGCTTGTCATATTCTGAAGCTATGAAGAATAAATGTTTCCACTTTGGATTACAAAACCCCATTCATGATTTTTAAAAATTACACTTGAAATAAAACGATTAAACTAAATTTTGGTCCATTGACATTACTTTGCACTTCATAGTCCTTTGTACATTGTAAGACTTTTTTTTTTTTTAAGTCTTAATTTATTGCTGAAAGTTTTGTGTGAAACTGTAGCACATCTCTGAACTTTACTAGACCATTTCTGATTTCTGTCCCCCGTACTGTGATCCGTGTTCTATTGAGGCTTTTTTGCCTTAGTTTGGGACTGAATTTATGTCTTTTATAAACACGATATGTGTCTTTTATAAACATTCTGGAATATGTATGGCTTTAATGAATTAAATTTAATGGGCCTGATTGAAGTGAAGGGATTTAATATTTGTTAAAATGAAGTTAGATTACCCACTGGGATATAGCCAAAGCTGCTAAAAGTTTAATGGTTGAGTCTTTACACTTTTCTCCTTCCATTTCATAGCAATGTAGTATTTAGTATTACACATCAAAGTAAATCTATAACCTGTGACCTGAGTCTATTACAGTCCTAGGAAGAGACCCTTAAAGCAAGTTGCTAAGGATTCTGAATTCAGATACAGGCATTTCAGATACTTTTCTTCATGAATTTAACTGCTGGTATCAATCTCCACAACTTGATTGGCATTGGTCATTCTGTAATTCCTGCCAAAATCGTCACGAGTTACGCATCATCAGGGCTCTGCACTCCCAAGAAGAGCTGATAACCTTAAAGAGAACTGTTATTGGTCTTTATGTGCGCTCAAAGTGTTTGTCTTTACATTGTTTCTTCTTGACACTCCCCACAATGGAAAAATCAAATTAAACCGACTGTAAGGATGGCAGCTTGGAGCTTAGCAAACACTTGGAGTGTTTGAATTCCATTCCCAATTCTGGTTGTATTTTGTTTCTTAAAAACTGATTACTGTTATAACGAAGTTTGAAAGCTGCTTTTGATGTGAATAGCAAAATTCTAGTATATTGGGGCTAAGGCTTAAGAATACTTGTCTCTGAGAGAAAGCTGTTATGATGTTGATGAACAGTGCCAAATACACTGTGCGTATCTACAATTTAATCTTTGAATGTCTGTTACTTGATTAGCTCCCTCCTGCGTGATGGTACCCTGCATAGAGTCAAATCCTTGTGATGTTTTGTATGGCTGTAGACTTTGGCAACATGTAAATAATGTGTAAAGCAAGTTTTTATGATTGAGGAATCAAATTTATTGAATTTTATTATTGAAAGTTGAAACAACATGTATGAACAAAAACAATAAAAGAATATACTCTTTTCATGGACTATAGTATTATGTGAATGCTACATTTATTCTAAACATTTAGGGCCTGCAGAAATATACTGAGAAACTCATAAATAGATAGCAATACTGTTTTGGGGGGGTTTTTTGGATGGTATGTTCTTGATTGAAATATATTCTCATTTTTACCAGGTTAAACATTTGTAATCTTAATGGTATTTGCTTCTTGTTAGATAACAGCAAGATAAAATTCAGCTTTGCCATGCTAGAGTTGTCAAAATTCCACAATAAAAATCTAAATTGATTTTTATTGAATATGGAAAGCCAAATTAAAAATGTATATGTGTACTCTTCTAAGAAATTTGACAGTCCTTGTTAAGCTAGAAAATAGAAAGGTAAGAACCCTGGTTTGTCTTACATTGCATAGAATATTCACTTTCTATGTATCTAGTTACAAGACAGTTGACTTCTATGCATAATTTTTATCTGAAATCAGGATTTTCAAAGGGTACATTTTAACTTTGGTTAATAAGAAATGCATTTAACAAAAACTAGGAAGAGTTCAGTATAGTTTGAAATAAAACCCAGGAAATAAGATTAATGTCAGCAGTTGTCCAAGAATCCTACTTGATAGACCATAAACTGTGATAAAATTGGTGGGAAAAGGGAGTACAAAAAGAATTTTCTTACGGTTTTAAAAGAAACACACATTGATTGTAAAAAAAAATAGAAAATTCAGAGAAGCAAAAGTAAAGGAAAATAATCTTTAATACCATCACTCATTGGTTACACTTTGGTGACAATCCTAGAATTTTTTTGTACTTATATTTGAAAAAATTGAATTCTACTGTAACAGGCTTAATAAAGAGATTCTTTTTAAGCCACAAACTATAAATTGAGAGTCTTGCCTTCTGTTCTGTATTTAGTTATTGTGTCTGGAAGTAAACAATTACATGAGCACATGAAAATAAAATGTTTGGAAGAAATTGAAGTCCACATTCAGTTACCCTTAATGAGTATTTAGCCTTGGTCCAAGTTCTTGTTTATACTCCTCTTTTTTCCCCTCCATCTGTCTTATAGAGATTCAGGACCTAAAAATAAATGTTAGCATCTGGATTCATACACACAGATGAGTACAAAAAATAAAAATGAGATATACTCCCAGATCAGACTACTTGGGTCATCTGCTATTGACCATGTTTGTACTTTCCCATCAGCAGTAGTAATAATTTAAGTTGCTTTAATGAGGACAAGGAAAAAATAACGCTGTTTGGTTCAGAGAAGGAAAGCCTGAGCTAAATGAAAAGATTTGAATGTAGGTTAGTCATTAACAGCATAGTTGTACAGAGTATCTCATATTTCCATTCCGATGAAGATTGACTTAACTGCTACATCTTACGGATTTGGATTGATGAACACTTTCTTTTTTTTTAATAAATGTGTATTTTGCAGTGTTATTCCTTGGTAACTGTTACGCATATCTGCCTTAAATTTCTTATTTTTACAAAAAATAGAATGGAGAAGTAAATAGTGGTAATAGTAATCCACTGTTTTCACCAGAGAGGAACCAATATTTTAATTAGATTTCAGATATTTAGAAAATGGGGAATCAAGAAAAACGTGGGAGGTACTTAACTGGAGATGTTGACAGCATTTGTCTAGTGCTGAGGTTCTCAGCCGCAGTGACGACACCCCCCAGTGGACATTTGACAACAGCTGGAGACATTTTTGTCTGTCACAAGTAGGGGAATACTACTGGTACCAAGTAGAAAGAGGCCCAGCTCGGGGTGGCGATGCATGTCGTCCAAAAGGTGCTATAGCACAATTTTAAACAACCATTCGAGCTTGTTTAGATGTGAATCTATAAATCATGGTTTGGAGAAATGAAATAAACATTCACTTTTATGTGCATAATTGAAGCGTGTGAAAAACACATATTAACTTTTTCCTACTTGTGAGTTCTAGCCATTATTTTCACATTTTCCCTTGACGTTTTGAGACACCAGTTTTCCAAAGCATGTCAGCTTGTTGTCTAAGCTTATTTGAAAGAAAGCAGTGTTTTTTGAAAATGGTAAATGTTTTACCCACGTATGATGTTACAAGAAATCCCATGCTTCAAAGTACCCATTGTATAAACCTCAAGTTAGCAATTTCTTTCCTTCATCCTGCAGGTGGTTCATTTCCACATTAGAACCACTTACGTTGTTCTGGAGAATGCTTGTCGTAATATACCCTATGCGTGCTTTGGAGGTCATATATCCAAGAATAATGACTAAACATTGTTAAATTTCTTTTTTTAAATATATTTTTTAAAGATTTTATTTATTTATTTGACAGAGACAGCCAGCGAGAGAGGGAACACAAGGAGGGGGAGCAGGAGAGGAAGAAGGCGGCTTCCAGCGGAGGAGCCTGATGCGGGGCTCGATTCCAGGACTCTGGGATCACGCCCTGAGCCGAAAGCAGACGCTTAACTGCTGTGCCACCCAGGCACCCGCTTTTTTTTCTTAATATTTTAAATAATTTATCTGGTAGCCCTTTTTGGTATTCTGAAAGTAATATTGAAGTGGCTTCAATCTAATGTGATCTTCCTAAATATTACCTGTGATTCAAATACGTAATTAGAGTGCTTCTCATGAAGAGACTTTGGTTGGCCTGGAGAAAGATGTCTTTTCTGAGGGATGATTACAGAGAAATAAACCTGCTTACGTGGGATATATATGTGTACGTGAAAACAGTCCTGACTAGTCTGTCACCGACTTTGGAGTTTGCGATGCAACACCAATATAAAGCATTCGGATTAACAGGAATGCACAAAACATCTCCAGGCAAATGATTTCATTAAATATTAATTTATGAGTTCCTTGGAAGCAGAAGCTCATCTCCACATAAATATGCAGAATATCTCATTGCTTGCAAAATCAGACCCTATCCGCTGTCCTCTGAGGTCCTCAGCTTATCAGATGGGTAAGGCCAGCCACAATGCTCACAGCATATCAATTGGTGATGCTTTTAATTAATTTAAAAGAAAATCGTGGCTTCCCTGCTGCCTACTCCTGTGGGCCCAGAAAAAGGAAAACGAAGTTAAGCGTGCTTTGGAATGTGAGTTTTTGTCACGGGAAGAGAAGAAACAGATATCAAGCATAAACTAGTACTACTCCTTGATTTCTGAACTGGTGATTATATCCAAGAATTCTCTGTATTTTTTTGATCTAGCCTGTTGTCCAAAAAGATGGACCTAAAACTTGGTGTTAGGCCTGGCATGGGGAGGGCTTCTCCAGTCTAGGTGTCAACATCATTCCTTTTTGTCTCAGAATCTGTCTGTCTTCACCCTGTGTGAGGAAAAGACATTTCTTCTCCATGTCACAGCTACCGCCACACTGTAGCTCTGATACCGTCTCCTCCTCTCTCCAGGACTTGGATTACTGTTTCCTTCCCATTTCCGGTCTCTGCTAAATATGGGGGATTCTCGCCCTGAGGCGCACATGTGCTCAGGTTTCCAACCCCTCGAGTGATGGCCTCTCTCTTACCTTCACCACTAACTCTCGTGAAAGCCTGTAACTGCCCATCTCCTTATTTCCTTGGGATTCCTCATCCCGCTACCCTGCTCCCAGTCCACTTATCAGCGTCTAACACACCATGTGACTGACTTACGTTTATTTTTTGTAGCCTGCCTCCCTGTAGGGTGTAAGCTCAGTCGGGGCAGGAATTTTTGTTAGATTTTTATTCACATACCAAGGGCTCAGTAAATATTTGTTTAAGGAATGAATATCTACTTTAAAAACAAAATTGTTCTAAGTAGGCTCCCCACCAACGTGGGGCTTAAACACAAGACCCAGAGATCCAGAGTCACACGCTATACGGACTAAGCCAGCCAGGCGCCCCTCTACTATATTTTTTTTAATGTTTGTTTGTTTATTTATTTATTTATTTATTTATTTATTTATTTATTTGACAGAGAGAGAGGCAGAGAGAGGGGGAACACAAGCAGGGGGAGTGGGAGAGGAAGAAGCAGGCTCATAGTGGAGGAGCCTGATGTGGGGCTCGATCCCAGAATGCTGGGATCACGCCCTGAGCCGAAGGCAGACGCTTAACGACTGAGCCACCCAGGCACCCCTCTACTATTTTTTAAATCTAACTTTTGCCAACCTGCTCTGTTAAAACAATCATCCTGAAAGTTAACGGATGTCAAATCTAATAACTTACTATTGTATTTTACAATTCTTAAAGTTAAGCTTTTTTTTTTTTTTTACGTTTCTAGTTTCTGGGATTCTATACTCTCCCACTTACTTGGGGTTTATGCTTCATTTGTTTAAGTTTTGTGCAGTGGCAGTATGACAAAAGGCGGCACTCTGATCCCAGAGACAGGTCAAGATAGGCTGCGGTCGTGGGAAATGGGTACCTAGACGGATCATCGGGCTGGGGCTGCAGTGTGATAAGCAAAATCACGGTCCCTGCACCAGTCTGGAGTAAGGCTACCTACTCCAGTGCGGCGGGTGGAGGGATGGGAAAGGATTCCCAGTAGTGGTGTCTGAGCTGCGTAAGAAGTGCTTATTGATGGCAAAGGCAGCCGGGCCAGTACAACATCTCAGGAAGAACAACAAGAGGAAGTGAGCATGGGAGCCAACAGTTGGTACTGGAATATAAAGTGTGAGGTAGGAAGTAATGATAGGGAGGCTCCAGAGGGACTCAGTCTTGACTGCCGAGTTTCAAAGCTTGAACCTCTCCTTTCGTAGGTGGTAGGGAGTGAAACGGCCAGAACTGCACCTCGGATCACTCAGGCAGCCGTGGGAAGCAGAGACGTGGGAGGGACGCTACAGACAGAGCACTCTGGGGAAGGAAACCAGTCTTCGAGCCCTTCTCATGTCTACGTGTGTTCTTTGAACCATCTCACCCGTTCTCATGGCTTCCACCACCACTTTACATAAATGACTCAGTCTGTGTTTCTCCCCACGGTCTCTACAGACTCCCAGGTGCCTAATTCTACCACATGCTGAACATCTTCACGTGATGTTTCCAGACACCTTACCTGTCTCACCCAGTCTTCCCTTATAGCCCTTGCCCCCGCACACTTTCTGAAGTCGGTCTCCCCTAGTTCATCTCAAACCCACCCAGTCATCCTCTCTTCAACATCTCAGAGTCACGTTTATAATAACTATTTCTTTCTTTTTTCTTTTTAAAGATTTTTATTTATTTATTTGGGGGAGAGAGAGAGAGAGAGGAAGTGCAGGCAGAGGGAGAGGGAGAAGCAGGGTCCCCGCTGAGCAGGGAGCCTCATGTGGGGCTTGATCCCAAAACCCTGGGATCATGACCTGAGCCAAAGGTAGATGCTTAGCCGACTGAGCCACCCGGGCACTCCTGTAATAACTATTTCTTTGCCCCCCAATTCACTTAAGTTTGATCAATTCTTCATTCTCCAAACTTCTGGCTTTTCAGTTTCCATGCTCAAGACTTTTTCTAAATCATTATGTCTGCTCACTAAACTGTTACACTAAACTCCCAATAACTATCCAGCCTTACATCTCCTTTCCTCTGTCTTCTACAGACCAGCTTTGGAAGAATTTCCTAAATCATCGTTTTGCTTTCTTTGTTCCCCAGCTTAAGGCCTCCTATTCTCTGCTCAGTAAGTTCAGCTGCTATATACTGCCATTCGAAACTCCTATATATGAGTCCTATAGGAGTCCAGGCATTGTGTCCAGCTATATTTCCTCTTACTTTCTTTAAAAACATCCAATAGTCCAACCATGAGGTACCACTTTCTATCTCATAACAACCTGCAACGACCTCCTACTTCCTTGCATTTGCTCAAATTGTTGCTTTTAATTCGAATGCCTCCCTTCTATTTCTGCCTGTCGCAGTGTTTTTTGTCTTTCAAAACCCGTCTCACCAGTGCTACTTCCTCTGTGATGTCTTGTCCATTTTTTCAAACTAGACACAATCTTGTCCTCATCTGACCACCCCCCCCCCAGAGCATTTTCCTCCTTTTTACTGGAATTACTTTACAATGATATAGTAATTTTTGTATTCTTTTTGTCCTGTTCAAATGTAAGCTTCATGAGAGCTGGGACATTATCTGTCTTGCTTAAACCCACACCTGGCACATACTAGGTTCTCAATAAATATTTTTAATGAATTATAAGTATTTTGCGAACAGAGATTTAATGTTATTTTTCTACTTCTTGCCATACATAATGTGGTGCTTGGCATACAGTAAGAGATCAAAAGACTGTTTAAAATAACTTGATGCCTTGGGATCTCCTGTGGTTAAACTACCATGTTCATCTTTCTAAAACGTTCTTTTCAGGGGGGCCTGGGTGGCGCAGTCGTTAAGCATCTGCCTTTGGCTCAGGGCGTGATCCCAGTGATCTGGGATCGAGCCCCACATCAGGCTCCTCCACTATGAGCCTGCTTCTTCCTCTCCCACTCCCCTGCTTGTGTTCCCTCTCTCGCTGGCTGTCTCTATCTCTGTCAAATAAATAAATAAAATCTTTAAAAAAAATAAAATGTTCTTTTCATATCACTTTCCTCCAATCTACAACGTGTATATCCAAAATCCTGGATACCTAAGTCCAAGTTCTCCAACTCTTCGAAAGTTAATCTATGCACCGATGACACCATCGCTGTCTATTGGTGGGCTGGTCTCTTCCTTGCTACCTAAATAAGTCACGGCCAACTTCACGACTGGGACGTCACAACATCTTCCATGCCTGTGCCCTTCCAAATTCTATTCATCTCCAAAGTTGCATCCAACTCAAGTTTTATCTCCGTTACATTGTCTTGCCTGACCATTTTAGGCCACTTTTCCTCCTCTTCAGGATGGTTTAGTAGAAATAGGAGGGACTCTGGATCCAGTTAAACCAAAGTTTAAAAACCAACTTTACTGTGTGATTGTGGGCAAGTTACCTAATCTCTATGAGTCTCGTTTCTTATCTGTACAGTAACAACATAGTGGTCACGAAGTGTGGCCATGGGTTTAAGTGAAACAGTATACCTAATCTATCTAGGTACTTAATACCTGCTAGTTTATCCCCCTTCTTTTTCCAATCTTTCTAGAGAATGGACATTATTGCATTATTGGTCATCTTTTTTTTTTTTTTGAGAGCAAAAAACATTTCCCCAAATACTTTCAATAAAAATTTTCAACCTTTAAAAGTGTTGAAAGAATGGTACAACAAACATCCATGTACTCTCCATTTAGATCCAACAATTGCTAAATATTTTCCATGATTCATGTAAATATTTTCCAGGATTTATCTATTTATCCATCTTGTGTGTGGATAGATAGATAGATGTATGTATACATACTTACAGTATATGTGTGTGTGCCCATGGGTGTGTGCCCATGGGTGTGTGCCCATGTGTCTGTGCCCATGGGTGTGTGCCCGTGTGTGTGTGCCCATGGGTGTGTGCCCATGGGTGTGTGCCCATGTGTGTGTGCCCGTGTGTGTGCCCGTGTGTGTGTGCCCATGGGTGTGTGCCCGTGTGTGTGTGCCCATGGGTGTGTGCCCATGGGTGTGTGCCCATGGGTGTGTGCCCGTGTGTGTGTGCCCATGTGTGTGTGCCCATGGGTGTGTGCCCATGTGTGTGTGCCCGTGTGTGTGCCCGTGTGTGTGTGCCCATAGGTGTGTGCCCATGTGTGTGTGCCCGTGTGTGTGTGCCCGTGTGTGTGTGCCCATGTGTGTGTGCCCATGGGTGTGTGCCCATATGTGTGCCCATAGGTGTGTGCCCATGTGTGTGTGCCCGTGTGTGTGTGCCCGTGTGTGTGTGCCCGTGGGTGTGTGCCCGTGTGTGTGCCCATGTGTGTGTGTGCCCATGGGTGTGTGCCCGTGTGTGTGTGCCCATGTGTGTGTGCCCATGGGTGTGTGCCCATGGGTGTGTGCCCGTGTGTGTGTGCCCGTGTGTGTGCCCATGGGTGTGTATACAAGTATATACAGTAGTTCCCCCTTATCTGTGGAGTATACACTCCAAAACCCCCAGCAGATTCTTGAAACTGTGGATAGAACTGAACCCTACATTTACTATGTGCTTTCCTATACATACAAACCTATGATAAAGTTTAATTATAAATTGGGCACAGTAAGAGATTAATAATAATAATAACTAATAATAAAATAGAACAATTATAACAATAATCTGTAATGAAAGTTATGTGAATGTGGTCTCTCTCAAAATCTCACAGACTGACCTTGTGATGATGTAAGATGATAAAATGCCTATATGGTGAGATGAAGTGAGGTCATACAATGACATAGGCATTGTAATGTGGGGTTAGGCCACCACTAAGTAGTACTAAGTACTTTGTGACCGTACGTCAGAACGATGACCGGCTTCCAGATGGTGGGTAACTGCCAGGAACTGAAACTGTGGTAAAATGAAACCACGGATAAACAGGGGCTACTGTACTTTCTTTTGCTGAATAATTTGAGAGGAACCTGCAGACGGAAGACACTAGACGCATAAATACTTCGGCAAGTTATCTCCTAAGAATAGAAACATTCTCCCACAGAACCGTAATATTCTTCTTATGACTCCCTGACCCATACCCACAATGCCCCAACTTTGAGTGGGCCTGGTATTTAAAAACCAAGAAATGGACAAGAGATGTGCTATGATTGCTGTCATTACCTCTAGGTCCTTTTAGTAAACAGAGCAAGAAAAGAAGTTTGCTTTATTTTTTTTAATCATGAGGCAAATCATGATATTGGTATTTCCAATATCAGTGGGTTTGTTCTGCATCTTGCTATTTTGACTTCTCCTGGAAATATTTCTTTGCTGTTACATAGAAATCTTCCTGATTATGGCTAAATGGTACTGTGTGGTTTGGATGTTCCATAGTTAATTCCAGTCGCCCCTAGTGATAGATCTTTGGGTTGTCTAGGTCTTTGCTATTACAAATAATACCACCTATATTCTTGTTATTACAAAATAATACCTGGGCCATATTCTACTCGTGGAGGTAGAAGTAGGAGTATGATTGTGTGTCAAAGTGTAATGATTGCCAAATTCCCCTTCTTGGCACCTCTCACTTGCAGTATATGAGTGCCTATTTCTTCAGAGTCAGTTGCCAACTTGTAGATTTTTGCCAATTTGATGAGTGAGAAATTTTTTTGTAGTTTTAATTTACATTTTATGGTAGATTGTGTTTCCAAAGATGGCTGTAATAATAGTTCCCACCCCACATGCTTTTTAAACAATGTTCCCTTGCCAATTTCCCATAAGGAAGTAGAGTCTGTTTCCCCTTTCCTTGAAACTGGGCTGCCCCTGTGACTATGATTAATCACCAGTATGTGCCAGAAGGGACGCCCTGCAAGTTGCAAGGCTGCACCTTAAAGATCTTGCTTCCTTTTCCTTGGTCTTGGAGTCCTGAGCTATCACATACTGAGGTCTATCTTCCTGGAGAGGGCAGGCGGAGGGAGAGGGGGAGGGGAGAGGGAAGAGACTAGAGAATAACAACAAAATAAGTCTTAATACCAGTTGATGAATTAAAAAATAAAAACCTGCAGCAAACAAGGAATAGAAGGTGGCTCTCTTAATCTAATAAACAGCCAACATCATACTCAATGGTGAAATATTGCAATATTTCCATTAAGACTGGAGAAAAGATAAGGATGTATACTCTGTCTAACATTGTACTGGAAGCCCTAGCTAGTTTGATAAAGCAAGCAAAAGAAATAAGAAGCACAAGCATGGGAGAGAAAGAAGTTAAACTACCCTTAATCACAAGTGGCATAATTGTACATAAAGAAAACACGACGGCATCTACAAAACAGCTAGTAAACTAATAAGTGAAATTAGCGAAAGCACAGCATACCAAAAAACATCAATTATGTAGAAATAAACTTAATAGATGTGCAAACCTGTGCACTTAAAAAAACACAAAACATTGCAGACAGAAATTAACAAATATCTACATAAATAGACAGATATGCCATGTACATAGATTGGTAGTCTCCCAAATTTTAAGATTTGAATTCTTCCCAAATTGATCTGTAGATTCAATGCAATTCCAATCACAATCCCAGGAAACTTTTTGTCAGAAACTGAAGAGCTGATTCTAAACTTTATATGAAAAAACAAAAGGTCTAGAATGGCCAAAAAAGCTCGAAAAAGAACAAAGTTGGGGGAATTACACTCTGTGATTTTAAACTTAATATAAAGTACATATGTCAAGACAGTATGACATTGGTATGAGCTTAAATAAGATCAATGAAGCAGAACAATGAACTTGGAGAACAATCCACGTGTATATATAGCCAATTATTCTGATCAAAGTGCCAAGGTAATTCAATAGGAGAATAGTCTTTTTAAAAAACATGCCTGGGGCAACTGGATATTCATATGTAAAAAAATGGACCTCAGGCCTTATCTCACACAATATTAGTTCAAAATGGAATTTCAAAATTAGTTCAAATGGAAATTGACCTAAATATAAAAACTAAAAGCATAGAGTATCTACCAAAAAAGTTGGAAAATGCCTTTTGTGACCTTAGACTATTAAAATATTTTTAGATGACAGAAAAGCACTAACCATTAAATTAAAAATGTGTAACTTGGATTTAGCCAAAATAACCATAAAATTAAAAATGTATAGCTTGGATTTAACCAAATTAAACATTTTTGCTCATCAAAAGATATCATTAAGAAAAAGAACAGGCATGCCACAGATGGGATAAAAATAATTTTAACACATAGGGCTTGTATCAGAATTTATATGTAAGAGCTATAAAAATGGGTAAACGCCTTAAAGATACTTGACAGAAGAAAGCATACAAATGACCAATAATTACACACAAAGGTGTCCAACATATTTAGACATAAGAGATGCAAAAATAAAACTACAGTGAAACATCATTTCATGTCCATTAGAATGCCAAAAAGACTGGCAACGCCAAATGTTGCTGATAATACAAAGTAACTAAAATACCTCTCATCATTGCCGTTGGGATTATACCATCACTTTGCAGAATTCTCTGGCCATTTATTGTAAATTAAATATACATTTACCCTTTGACTCAGCAAGTATGTGTATGTGTGTAAGAGAAATGGAGCAGATGTGTATGGCATCCTTATTTATAGTAGCCCCAAAACTGGAAACAACCAAAATGTCCATCAGTTGGAACATTATTATAAGGAACAAATAATAAAGGAACCAGCTAGTAATACCTCAACTAAACAGATGCATTTCAGTTCTGGTTTTCCACCAGTAAATCTGGGGGTGCTTCACTATGAGGCAGTAAACAACGGCAACACACCTCACGGGATAAGCTCCAGGGGGAAAGTTGGGGCCAGGAGGAGGAGGAGGTAAGAGACAATTGGAGAATGAACAGAAAGTGAAAGAACAAAGGAAACTGAGGCAGATGGGTGCTTCCAAGGAAGCAGGAGGATGCTGGAATCATAGCCTGTGCTTCAGAAAATCTACTTCACCGATGTGATAGGCCCCCAGAGGTCAACTATCATTGGGTCAAAGTATGGGACAAGGACAGAACGGCCTTAAAAGCCAGCTATTTCTACCAGTTTGACCGTGAAACCCAAGCCACACTGACTTCTTAAAAATTTATTTTTAGTCTGCACCTCTATATTGAGAGTCTCCATATGGTTTTCAGCTGAGCTACAAAATGGAGATTGCCTTAAGCAATCCCAAATGATTTTCTAGATGAAGGAGGTATTTCTTCAAAAAAAAAAATGATACGTGAAGATAGCACACTACTATTACTTCTAAATAATCGTTGTATCTGTAGCAAGTTAAACTACAGATTCATTTTTGAGATTCTGCAGTTGACTTCAATCTCCATCTGCTCGGCCAGCCATACCATCTCTACCTGGTGCTGTTTGGAGAGCACTTAAACTGTAGATAAAGGACACAAAGTCTTGCAGTGATTGCATTGTCTAGACCTGGTTGCTCCTGAGAAGTCAGAAAGTCTTACAGAGCTGACTTACTAAACTGACCGGTTAAAGTTGTGAGCACTGGGGAATAACAGGACTGTCGACCGCCCTCCTCACCGCCCCCTCGTTTTATCTTTTCCCAGTGTCTCCAATTTCTTGGAGAAAAGGAATTTTAATGGTACCTGTCTCATAAGATTACTATGAGGATTAAATAAGATAATATGTTTCTAATGTTTCAGACAATGACTGGTATGAAGTATGCATTATTGGATAATAAATCTAATCTATTATATTGTTTTGTTAATCAACAAAAATATCTTATCACCTTTATCTTATATGGATTAAGTATCAAGTAGAATTCTAATTATCCTGAGGGATAATAAGGATGTTAAAACACTTGCTAGCTTGTCACGAAGACCTGTGTAGATGTTTCAAGTACCTTATTCATTTTGGTATGTCTTGAAAAGATAATCAACATTAATAATTTTAGGGCTGTACTTTCACTATCTCTGAGTTAGAAATACTATTTGGATTAACGAAGCCTGAACTCCTAAGAAAAAATTAAGATATGAAGACAGATACGAAAATACTAAGAAAGACCACATTGTATCTGTTAGAAACCTCCAAACTGGAAATAACAGAAATGACGCCAGTTCTCTCGAGTAAAATGGGAATTTATCGGAAGGATATTGGGAGCTCTTGTCATTAGTGAGATTCTGGAAGACTGAACTTGGAATATGGGTGAACACCAATGCAGTGATGAAGGGCAGAAGCAGGAAGCTTTGGGCAGAGATGGCCGCCCCTGCTGCTCCGACTCATGCCTCAGTGTCCCTGTGTGTATGTCAGTCACTCAGGAGTCAGAGTCCTGGGCGGAAGGTTTGATTAACTAAGCCCGGGTGATATGACCACATCCTGGCTCCTGGGAAAAGAGGAGAGTCGGGCCATTTTGGTAACTATACTGGGAGGGAGGACCCTGTGTTCCATCGAGACCAATGGAGGCTTATCCCAAGCAGGAGCAGAAGTTTGGAGGGTGCACAGCCGTAGACATGCGGTGCTGACCATCCACTACAGCTTTGAACTTCAGACCTAGCAACGTGAGGCTGGCATCTGCCTTATAATTAGTTGTTCAAAAAGTAATTTTCTCTAACTGCTTGTCGGTTCAATGACCTTTGAGGGCAAGCCACACGTACCTTACCGAGAAAGCCAAATTCACGGTCCCCTCAGCCTCACATGAACTCTGCCTTTGAAGCAATTTGTTTTAAAAACGTTAAGTCTATATCAGTGCAATAGTTTGAATCAATTCAGAGATGGTATAGATAAATAGTTACAGGTTATATAAATATTTTAATGTTAGTTACCCCATAAAACAAATGGGTTATTTATAAATTTATTTGACACCCCACATCAGTTGACACACCTACGTTGACCAAGTCAGGCTATTTCCTCCCATCATGATCATTTTAATGATTACTTTAGTAACTTTTCCATTTTTTCCATCTGTACTAGTTTCCTGTGGCTGTTGCAATAAATTACAAATTTGTTGGCTTAAAAAACAGAAGTCTCTTCTTTTGTAGTCAATGAAAATACCAAACACATTTGATTTTTTTAAACTGCCAATCAACAAAAACTACAAAGAAAACTACAAAACTATAAAAAAGAACTTTTAAAAATAAAAAGTATAAACCCCTGTTTAAGTAAAAGAAAATACATACCATACACAGAAAATATCAAACCCTGGCTCTTTTAATATAAAATATATTTACTATATAGGTATTCATTTATAAAAAAAATAATACACATTATTGAAAAATTAGGAAGCATGAAACAAAGAGGATTACCAATATTTCATTTTTAATTTATATTTTACTTTCAAATATATGAAGAAATTACTTAAAAAACCATCCTCACCAGATCCCCACAGTGTCTTCCTTTCTGATTTCTTATCCTGAATCAGTTTATACCTTACTGATTTGTCAAAATTGTTTCACCTACTACTGTTTGTTAGATCAATTGAACACAACAAAAACTAGATTCAGCAACTTTACAGAAGCATATTGTGTGCAGAAAATTAGTTGCAGTAAGCACACTCTGTTTTGCCCACAGGGAAGCAGATTCGCTATCCAAGGCACTTACTGCCTGTTAGAGATAACTTGTATTTTTCTCTTTTTCCATGCTAAAAACATTCAAATTCAAGTGTTACAATAAAAATAATTTTCTCACATTGACTGGATTCAAAGGATAAGATGGTGACTTACATTGGAAACCATTTCAAATTTTTAAGAATTTTATATAGACATATAGTGAAATAAATACTAAATGATAACATAATGGTCTTTGTTAGTTTTTCTCGTATTTATTTCCTAGAGATCTGCTCCCAGAGAGGGAATTGGAACATGAAAATTCCACAGACACTGGCTATGCCTTGTACTTAAGGCAATCATTCCTAGTGAACCCCAAGTCTTAGACCCTACGTCCCAATTATATCAGGAGAGAGACAGGTAAATCTTGCCACTAGCTTACCACATAGGACTTAGACCAGCCCTTGAATATGAAAGAGGAGAAATACTTCAACCCACACCCTCATAAATGCACCTGGACTCAAGCCTGCGCTATTGGGATAGGACTGATATTAACATCCCCTTTCGCCCTGATCACGCCAATGGAAAGCATAGTACTTTCTTACTTATGTCACCTATAGGCTAAGAAAACAAATTGTCCTTTTCTGGAATACAATTTGGCAATCATTACACTTTGACACACAATCATACCCCTACTTCTACCTCCACGAGTAGAATATGGCCCAGGTATTATTTTGTAATAACAAGAATATAGGTGGTATTATTTGTAATAGCAAAGACCTAGACAACCCAAAGATCTATCACTAGGGGCGACTGGAATTAACTATGGAGCATCCAAACCACACAGTACCATTTAGCCATAATCAGGAAGATTTCTATGTAACAGCAAAGAAATATTTCCAGGAGAAGTCAAAATAGCAAGATGCAGAACAACCCACTGATATTGGAAATACCAATATCATGATTTGCCTCATGATTAAAAAAAATAAAGCAAACTTCTTTTCTTGCTCTGTTTACTAAAAGGACCTAGAGGTAATGACAGCAATCATAGCACATCTCTTGTCCATTTCTTGGTTTTTAAATACCAGGCCCACTCAAAGTTGGGGCATTGTGGGTATGGGTCAGGGAGTCATAAGAAGAATATTACGGTTCTGTGGGAGAATGTTTCTATTCTTAGGAGATAACTTGCCGAAGTATTTATGCATCTAGTGTCTTCCGTCTGCAGGTTCCTCTCAAATTATTCAGCAAAAGAAAGTACAGTAGCCCCTGTTTATCCGTGGTTTCATTTTACCACAGTTTCAGTTCCTGGCAGTCACCCACCATCTGGAAGCCGGTCATCGTTCTGACGTACGGCCACAAAGTCAGTAGTAGCTTAACACTATCTATAGAGGAATCCACCCGAGTTTTCTTCTACTATTTCTATAGTTTTTCACTCTCCCTCCTCGCCTCTTTTTCCAAATGGCTAATCAATTGTTACATTTTCAACAGGTCCATCTTTTTTTTTTTTTAAGATTTTATTTATTTACTTGACAGAGATTGAGACAGCCAGCGAGAGAGGGAACACAAGCAGGGGGAGTGGGAGAGGAAGAAGCAGGCTCCCAGCGGAGGAGCCCGATGTGGGACTCGATCCCATAACGCCGGGATCACGCCCTGAGCCGAAGGCAGACGCTTAACCGCTGTGCCACCCAGGCGCCCCTCAATAGGTCCGTTTTTTGTCCAGTGATTTAAGATGCCATCTTTATGACGATGAACACTGGAAACCCCTACCTTACCATTTTGCTGATGTCACTCCAAACTATTTTAAAACAAGACAAAACAAGGCCATTTTTTGATGCAGTAATCTTGTTGCTATCCATGGTTTATTGTTGGAAATCCCATTTCTCAGAAAGAGTTGCCACATGAGCAAATTTTGACAAATTGGTTATTAAGTATATTGGCTCTGATGAAGGCAGATTTATTTCCTGATGATCTTTATCAGACTGAAACCAGCAAATCTTGAGTATGTTCGTCTTGGTGCAGTGAATACTAATGTTTCCTTTATTTTCCCAGTGTTAGAGTATCAAATAGCTTTTGACAAAATCAGTCAATTGCAACAAAATTCTGAGGTCACCTTAATGTCCATGCATTTCATTAGGGGTATAGTCATATATATATATGTGTGTGTGTGTGTGTGTGTGTGTGTGTGTGTGTGTGTGTTCGTTTTTTCTTCTTTTGTTTTCATGGCAAGACACATGATTTAAGGGAAATTTATTTGGAGAAATCACATTTCTATTACATACGCTACATGAAATAGGAAGGAATGAATTCTTCCATTGGAGTATGGGAATTGGTTTCATTATCTATCTATCTATCTATCTATCTATCTATCTCATTGGAGAGAAAATATTCTTTTGGTGTCTCCTGAGAATATTCAGGTATGGGGCTTCTGGAAAGAATTTGTTGTACTTCCGAGTTACTAGTTAGTATTTTCCTATCAACACTGTGCATCTTCATGCACTAGATCCTGTTTCTTCCTTCGCATTAGCTCCTAGGATGCTCAACATCAAAATGGGTGTTCCACTTTTATTAAGTATTATTATTAACTCCGCCTTCATATTATAATTTTTGGCTTTATTTTTCATGAAGCCCAATTTTCTCATTTGCTTATTTTAGTTTTTGAAAAGTTTAACCTGTCACATATAGGTTGTGCTAAAAAAGTGGGTCTAACTCTGCCTACATTAAATCAAAGAGTATTGGAGATGGGGTGAGGGTGTTACCCAGGCTTCAGGAACTTGAGGAACTATTCCCACCCGCAAAGATAGCCCAGGTCTCGCTGGCTCCTGTCCCTGACTTCTCTCCACTGGGCTCTGACACCTGTGCACTGCTCCGTGCCCTCTCCTTCCCTCTCTCCTCTCCTGTGCACGTGAGCACGTGCTTCTCTAAGCACAAGTTCTCTACCCCCTCTCTCTCCCATTCAGAGCAACTCATGCAAATAGATATCACAGGCTTGCAAATGCACCACTTCATTAAAGTTCCTGAAATCCTTTAGCTCAACCCGGATTCACACTACAAGTTAATCCAACCTAGGAAGTCAAGAAATGGACCGCAGAGCACAGGAGAATGACCCTACTTGCTCTATTTTCTTCCCCTCTGGTTTGTTTCTCTTCAGCCCCAGGGCTATATCCCATGCCAGGTAGTCCGGACACCCCCTGCTCTCTTTTCTACCATTATTAGGTCACAGTGTCTCTGCCAGAATGCACCCATGCTGGTGATGACCTCTCACAGCGTCTTCCCCTCTGTGATTTTTTTTTTTTTAATCTCTGACTTACCTACTGTTGGATATAGTTGGAAATAGCTCAGTTAATTTCTGGACTCGTGGATGAATAGGTGGTTCTTGAGAACATAGTGTGTGCTGATAATTCATTGCGACACCTACGAGGGTCCTATACCCTTTACGGATTCAAAGAAAAGAGCATTGATAAAGGAAATTAGTCCTCCTTTTTAATTTGAGTCCTTCCAAGTTATGTTTCTTCCCATTCATGAATTATTCCCTCTAGCTATTTGATTCAAGTTAGTTCAATTAAATATTGAGCTATATGTAAGCTGTAAAATAAATAAGACACTACTCCTACTCATATGAGATTTTAGAGTAATACATTTTTACCTCTCCTTTGGCTGCACAGAAGAATCACTTGCCGAGGACTTAAAAACACTGTCAGTGGTCTGTTGGCAGGAACTGACAAATGGTTTGGTGTGGCATCTAGGACATTTTTTTAAAGACTCAAATAAATTAATTAATTAATTTGGGGGGGGAGGTTGGGGAAGGGGTAGAGGGGTAGTGACAAGCAGACTCCGAGCTGAGCCCCACACGGGGCTCCAGCTCACGACCTTGAGATCATGACCTGAGCTAAAACCAAGAGTCAGATGCCATCTGAGTCACCCAGGCGCCCCAAGGACATTTCTGTAAGGTGATCCGCTATGCAGCCAGAGCTGAGGACCCCTGAGGCAGGCACCTGAGCTATACGCAAACTGGCTGTGCTACAAAGCAGAATATAATTTGACGCTATAATTATAAGACAGACACCATCGCTGAGATCGTAAGCACCTGGCCCTCTCCCCCACTGTGTTCTGGGTTAGTTGCTCTACCAATCTTGTTCCATAAATCCCTACAGTTACTGTAGACATAATATTTATCACTAACCTTTTTTTTTTCCATTTGTCTATAACCAGTGTTTTTGCTGCTGGACTAGGTTCCCTCCGGTCAGGGACCAAGGTTTGCAGTCAGATTAAAGTGATTTCACATCTGGGCAGCTCATGATATAGGCAAGTTACTTAACTTCCAGGTATCCTAGCTATTTATCTGTAAGATGTCAATAATAATAGTGCCTAACTGAGAGGGCTGACATGAAGAGGTAATAAAATATTTCCTGTAAAGCATTTCGGTCAGTGCCTGTAACATGAGTGAGCCAGAAAAGCGAACTATTGTTACTACTAGTCTGTCTCGCCCCAGTATCTGGCGCACTGATCCGTACTTGTTAAGTACTTAATTAATAAATATACCACTATACTTGACTTCACAGGCCAGATTTATGGAACCCCGATGAACGTGTAAGCACTTCTTTAACAAAAGGCAGACTGCCGTTGGTCCAAAGTGTACCTCTGTACAATTTCGGGAAAGGACACTGCCCTGGTTTAGCTCTGTTTTGTTTTTTTCTGGGACCAGTCGGCCGTGGTCGGTGTCTCAGGTGGCTGACTGCTCCTGACTGCATCACGTGGGCTCCCTTGTCAACAGACTTGAGTTCTGCCAATGGGAGACCGGAGGAGAGTGAATGGACAGAGGGAGAGATGGAGCAGGTATTCCCGCTCCTCCCTGCTCAGGGTTGCCCCTCTGGCAGGGACTGCGGCTGCCCACACCGCCACCTCCCGTAAGGAGTCTCGAGCTCAGCGGTCACGGGATGCGCTGAGCACCATTTCCTTCTGCGCTCTGGGTTCTAGGAAGGGTGATGGCTTCCAGCTCTTGCCAGTCTCCAAGTGCAATATCCCTCATTGGTCTCCTTAGCCTTGTCCACACACGGGAAGGGTGGGGAGGTAATCTCTTCATTGAAGTCTTTCGACTTGAATGCTGGACTCAGTTTCCTATTAGGTGCCTGCCTCATACCAGCTTTTCCCTCAGTGACGTTTTACTGCCCTCTGCTGGAAGTTTGTGGTAAGCAAAATACATTTATTAGGTCTCCAAAACGAATGTGACGCTTTAGATGTGGATTGAAGTCAACAACTCAAAGCACAGCAAAGTCAGAGGCACAACGTTGATGATTTAACATAACTATGGAGCCATGGTTGCCTCAGCAAGGAACCCCAAAGCCTGTTCACTTAGTTATTCGGGGTGTCACTTGTGAGCGCTTCTTTATTCTGTTTTTCTCTTCAGCCTCTTTCAAGCCCTCTTATCGAGTCTGCCCTTCCTTGGGGAACTCCACTCTTCCCCACCAAGTGAATCATAAGAATTGGGGGCAGGGACATACTTATGTGAAAAAGTGTTCATTGTTTATCTGAAGTTTAAAATGTAATTGGTCATCCTGTATTTTTATATGCTTAATCTGGCTACTCTACTCCTCGGACCATTAGTGATATTAGTAGCACCAACATCGTAGAAAAATGGGGTCAAAAACATGAGAGCAACCTGGTTGACTCAGGGTCACACTTCTACAGGGCAGGTCTGATTTGACCTAAAAACCATATTCCTTCCCATTGCTTGTTTGTCACTTGAGGAAACTTCTCTTTATTAGCACTGGTATGTTTGTTCCAAGTGCAGCTATGCCCTTCCTGGGATGTGAAAAGAACAAATATTACCATTTACAGTTGTTTTTTTAATTAATTGATTAATTTGAGAAAGAGAGAGTGCCCGTGCATACAAGCTGGGGCAGAGGCAGAGGGAGAGGGAGAAGCAGACTCCCCGCTGAGCAAGGAGCCAGATGCAAGACTCGATCCCAGGACCCCGGGATCATGACCTGAGCCGAAGGCAGACGCTTAACCGACTGAGCCCCCAGGTGCCCCATTTACAGTTGCAATGTCATTTTACTTGTTTCTGTAAGATCCAGATTATGAGCAATAATAGAAAGTAAAGAGGTGTGGCGCCTGGGTGGCTCAGTCCATTGGGTGTCCAACTCTTGGTTTCAGCTCAGGTAGTGATCTCATGCATAGGGCTCCGAGCTCAGTGAGGAGTCTGCTTGAAGATTCTCTCCCTCTGCCCCTCCCCTCACTCTCTGTCTCTCTCTCAAATAAATAAATGGATCTTAAAAAAAAAAAGTAAAGGAGAAATTTTTGTTATGATTTGCATCATTTTCAGTCTCAACTTTACTGTCTTAATGTTATTTATTGATGATCAATAATAAATATTTAATCACGTCATTTTTAATTAATTTGACATATTGCTTATACCCTGGTATAAATTTTCATATATCATCATTTATCTCAGACCTTATTGAAACACTGCTAGTTATTCAGTTTTTGACCAGATCAAAAAATTATAAAAATACCCAAAATACCCTTACTCAAAGTCTTTGTCTGTGGTGTACCTATCTCTTCGTTATGTTTTCATTTACTCTTCATTCACTAACACATATTTTTAATACATATAATGAAAGTGACATTTGATAGGCACAGTACGCAGTGTAAGACGCCCTCACTGGCTCTCAGCTTCATGCTTCGACAAGGCACCACCGATGCTTGCTGGTTTATATTCACTACTTCTATTTAACAAATTAATCCAAGTCAACAGCATTCATATCTCACAGTTTCTGTAAAAATGATTCAAATATTTAGTATTACCTTTTCCCCCCTTCTGCCCTGCACCGCCTAACTACCCCTCCCTTCCCAGTGCTGCCGTCCAGGTGGGAGCCAGCCGTTTCTCTCTGCGGATTCCCACCAGAGCCTCCCAACAGCCCCCCGTGGCCACTCCGGCCCCCCAAACACCCCCTCTGCACAGCAGGAGAGCGATCTTAAAACAAAGCCAGATCTTACTACTCCTTTCTCAGGACCCACCCAAGATTTCGTGCATTTATAGCTCACGAATCTGGGTACAGCTTAGCTGGGTCCTTGCTCCAGAGCCCCCGTTGGCCAGGGCTCGAGTCACACCTCAAGGCTTGAGAGGGGAAGGAGTCGCTCTCAGCCCCCTCATGTGCTCACCGGCCGATTCAGGTCCTCCAGGGCTGTTGGGCTGAGGGGCTTAGTTCCTCACTGGCTGTTGGCTGGAGGTTGCTCTCAGTTTCTTTTCACATAGGCCTGTCTATACTGCAGCTCAGAACATGACAGCCAGTTTCTATCCCAGAGAGCAAGCGAGAGGGCCAGGGAGTGACAGCAATAAACTGCAATCTTTCGTAGCTCGATCATAAAAGTTACACCCTCATACTTTTGCTATATTCTGTTTGTTAAAAGGAAGCCTTTAAGTCCAGTCCTTAGGAGAAATTAATTTTAGGAGCAAAAACTGAAGTCACCTCTACTGTAATTTCTGGCGTTGTTTTCTAGAAAGTCTGACGTCATTGAAGTGATTATCTTGACAGAATGGGATAGAGGGGAACGCTTTTTTTTCTTTTTAAATGATTTTTTATTATATTATGTTAGTCACCATACAGTACATCCCCGGTTTGAGGGGAACGCTTCTTAAGTGAAGGAGAGGGTCGGGGAGGCAGGAGAGATGTCCCAAGTAAAGAAGTTGGCAGCCAAGGAACCTGGTGAGCTCTGCTGCTCTCTGGTTGAGTGGGGGGAGGGGTCGGAGTTGGTTTTAGCTGGATTTAGAAGACATTAAGTGGATATGTCTTACACACCCATGTAGATTTGTGGGCTGAGAGTCAGTCACTTCTGATGTTTGTTAATGTTTCTTCACTGTGAGAGCAGACACATGATGGAGAGAGGACCGGCGCCGACACTTTAAAGGAACCACGTGGTTAGTTTATGGATTTAAATCTTGGTGTGTCTAATTTAAATTGGTGTTTGTAGAATTCTGTAAAACCTATTAAATCATGTTAGGTAGAATTAGTTCCAGAACAATTATTGATGCTTGCACCAGACTTAATATTCCTTTTCATAATTATTTTCCAATACATGAAGTTCTGAGAGAAAAAAAAAAAAGACCAGAACAAATGAGTTTTTGCTAATTTCACTTTCTATTTTTAGTTATCAGAATACAGTGTTTATTGGACTTGGGAGATAAAAATGTTACAAATATTTTTGGGTTTGAGATAAAATCTTAGTAAAATGAAAAAAAATAATGATACATTCCATGCTTCATTTTTAATTCTCTTGCTTCTTCCATTTGGGGGAGGGAAAAAAAAAGAAGAGGCGTTGGCAAAAGCAAACACTTTGGCGCAAGAATCAAGAATTCATACGATGACTGCCACCATTGTATCGCTGGAGTTTCGATGTAAAAATGTCCCTCCACCCTGCAAAACGGAAAGCTGTTTCAAACAAATTTATAGTAAAATAAATAAATAAATAAATAAATAAATAAATAAATAAAGGTATTGTATCGGTCTCTTTTGGACAAGAAAGCTACGAGAATAAATGATATACTGTGCTTCAGTGTAATTCCTTTTTACCATGTAAAAATTATGATAATAAACATTGTTCCTCAAGAAAAAAAAGAAGAAAAAATTCTTCTACCTGGAATCTCAACAGTCAGATCACAGGACTCTTTTCTCAAGACCCACCCAAAGTTTCTCATCCGGCTTTGAACAAAGCACAAATGGTTCAGATCTCCCCAGCCAGCCTCTCCAACATCAACCCCTCTCTCCTCCCACTCTCCTCCATCCTGTGTTCTGGTCCTCACATTTACTAACTTCTAGAGCCTAATTCAGACGAGTCAAGCCCACTGAAAAACAAACAAATGAATAAACAGAAAGCAAATCTGCTGGAGGTAGTCAAAGTATGCACACTGATGATTTTCAACAGGCGAATTTGCCATTAGCTTTTGCCTGGATCCCTTCAGGCTCTGTCTTGTGTTACAGCCTCTGGTTCATTCTGTCAAATGACTGAATATAATTGAGGACTTACTGTGGGAAGCAGATTAACACAGCCTTCTCTGCCATTACTCTCCAAGGTGAGTGAAAATGACCTGTTTGGCTGTTCAGCTAATCCTTTGAGGAGAATTAAAAGGTTCATAATATATCTGTTTGATGAAGTCGAGCAGTAATATCTGTGGGCCAGATATTTCATGGTATTTAGAGACTAGGCAGTGGACTGTGAGCTTGGGGGCAAATTGAGTTGTTATTGAATTCTCTCTCTTTCAGCTCATCAATCCTCATGAGCAGACAGGTAGTTTTCAAAAATAGCCTGTCAACAACTTTGGAATCCCCCAGTTGGGTAGGGCCTCAGAGAGGAGATACATTTTCTTGATTAAACAATATACTGTCACACCGGGCAGACGTGAAAGGGATGGGAAACAATGGAGTTATTAATCATTCTCAATGCTCTTTGGAAAATGCAATTTCTATTTCAGCAAAGCAAATCATTTCTCTTTAGTTAAATAACAAAAGTGGCCTGTAAACTCTCCTTACCTTTGGGTCATGCCTGAGAACTCAGGTCTGTGAAGATTCCATAGGGCCCACTCCCTTCTCCCAGTTGTCTGTGCACGGTGGGCAGAGTTGAGGCCAACCTGAGGTCACTTTTCCTGGACGCTTTATGTTAGGACTCCCTGGAGCTCTCCCAGACACATCCTGCCTCCTTGGCTTCAAGTTCTCAAAAGAAAATATAAGACAATGTGTAAACCACGAAAATATATATTAACGAGATGAGGAAAACAAACACGATGGCGCATTAAAAGCTGGCATAGTTTCCTCCAGAGTCAAAGAACTGCCTCTCAGGCACCCGCAAGGTGCTTAGCACTCGGTTAGGATGGATTAGCCATTTATTGGGCGTTCACTAATGACATATATGCAACAATGATAGTATGAGTCAAATACAAAGCATGACGGAAGACAAAATCAGAGATCACAGGAGTCAAAAGGATGGCGATGAAGAGAACTGAGGTCAGCGGCAAAACCCTTAAGAGTCTTCAATGATGAGAGGATTTGCGGAGCGGCCAAAGCCTTCATTGTTTTCCCTGTGGAGCCAGCACGATAGCTTCCCTGACTGGTTTTTGTCAGCCAGCATTCCATGCCCTGGGCGATGTGATCATTCGGGCCACAGCAGGCTCCTTCGACAGATGCCTGAGTCCTCCTGAACGCTTCTGTTTACCTGGGGACGCCAGGAATTTGCAGCGTATGGTCAGGCTTATGAACCATCCAGTCTCATCTTGGCCTTCAAATCTGGACTCAGGTTTCTTTAGAGACAACACGATTGTTTCTTACCAATACTCTGCTTAGAATCTGGAAAGGTCTGATTGCCACAGGACTCATCAGTGTGCTGTGTCGAAGCATCTCAGGATGGGGGCAGAAGGGCATTCTCCAATCGCCAGCACTCCTAGTAAACCGCTACTCCTGCTCGCTCCTGCAAAAGCCTTTCTCTGAGGGCTCGGCCCTTTCAGCTCTCTCTTCTTCACAGTTGTCATAGCTGATCGCTCTCCCACACTCAGTAATGGCTGTGGCTCACTGCCCCTCTCTTTCCCTTTCTCTCTTCCTCTCTTTTTTTCTTTCTTTTTTCTTTCTTTCTTCCTTTCTTTCTTTCCTCTCTCCCTTCCCCCTCCCTCCCTCCCCTCACTTTTTCTCCCTCCCTCCCTCCCTCCCTTCCTTCCTTCCTTCCTTCCTTCCTTCCTTCCTTCCTTCCTTCCTTCCTTCCTTCCTCCCTCCCTCCCTCCCTCCCTTCCTTCCTTCCTCCCTTCCCTTCTTCTTCGAAAAGCTGTATTGTTTCCATTTGGTTCAAGGCTTGGGAGAGGGTTCCCAGGTGGTTAAAAGGAAGCCTGGTGGCTGCGGGGAAGGCTCACCCACAAGCCCTGGCACCAACGGGATGCCAGAGGGAGCCCTCAAAGGCCGCTGGGCTTCAGAGGCTCCCAGTCATGCTCAGGTGAGCCTTTGGAAGAGAGATACTTGCCCAGGCCAGCCTGGGGGCCAGCCAGCCTGTGGAGATTAGTCAGGTGGTCGCTCATCTCCTTGATATGCTTCACCTGCTTCACCCCCTCATCCAGGAAGTGGTTTTCCAGGAAGTCACAGAGCTGGAGGTCTGTGCAGGCAGAGCCCAGGGCCTGCAGATCCAAAAGGGCCTGGTTCAGGTTCTTCTCCAGAACCAGGGTGGTTTCCATGGCGTCCAGGGTCTTACCCACTCATCTTGGAACAGCTTCTGCACATCCTGGAAGAGGGAGTGGCTGCTGTGCTGGGTTTGCGTCTTTAAGAGAAGCTCAGTACCCTCAAGCTTCTCAGCCGACTGGTGAAAGAAGTGGCCCACAGCATCCAGAGCCAAATCCTTGCAGTGGAAATAGAAGCCCAGAGAGAGGTAGGTGTAGGAGGCCCGCAGATGTGTGCTGACCAGGGAGCTGACCGTGGCCTCCACCCTGGAGGAATAATACTGACGAATCTGGGAGCTCATGGTTGATGGGTAATTAGGAACTAAGCTCGAAATAGGGTGTTGGCTGGTCTTGGAGGCACGGGGTGGCAGAGATGATGGTTCTGAAGGTTGAGACTGGAAAAAGGTTGGAGGGTGGTCAGAAGCTGGAAGAAGGGGCATCCCTGGGTCTGTTCCATCCACATACTGTTAAAACAAGAGAAAGATCCGTGGGACCGCTGGGTGCACTGGCTCATTGTCCCCCTTTTCAACTCAAGCCCCACCATCACTGAAGGAACATGGGCTTTGGAATCAAAGAGAACTTGGTTTGAAACACAGCTCGGCCTACTACCAATTGTGTGACCAGAGGCGAGTGGCCTAACTTCTCTGACCCTTAGTTTGTCACATGTAATGCACAGCAGTGGTGCTTACTTGAAGGCTGTGCGACTAGGCCTGTAAACTGCACACCACAATGGGAAACTCACAGAAAGGGATAAATGGTGCTTGGGAGGATTGCTGTGATGTGGACAGCTTACCCAGCACCCTGTCTTCGCAGTTCTTGCATCACGCAGCGCTATCACGCTCCCCAGCATGCAGTCACTTTCAGCTTTGGACCACCTCACAGCACTCAGAATGGCCACCCCAGCAAAATCCTAAAGATCTGCATTTTTTCCATGACGTTTTCCTATTATTCTAGCCCTCTTACTTTTATACTCAGGTTGTGCCTATTCTCCAATTTTTCTTGATCCTCCGTTCCTCCTTGTTCTCCTCATCTCTTTTCCTGTGTCTCAAAGTAGAGACTTTATGATGTCATTAATAACATTCTTTGACACCTTTCTTGCTTTCCAGCAGAATTCCACTGCTAAATCAAACCAGGTGCTTGCCTCCTGTTTTTATACCCAGTCTCTAGAGAGCTATTAGAAAAACAAGATTCAACTTTGGTGAGATCTGTAAGTATACATTCTGCAGCTTAGCTCTGCTAGGTTTCCTCCGTGCTCTTCACATTTCGACCTAGGACATTCTCTTTGAGTTTCCTACACATCACCTTTCTGAAAGCTCCCAGCTCAAACTCTAGCCATCTGCAACGTGAGAGGAACTTCCCTAACTTTCTGCTACATCCCCTCTCTCCATCCTTTCTCTCCATCCTTTCTCAGTTCCTCCCCCTCTAATGACAAAGACCCATATAGTAGAAGGTTCTGTACCTCATCTTTTCCTATTTCTTTAAGGATGTCATTCTATCGTTCATCTCTGCTCTCTTCTGTTGCATCACCCTTCCTCTACCTACTTACTTTCTCTATCAAAATATAAATGTGTTTAGGGTCTTCTCTCCTTCATACGCTCCCCTTCCCTGGACACTACTGTCTCTCAGTTTGAAACATTCCTCCTGGTGTTTACTGTTCTAAATCTCCAACCTCTCCTTCTTCCTCCTCGCTCCCCCCCCCCTTCATCTTTGGTCCTCTGGTAAGCCCATGCACATTTCGTACGGTTCCATCCTCAAACCTTTTCTGTGGTTATTCTGGATCATCCCCTATAGAGGTGATAGTCACCATATTTAGCACCTGGCATGGGTGGCCACTGACGCATCGGAACGGATTCTGGCCATAAAGCATCTGCTAGAGCCATGCTGGAGCACAGCAGCTGAACATTAGCCCTGACTCCATGGCATCCACAGTCACCTGTGTCCCAAATCTCCACCCCCCCCCGAACCTCTTTCATAAATCAGAGCGGACGCATTTCCTGGGATGCAGCACATGCCCATAGATTCGACATGTGGTAAACGAGCTCTTCTTTTCCTCTTTCCCCAAACGTTTCTTCTCCTGCATGGCTTGTACTTCGAGGACTTACAGAGAGGGGAACAGCGTCCTATTCTATCTGGAGTGAAACTGTTTCACCACTGTGATTGTGGCATTTTCTACCTTGACTGCAGTGAGAAGAATACAAATCTTTAAACTGTGAACTTCCCTGATAAAATCCTACAATGACTTTGTACTGCTTTGAGGTTAAAATTCACACTCCTTAGGGCATACAAGGCTTTTCAGCCTGACTGACCTCTCAGCACTTCTCTTGGCACCCTTGCCCCTTCGTACCCTCCACTCCATGCTAGATGGAACCCCAAATATCATCTCTTAAAGGTTGTGCTAGCTTTTGCCTTGTGCCTTTCCCCAGCATCTCTTGGCTACCTGAGCCATTATTATTACCACTAACTTGCCCTGACCTGTTAGAATAGTTCCTGCTTCCTTTTAAAAACCTAGTCCCCCCTCTCCCCTCCGCAAACAAAACAAAACAACAACAACAAAAGCTAGATAGAGCTGTTATTTCTTTTAGGAGTCCTCTTGAGCTCCCCACTGTCCAGTTGGGGTTAAACACACTCCCCCTGCTCTCATTACGGCTCATGGTTACCTCTCCCATTTCACTGATCAGAAAGCATGGCATCTCTCTATTCACCTGTCCAGCTCCTCCCTGCAATGTGAAGTCTTTAAAGGTCCTCAGCTTAGTGGTCGGTGCACAGTAGGAGCTCAAGGGTTTATGGATGGAAGGGCTGATGGCACCGAGCAGGAAGGTCGTAAATGACGAACGCCAACACGTCACTCCTGTTCGTTGTTGGGATGTAGGTTTGTTTATCGTTTGAGAAGGCTTGAAATGAGTGAAGCAGATAATACCGCCTGCTCTTTGTTCAGAGTCTGGAGAAACTATCAAGACACACGAAGTGTCCCTCAGGAGTTTCTGAGAATCTAAAGCTGATGAGAGGGCTCTGTGAGCACCTGCTGCCTCCCTGTGGGCACTGTGAGTGCCTAATGAATCTTGACTGACTACCCCTCTCTCGGTGCTTTGCCAAAACAAACCGGTTCATAATGCTTTAGATTAGTTTTGTTTGCCACTGCCCACCTTTCTAGATTCTTTTTTTCATAGAGTGGAAATGGACATATGTAACATTCCCAAATCACCTTGTTTTGTATTTTGGGTGCTCTCTCAAATCCCGTCCCTATTTGAATCGTTTCAGTAAAACGGCATAATTTATCTTTTAATGTTTCTCTGTTGCTCCGTACTTTCGTTACATCAAAGTGTGTTCCAGACACAAATTGTGATTTAGCACGTGTTGTTCTGGATCTTGCATAGCCTGCAGTCATTTGATTTAAAGTTTGAGAGGGAAATGTTGCACTTACCAGGGGCTAAGTGACTGTGTCTGGGGTGGGGTGGCACACGTGTGGGGAAAATTGTGCAAATCTGTGAGCGGTGAAGGAAGAGGTCACCTTTAGTCATTGGGGCAGACAAAGTATTTGGGAGCAGATTAACTGCACAGTAGTAAAGGACTCTTTCTTTAGAACCAACTTTTAAATTATTGTCCAAATTGTGGTTAAAACATTCGCTCACTTGCCCTTCCCATTCACATCTCTTACTGCCCCACAAGGGAGATTAGCAAAAAGTGGACAAAATTAATTTCTCAAACTCTTAAGAAGAGAGAAGTTCAAGCCTATTATATGAGAGCATTTTATCCTTCTTGTGCTAATGCTATTGGTGATAATTTGAATTTTTCTTATGATTGAAATGCAAAGTAACTCCTTCCGTCATTCATGTGATCCTTGCTGGGGCTTCCTCACCTTATTGTCTATCTCAGACCGACTGTTCTCAGTATCTTTCTTTCCAAGGCTAACCACCGCTGGGCCTTGTGCTGTGTTGTGAAGGTCCAAATGGCAAGGCTGGCGTTTATCATTCCACATTAGCATTACAGGATGTAAGGGAACCAGCATTCATTGATCACGTGTGGCGGGCTAGAACCGTGCTGGGTGCTCACAGATGCTATCTCATTTAATTCTCACCACATTTCTAGTGAGGAAGAGATTATTTTCATCCTGTTAGATAAGTACATTGGGGTTCAGAGAGCTTAAGCAATTTGATTTGACCAACAGAGCACAGAATGGAGCCTGGACTTGAATCCAATTATGGTTGATTCTGAAAACTCATTATCGTTCTATTATCCAGGCTCTGTCGTGCTATGACCAGGCAGTATCACAGATTTAGCATTTAATTTCTCTGTTATGAAGTTTTTCTCTTAAAAATTTCATTGTGGTTTCTAATGAATTCTCTACGTCTCTTAAACAGTGTGTGTCAGAGGCTACCGTGCGCGCACATACACGTGCATGGGTGTGCGTTAGAAATGAGAGAGAGTTTTGTTTATACGTTAGGGTATTTTTTTTTAAAAGATTTTATTTATTAGACAGAGACAGCCAGCAAGAGAGGGAACACAAGCAGGGGAGTGGGAGAGGAAGAAGCAGGCTCATAGCAGAGGAGCCTAATGTGGGGCTCGATCCCATAACGCCGGGATCACGCCCTGAGCCGAAGGCAGCCGCTTAACCGCTGTGCCACCCAGGCGCCCCTATACGTTAGGGTATTTAACCCATAGCATTTATACTGAGAACTGTTCCCTTTTCTATACTTCCCAATTTGAGAATTTTATAAAATGGCCTATAACTTACAAAATCAAGATGTGGATTAATAAATGGCTTATTGGCACAAACTCCGAAGTAGTTGACAGAGTCCAAATTCCTTTTCTCTTCTTCATCTGTCCTCATTGCTTTCCGACCTCATTTTTGTCTACTTGCATTGTGTTGCCTTGTGACTTGGTCTCAGTCGGTATCAATTCTTAGCAGCCTACTTCACGCCTTTCCCCCCTTCTCTTTTCTGGGCTGGTTTGTGTCCTTTTCTATGAAAACTTTCTCTGTCTACTCTCATCTTTGATTTCTTCGTAGTCAGAACCATCCAGGTGAAACAGTGAGAGAAAGGGTAAGTGATTGTTAGCAGTATTTCTACAACTAAATTAAAAGAGCAAAGGACATTGGTTTATGAATTGTTTTTCTTTTTAAAGCTATCCTCAGTGGTCGGACAATGCTGGTGTATGGTGAACCCTCAACAGATATTTCCAGGTTGTTGGTCAGGGCTGCCTATGAGGCAGTGCTACATAAAACGGCATATATATACTATATTTATATTTATATACTTACATTTATTTATTTATATTTATTTATTTATTTATTTATTTATTTATTTATTTATTTATTTATTTTAGAGAGGGGGTGGGGAGGGGCAGAGGCAGAGGGAGAGAGAGAAAATTTCCAGAAGACTCCCCACTGAGTGTGGAGCCCAATGCAGGGCTGGATCTTACAACCCTGAGATCATGACCTGAGCTGAAATCAAGAGTAGGATGCTTAACCGACCAAGCCACCCACATACCCTGAAAATGGCATATTTTAACTGTTGTTGGTTTCCATGTCACACACTTCGAAAGTGACCAACCCAGTGAATGGGGTGAGGCCTACCATCCGACAAGTATATCTAGAGTAAAAATCTTTAGTGAAGAAAGGCTCCTTAATACAAGGAATACTTCGGCATTATTTAAGTGCCACGTTAATTAGATGACGTGATATAAGTCATCAGTAGGCCTCACATTACCCAATCTTTCCAGCCTTGTCGTTCTTCTGTCCTAAACAAACCCAGTGCTTTGGCCTCCTAACACCTGCTCTGTGCCATCAGCCCCAGCCACCGTCTTTTCTCCATTTTCACTTGCTGAATTACCTCAGGGCCTATGTGTGCTCCCAGAGCATCCCATACCTCTGCTGGCAAGGCACTTACAATAGTTGAAATGATGTGTGTGGCTGGGTCATCTATCATAACCTCCCTGTGAAGCTATTATATGCTCATTGCTTCAGACGAACAACGTGGAGAACAGAAGGCAAAAGGCTCCTTCAACATTTTGGAGGGAGAAGGGCTTCCCCCTGTGGCAGAATTTGCTATTGTGCTCACCAAAACCTGTTTTTTTTTCTCTTGGACACCCAGCTAGCTGACTTTTTCAGACTCCCTTGTAGTCAGATGAGACCATAACTAAATGTGACCCATGGACTGTTGACAAAAGTGATCTCTGCTCTTCCATACCTGGACCCAGAGACCCCCAATCAGTCCTCCACTCTCCATCTTTTCCACTGAAAGCTGCATGGAGAGGCCGCTAAGGACGGAGAGGACAGTGAAGCCACAAAATGGAAGGAAAGTAGGTCTCTGCATCACCATACGGAAGGTCGGGCTAAACACCTTCAACAGACTGTTTAGTGACAGAAGAGGGGTGGGGGGCAGAAAGACCTGATGTAGACAGGTTTGTGGAATCTGAGAACAGACGTGGAGACCCAGGTTCATAGCAGAACTCTAGCAGATGAACAGGTATGGAGTGAGTCTAGGGTCCCAGAACGCCATGTGGCAGAACGATTCCTATCCCCACAAGCGCAGCTTAGGCCCAGAATGCAGAACTGCTGGACATAAACATCTGCACAGATGGGTCGGGGGTCACTTCTCAGTGGTGACTGTGTAGGCTGGTATCAAGCATCAGACGGAATGCTGGATGTCTCGGCAGATGCACGTGCTTGGGTAGCCTCAAGTGGCCTCAAGGGACGTTGTTGCCTTGCCCCCGCCCCAGGAACGCCTCAACACTTTGTAAGACCCAGCCACAAAATTATATGCAACCATGGAAAGGGGAGGTCTCTAGCGGGCTGGGACGAAGTTTCTGTTACTCTGGGGAATGGGGGCTGGAAATGGGAAATAAGCTAGGTTATAAAAAAAAAATTAAGAAACATCTATCTATCTATCTATCTATCTATCTATCTATCTATCTATCTATCTATTCACCACTGAGAATGAGAAGCAAGATTCATCCCCACTCCCTCTTTTGCTTGTCTGTGTTTCCTGCTGTACTGTGAGCTCTATGAGGCAGGGCCTGTCCAGTTCACCAGGTTGTCACCAATGCCCTGCTCATGTTAGGCGCTCAACGACTATTAATGAACATGTGAACAAATAAATAGTCTGTGAACAGAAGAGTGGTTCCGTTTCTGTCTATCGTGATGGTTGTGGGAAATAACTTCACATCAGCAAGAGCAGAGAACCAAGTGGGGAGAGTCTTCTGTTAGGGATCTTGTCCTTTTCTTCTAAAGTGAAAAAACTGAATGTCACTGAACCTATTTCCTGAGAGACAACATTAGCTACTGGTCTTAAAATAATAATTACTAATGTCAGAACACTATCACCTTTGTGAAGGCTTACTCTCATCCTTGTTAGGATGTGAAGCTCAGAAGATAATAAGCCAATGTTCAATGGCAGGCTTCCACTGTGACATCTGTTTTTATAAAACACAGGCTTATACATCTCATCTGTTGTGTCTTCATATCTTTGATTGCAATCATAACGGGCACAGGCAGGTATCAATAGCGTTTTTATATGAGCTGGAAATACTACATTTGTTCATAACTCGAAGGTGGTTATTTTTGATATACAATGATGTAAGATGATTTCAATGTTCGGTTTTCATTTTACATCATAATTGTAATCACAGCAATACTTATCAACATTGTCATGATGGGGACCATTTGTTGAGTGCTTACTTGGAATATCTGTTGTTTTAAAATTCATTTTGAATCTATGGTTTAATTGGTTTTCAACCTATGCCTGGAGAAGAAGCAGGTGCCTTTCTCCTGTCCCTCTTGGGATCACATCTTGAGAGGTGTATGTTTGCAGCAGAAACTCTCAGAGTGATCCAGAGGAATCAGGGTACTGAACATAGCCTGGGAGGGTGCCAAGACAAAGAGAAGCTTTG
Organism: Ursus americanus; assembly: GCF_024610735.1. Lineage (NCBI taxonomy): Eukaryota > Metazoa > Chordata > Mammalia > Carnivora > Ursidae > Ursus > Ursus americanus. Next base: position 33,366,120 of record NC_142137.1, read on the forward strand.
AATTCAGCATGGTAGAGGGTTGAATTATGGGCCCCAAGGGATATGTCCACTCAGAACCTCAGAATGTGACCTTATGTGGAATAAAATTCTTTCTAGTGTAATTAAGGTAAGGATCTTGAGATGATATCATCCAGGGTTAGGCTGGACCCTAAATCCAACGATAAGCATCCTTATTAGAGACGGAAAGAGAGATACAGGGAGAAGAGAGCCTGCGAAGAGGGAGGCAGAAATTGGAGTTATGCAGCCGTAAGCCAAAGAATGCCTAGGGTTGCCAGTGGCCACCAGAAGCTTTGAGAGAGTCCCAGAACAGATTCTTCTTTAGATCCTCCAGAAGGAGCCAAACCTGCAACATCCTGATTGCAGATTTCTGGCCTCCAGGACTGTGAAAAGATACATTTCTGTTGTTATAAGCTGCCCGGTTTGCCATAATATTACGGCAGCTCTAGGAAACTAGCCCACGAACTGCAACAGCGAGGCACGGACCTGCGGGCGATCTTCCTGTCACGCCCTGCAAATCGGTGCACAGACGGCCCCTGAGTGTCCCAGCCCGGCGGTGCGGTTCTCCAGCAGAGAGCTGGAGCAGCCCAGAAGAGGCCTGAGGCCGGGATAAGGGAGAATAAGCGTGTAGAAGCCCAGGGGCGATGGCTTGGACTCCCCCATTTTTAGTGACAGAAGCCTGGTGCAGAAACAGCTCGGCTACTCCACAGAGCAACTGGTAAGAACCCAGTACAGCAGGTGGCTGCCCAGCTGCCAGGAAGAATGGTGGTCATCGAGGAAATCCTCAGGACCTTGGAGGAAGTATGTGGCCCAGGAACTTCTCTGTCTACTGCCAAGGTGCTGTGAGCTGCCTTTGGTGTTCTGTTATCCTGGAAGAAGAGCAGAGATGAAGGGGAAAGAAAGCCTGAAAACTGAGTACAGTTGACTCTTGAACAGCACGGTTTTGAACCATGTGGGTCTGCTTATGAGAGGATTTCCCCCCCATAAATACTATACGGTACTCTCAGTGTATTTTCTCTTCTTTATGATTTTCTTAATATTTTCTTTCCTCTGGCTTACTTTATTTATTTTTTAAAAAATATTTTATTTATTTGAGAGAGAGAGTTCACAAGCAGGGGGAGTGCCAGAGGGAGAGGGAGAAACAGGCTCCCCACCAAGCAGGGAACCCGACGTGGGGCTTGATCCCAGCACCCTGGGATCATGACCCAAGCTGAAGGCAGACGCTTAACCGACTGAGCCACCCAGGCGCCCCTCCTCTGGCTTACTTTATAATAAGAGTACAGTGTTTAGTACACATAACATACAAAATATGTGTTAATCGACTGTTTACGTTATTAGCAAAGCTTCCCGTCAACAGAAGGCTATTATTGGTAGTTACGTTTTGGGGGAGTCAAAAGTTATATATAGATTTTCAACTATGTAGGTGTCAGTGCCCCTCATACCTGTGTTGCTGTGTTCAAGGGTCAACTGTATTTATCCAAAAGAGACCAAGTGTTTACCTGAAAGACACTATTTTATACTGGAAAGGAACATTAACTGACATGTTTAACTTTTTCCCCTGGTATTTGTCACATACGAGGCTCAAAGAATAGGTGAGCTACAGAAAACAACTGACTTTTTTGCACATCTGAGCCATTTGTGCGCATTCAAGATTTGTACACCTCATCTCCCTCTTATTCGGGGTGAGGTCTTCCTCACTGGACCCCTGTGCTTCTCTTGCAAGAACTCGGTGGTTCCAACCCCACCCCCAGCAGGCTTTCAGATGGCACAGTGCGGGATCCTAGCAGGAGCCCAGCGTCAGCTTCGGATGAGACCTTGCATAATGTGTAGTGTGCTCAGCAGCTGTGAGTTCTTTTCTTTTCTTTTTCTTTTCCCTCCCCAACTCTTTATCGTGGAACGTTTCAAATATGCAAAATAGTTGAGACTAGTTCAATGAACACTCTTATACTCACCACTCTCTTAGACTCAACAACTGCTAAGATTTCCTCACTCTCTTCCTATATACGTACGTGTGTTCGTATATATATATGTGCATATTCATAGGTAGGGTTTATTGAAGTATAATTGGCAAATAATAAACACACAATTTTTATTCTTTTATTTTTTATTTTTAAAGCTTTATTTATTTGTTTGAGAGAGAGAGAGAGAGAGCGAGAGCATGAGTGGGGGGAGGGGCAGAGAGAGAGAATCCCAAGCAGACTCCATGCTGAGTGCGGAGCCGATGCTGGGCTCAATCCCACAACCCTGAGATCATGACCTGAACTAAAGCCAAGAGTCAGACACTTAACCGACTGAGCCCCCCAGGTGCCCTTAGCATATATTTAAAGTACACAGTTTGATTAAGTTTTGCCGTATGTATACACTATGAAACCATCATCACAATTAAGATAAACACGACCATAACCTTCACCTAAAAGTTTCTTTCTGCCCCTTTCTGATTCCTCCCTCCCCCACCCTCACCTCTGACCTTTCATCCCCAGGCAGCCTTTGATCTATTTCTGTTACTATAGATTAATTTTCTAGAATTTCATATAAATGGACCCATACAAAAAATACTCTTTACTGGAGGGGATTCTCTCACTCAGCACAACTATTTTGAGGTTCATCCAGGTTGTTCCATATATTAAAAGTTTATTTCTTTTATTCCTAATGTCTTATCATCTGTAAACCAAAATCTGTTTATCCATTCACCTGTTGGTGAGAATTTTCATGGTTTCCATCAAATAAAGCTACTGTGAGCATTCGTATAGGAATTTTTGTGTGGACGTATGCTCTCATTTCTTTTGGGTGCATAGCTGGGAGTGGAATACTAGGTCATATTGCTATATGTGTATGTTTACCATTTTAAGAAACGACCAAGTTGTTTTCCAAAGTCGTAAAACCAAGTTACATACCCACCAGTAGTGTAGGAGAGTTCTGATTGCTTCTAATCCTTGCCAACATTCGTTATGTTTAAGCTTCATAATATTAGCCATGCTAGTAGTTGTGTAGAGGATTCTCTAATTTGGATTTCTTTAGTGTCTAATGATGTTGAACATCTTTTCTTGTTCTTCTTCACCTCTTTCATACATTTTCTTTGGTGCAGTGTCTGTTCAAATCTTATGTGCCCTTTAAAAATGGGGTTGATTGTCTAATTATTAAGTTGTAAAAGTTATTTATGTGTTCTAGAAAATAACCCTCTATTAGATATATGTTTTGGAAATATTTTCTTCAAGTGTGTGGCTTGCCTTTTCATTTTTCAGAACTGTGTCTTTAGAAGAACAGAGTATATAATTTGGAGGATGGTGAGACATGCAGCTTCTGTCTGTACAGAGCTAGCAGGTGCACTCTGACTCTGGACCCAACAGGTGCAGAAGCAGTGGTTTCTTGATCCCTGCATCAGACCTAAGGAAGGAGCTTCCTGGAGCCAAGGGCTGCAGCAGCCGTTCTCTGATTCCATAATGTGCTGGTCATTTGCCTCTTTGCTTCCGCTGCCCCCTGACTTTCTGTGCTCTGTGTAGGGGCAAGCTCCCTTTGCAGATTCCCTCCCCACCAGGTTCCTGGTTATCTTTGGCCAAAGAGTGACAAGGTCAGGAGACTGGCAAGGCGGGAATAGAGAAGTGAATTCGATCCTTCTCTCAGGGTTTGGAGGAAGAGCGGTGGGGCCCGCAGTGGCTGAGGCTGCACGAGCAGGAGCACGCGCCCTGGTTTCTGCACGGGAATCTCGGCGGCACATTGATCCTGGGCTACGGGAATGCTGTTTTCCCTTTTTGGCTCCTCTAGCTATGGCCGGTTATGGCTTCCCACAATTACATTTCTCCGGGGAACATTATTTTTCTTCTTTTGTCCTTCCAGCAGTTCCAACACCCTTGCAACGATTGCCTATATTAAATTTCCTCTGTTTGAGGGGCGTCTGGGTGGTTCAGTCGGTTAAGCATCTGCCCTCCACTCAGGTCATGATCCTGGGGTCCTAGGATCAAGCCTTGCCTCCTCGGGCTCCCTGCTCAGTGGGGAGTCTGCTTCTCCCTCTCCCTTTGCCCCACCCCTGGCTCATGCTCACTCTCTCTCTCTAAAATAAATAAATACAATATTTTAAAAATTAAATTTTCTCTGTTTGAAATTAAGAATCTTTTTTCTTGATCGAACATGACTGACACATCTTACTTCCGAGCATGGCAGAGAATCCTCTCCACTAGCAGGCTAGCTCTGCAGAATTGTTCTAGGAAGTATTCCTTTTATTTTTTTAAAAGATTTTATTTATTTGACAGAGAGAGAGAGAGAGAGAGAGAGAGGGAGTGCAAGCACAAGCAGGAGAGCTACAGAGGGAGAGGTAGAAACAGGCTCCCCACTGAGTGGGCTCCATCCCAGGACCCTGGGATCATGACCTAAGCCAAAGGTAGACTCTTTGTTTTTTTTTTTTTTTAAAGACTTTTATTTATTTGACAGAGAGAGTGGGAGAGCACAAGCAGGGGGAACAGCAGAGGGAGAGGGAGAAGCAGACTCCCCACCGAGCAGGGAGCCCGATGCGGAGCTTGATCCCAGGACTCTGGGATCATGACCTGAGCCGAAGGCAGACACTTAACCATCTGAGCCACCCAGGTGCCCCCAAAGGTAGACTCTTAACTGACTGAGCCACCCAGGTGCCCTCTAGGCAGTATTGCGAAGCCTCCACTTAAAGACTCTCCCCCTGCCCTTCTCAATTCAGGAAGCACCAAATTTCCTACCTTAAAATTCTTTCTGATTAAAATAGCCAAAGTGATTTCCATTCTCTGCAACTGAAACAAGATTATGGAGTTCAAAGTCTTAGTCATCTTTTGAAAACTATGTCTTTCAAACCTCTGTCCATCCATAGCTTTGGGCTATGCCCAATAAGCCACATGGACATTCTGGTGACCAGAGTTCCAGAATCTCTGTCCTGAGGGACTGCCGATTGCCGGCGAGGACACAGGGCAGACAGGTCGGGAGTGCTTGTGGATTTCACTTTGCTGGGTATTTGTGGCCACAGCGAGCAGTTATATGATGCTATCTGTAGGTGTTTTGTTTTTGTTGTGGTTGTTTTGGGTTTTTTTTGTACACATTGACAGTAAAAGAAAGTGTAGCAGATCTGCACGTAAGTTGTAGACAGATCTGAGTGAATCCAGCTCTTCCACTTATGACCCGCAGGTTAATCTCACAGAGTCTCAGTTTTCTCACTGGAATGTGGATAAAATGTCAGCAACAACCTTATAAGATTTTTGTACAAGATTAAGTGAGATAACCTGCGTGTATATATATATAAGGCTCTTAGCTTAGTGATTGGCAGACATAGGTAAGTGTCCAACAAAAACATAGCCATTACATTCCTGAATTTTTAATGTGGCTTGGCCTGTAGGTATACCTCTTAAGGACATGAAGGTCCAAATTACCAATTTAAGCCAATCCACCAATTTGAGAGACTGCCTGGGTCAGGGCCAGTCTGTGTCACTAGATGCTGTGCCTTCTTCTCCTGAGACACAAACCCAGAGGTCTGCTTTGAGGACTGGATGAGAAAATGGCCACTTACTCCCGCCAGCCGCGGTGATGGTTGGGTGTTCAGGAGAGAGCAGGAGAGGAGCACGTTAGGAGGAGCCCGGGGAAACTCCACAGACCTTTCCCGATAGGCAAATGTCACCACCACTTCATAGTAGACTGCAAAAGGCTGCTGATAAATGTGTTCCACTTTCTCAGTAGAGCACCAGTTTTGAGTTTGGGGACAATTTTTGGGGAAAGTCTTAACTCATCAACAATTTTTTTTTAGAAAGTCTCCCTGAAACAAGGGCTGTTTCTGGGGATATGCCTACAGATACCCAGGAATGATTCTTGAGAGGGAACCTGTGGAGAAATTTTGAACATCAGAGTGGTCAAAGGGCTGTCATGTCCATTAAGTGGGAGCCTTATCTTCTGTGTTACACACTGAGGATAGCCCATGCAGTGGTTGTTCCCTTTCTTCCTTGCTAAAAGAATCTAATTTCATTTGGCCTACAGCTTGTCCAGCCTCAGGGGACCAGTCATGACTGAAATAAGTCAGTCATAGCAATCCTGTTCCCTTTTGCTAATGAAAGGTTTAGAGGTCTAGCCAATGACATAAGAAGTCAGCTGAGGGGTTCTAGAAAAGATCTTCCTTCCTGCTAGAGGAGACTCACCCCATCCTTCCTGCTTTGGAATTTGTCAATGTTGTGAGAAGTTGTGATGCTTGGTGCTGCTGCGACCATCTTGCAACCTTCAGGTCAAGAGAACCACGGAGATATGCAGGCAGCATTCTTACGTTATGACCCCGCACCAAAAGTGCCGACCTCCAGGCTCGTCGTTAAGTGAGATCATACTCAGAGGGCTAGTCTGTGGTACTGCTTTGACTCTGATTCAGTCTGGATGCAGTATGATGTCCTGGTCAGAGTTTGAGAGACAATTTGTACCAAGTCTGATTTGTAGTATCTACTTGAGTGACCCTCCCCAATTTTTCTCATTATACTTTCTGTACCTGACTGTGCTTTAAAATACACGACAAAGGAATCTGTCTCCATTGGTAGATATTTTCTGTCTCTGAATCAGTCTGGTGCAAAGGGAGATTATGTGGAGTGTGACGGTTCCTCACCCTGGTGTGTTTCTGGTAAATAAGCTTATTCGCACAATTGTGTTGGGACAGCAGAAACTTCCATACTGAGAGGACTTCAGTTATATTATTGTTAGTTGGTGCAGACAGGCCATGCTTGCTGTCACAGCCTCAGTAATTGATTCTACAAATAATGGCCCCCCCACCCAAGCCCGAGGAACATATTCCTGATAGTTATATTTCTTTATTCTTAATATTGGCTCTTTACAACCTTTTTTTTTTTTTTTGGTCATCCTGTCTTTTTTTTAATTCTCAAAATCTGCTTCATGCTCGGCACAAAGATGGTGTTTTGCTTGCCCTAATGGCTAATTACATGAAGTGGGAAAAAAATCTCAACTACAGACTGATTAACAACATAAGCTTGGATGTTACCACCCACATGTGAAGCCACTCTTCTTCGATGAAAATATTTCATAGGATTACATGAATCCACAAAGACGCTTACACCATATATTTTGGGAGAAGAGGAAACAGGCTTCCCGTAGAAAGACACTGTGACCTCTGTTTAACCACAATAAAGACCTTGTTATATGTTTCTAGCCCTGATATATTTTAGAGTTGAGAATGGGCAAAGAAACTGCTGGAAATTTTGCTCAGATAACCTGACTGGATGTACACTTTTAATAAGTTTTAGAAAAAGTTATTATTCCAACAATTTCCATACGATACGATATTTATACATAATACCATTTCAAAAACATCCTGTAAACTTGAAAAGGAGCATCTCTTCTTTAAAGAGAGCTATCTTGGTTTTGTTTTGATTATAAAAGTAACATATGCTCTGTGACAAAAATGCAAACTACATATTCAAACGTTCAAGTGTAGAGCTGGAGGTCCCCTGTAGGCGCATCTCCCAGAGACAACCACAACTAGCTATTTAGCGCACAGACTTCCAGTTTTGCATGCATGCATAATATATTTATATAAATGGGATCTTAACATACAGTTTTATAAACTGCTTTTGTCACTTAAAATACATATCTTGAACATCTTTTCAATTCAGAAGTTACATACTTCATCTTTTTTTTTTAAACATTTTATTTATTTATTTGACAGAGAGAGAGAGCACAAGCAGGGGGAACAGCAGGCAGAGGGAGAGAGAGAAGCAGGCACCCACTGAGCAAGGAGCCTGTCGTGGGGCTTGATCCCAGGAACCTGGGATCACGCCCTGAGCCAAAGGCAGACGCTTAATGACTGAGCCACCCAGGCGCCCCCATACTTCATCTTTTAAAACAGATGTATAATAGTTCAATGGGTAGATATGCTTTATTTAATCAAGCAAATACACATTTAGAAACTTTTTTTTTTTTTACCGTTTTAAACAAATCCACAGGTAACACCTATATACCTGCGTCCTCATAAACTTGGATTATTTTTCTGCGGCTACATTTCAAGAAATGGAATGACTGTATTGAAGGGTAGTGGTTTAAAATTTTAATACCCTTTGGCAAATTTCTCTAGAAAATTTATTTCAATTTACACTCTTGTACACAGTAAATGACATGACCCCCTTTCCCAATATCTTTACCACTGCAAGTGGTAATAATTGTTTGAATGTTTGCCCGCCTGAGAGCTAATATCACTGATGTTTTGCTATTTAATTAATGATTAGTGAGGTTGAACATCTTTTCATTGGTTTATCGGCCACTTGCATTTCATACTTTGTTAATCGCTTCAGCACTTCCTTTGCCTGTCGTCAGTAGGAGGGTTAATCTTTCACACGTGCGAGTTTTTATATATGAAAGGGCTCGATTGTTTTTGTTTGCAGCAGTTATTTGCTTATTGGAGATTACTGATCCAGTGTGTGGCAGGTCAGTCACTCACAGGCCCCAGTCTTTCTGGGGAAGCAAGTGGAGTTAGGTGGTGCCTTCTCTTTCTGGCGCTGCAGGTGTGCCTTTCCTAGAGTACTTGTCACTCGGTACTGGGCGCTTGGGGGGCTGACTCCTTCATTAGACATGTAGCCCATGGAAGGCGGGGAATAGCCTTGTTCATCTTTGTACCTTAGTACGAACATGACACTCCGAGATGGCCATTGAAAGTGGTAACGAAAGCCGGGCCATTTGGTGTCCTTTTCTCTCGGTCTCCGTAGCGCAGCGAGGCCGAATCTGCAGCGTTGGGGCACGCAGCCCGCTCTGCTCAGCCCTCAGCCCAGTCTGGGGCCCTTTCCGGGTGTGAACACAGCACGGGCAGGTGATGCGCAGGAAAGAAGGACTGGACTTTCTTGATAACTTGCCTATTTTTCAATTCAGGGAAACTCTGAATGGAGAAAAGTAGAGTAGAACGATGCTGGGAAGATTTAGCCTTACAAATGCCTCAAAAACGATAGCTATAAAAATGACAATGACTATTTTTTAAACCGCAATTAGATATTTACTCATTTATTTCTAGATGCAAATGTGTCTAGCTTGTGTAAATTCATTTTGCAGCTTATTCTCTTTTTTAGTGATCATGTTGATAAACTGAAATTTCTGAAGAGCTGTTGCTAAGCAATATAACTTGAAGCATGTATGAAGCTTTCTGGTGACTAAAATGTAAGAAAGTGCTGTCTTAACTTTACTACTTCATTGTCGATCTACTTTTAATGTTTGTGTGATTGCATCCTTCTTCCTTTCTTAATTAAAAGTTTTTTACAGGCATTTAAAACTGATCTAATAATCTAACCAAAGATGAAGGAGGAAATATCTTTCAGAGAAAAAATGTTTATATAGGGACAAGGAACAAAGACTTTGGTATTCAACATTGAGTTATCTGTCATTATCTAGCTGGGTGACTTGGAGCATGTCCCTCCCTCTTTCTGACCCAAGTCTTTACTGGAAGTCCCAGCCAATGTGAGAAGACAAAAGACACGGAGCAAAAGCGAGGGGAAAAGATAACATTTTCTAATTGTACTCCATAATATATGGTGAAAACCCAAATGACTTGACAGATAAATTATTAGCTATGATGAACTAGTTCAGCAAGTTTACTGTATACAAGATTGACATACAAAATTCATTTGTATCGCCCCATCAGCCATAAACAAGTAAGAATAGGAACTGAAGAAAAGACGCCATTCCAAGAATAACAACAAACTGAAGGTAACCTAGAAATAAATATGTGTGAGTTATCCATGAAGAATATAAAAATACATTACTGAAGAACCTAAGGGGAAAAATCTGAACAAGTAGAGGTATATACTGTATTAATAGATGAAAACAATTGATATTGTCATTAAGATACTTGAAGTCATTTCTTCCCCCCCAAAAACTTACAAACTCAAAAACATTCCAATAAAATCTCAATAGAGTTTTTCATGGAACTTGACAAATTGATCCTGAAATTCATGTGGAAAAAGGCCAAGAGGCCTCTCATTTAAGGGCCAGGAGGAGCTAAAGCAATTTTGAAGAAGGCAGGAGGGGAGGCTCAGCCTTCAGATATGAAGATAAATTGTAACGCTATGGTAACACAAGGTGGTGCTTTTTTTCCAGATATAAACAGGAAGATTAATGAACAGACTGGTACAAAATAGAGCTCAGCAAAAGCCCATACTCATATGAGCAGTTGATACATGACAGGGACACCACCACAAATCAGCAGAAAAAAGCATGGGCCTTATTAAATAGTGACAGTACAATTTAATAGTGTTAGATAAATTTAAAGATAAATTCCACGCAGATTAGAGAATTAAATATGAAGGACAGAATTTGAAAACTCTTAGAAGAGAATACAGATGACTATCTTCATAATCTCTGTTAGGGAAATATTTCTTAAATATAAAGTCATGAAAGGCATAAACAAAAAGTTTGATGAATTTGATTATATTAATGTTGAAAAGCTCTTTCATTATAATAGATATTCAGGAAGGAGCCAAGATGGCAGAAGAGTAGGAGATCCTAGTTTTGTTTGGTCCTAGGAAGGAATTCAGCTAGATAGCTATTAAATCATCCTGAACACCTGCGAACTCAACTGGAGATCTAAGAAAAGAATAGCAGCAAGTCTACAAATAGAAAAGAGCCACTTTCTGCAAGAATGACAATATGGAAAAACTCACTTTAAAAGAGAGAACAAGAGGCAATACTGACTGCCAGGGACCTAATCAGTATGGATATAAGTAAAATGTTGGAACTAGAGTTCAGAATAATAATTATAAAGATACTAGCTGGGCTTGAAAAAAGCATAGAAGACACTAGAGAATCCCTTTCTGGAGAAATAAAAGAACTAAAATCTAATCAATTCAAAATCAAAAAGGTTATTAATGAGATGCAATAAAAAATGGAGGCTCTAACTGCTAGGGTAATGAGGCAGAAGAGAGAATTAGTGATATAGAAGACAAAATGATGGAGAATAAAGCAGCTGAGAAAAAGAGAGATAAACAAGTACTGGATCATGACAGGAGAATTGGAGAGATAAGTGATAACATAAAGCAAAGCAATATTAGAATAATTTGGATCCCAAAAGAAGAGGAAAGGGGAAGGGCAGAAGGTATATTGGCGCAATTTATAGCAGAGGATTTTCCTAATCTGGGGAAGGAAACAGGCATTCAAGTCCAGGAGGTGCAGAGAAGCCCCCTCAAAATCAATAAAAATAGGTCAACACCTCAACATGTAATAGTAAAACTTGCAAATCTCAGAGACAAAGTGAAAATCCTGAAAGCAGCCTGGGACAAGACATCCATAACCTACAAGGGTATAAACATTAGACTGGCAGCAGTCATATCCACAGAGACCTGGCAAGCCAGAAAGGACGGGTATGATATATTCAGGGTGCTAAATGAGAAAAACATGCAGCCAAGAATACTTTATCCAGGAAGGCTGTCATTCAAAATAGAAGAGGTAAAAATCTTCCAGGACAAACAGAAGCTAAAAGAATTTGTGATTATTAAAGTAGCCCAGCAAGAAATATTAAAGGGGCGATCCTCTAAGTGAAGAGAGAGCCCTAAAGTAACATAGACCGGAAAGGAACAGAGACGATCTACACAAACGGTGACTTTACAGGTAATACAATGGCACTAAATTCCTATCATTCAATAGTTTCTCTGAACGTAGTTGGGCTAAGTGCCCCAATCAAAAGACACAGGGTATCAGATGGATAAAAAAGGAAGGCCCACTTGATATGCTACTTGTAAAAGACTCATTTTAGACCCAAAGACACCTCCAGACTGAAAGTGAGGGGGTGGAAAACCATTTATCATGCTAATGGACATCAAAAGAAAGCTGGGGTAGCAATCCTTATAGCAAACCAAAGACTGTCATAAAAGATGAGGAATGACTCTATATCATAATTAAAGGGTCTATGCAACAAGAAGATCTAACAATTGTAAATATTTATGCCCCTAATATGGGACCAGCCAATTACATAAACCAATTAATAACAAAATTAAAGAAACACATTGATAATAATACAATAATACTAGGAGACTTTAACACCCTCCTCACTGCAATGGACAGATCATCTAAGCAGAAGATCAACAAGGAAACAAGGGCTTTGAATGACACGCTGGGCCAAATGGACTTCACAGATATATTCAGAGTATTCCATCCTAAAACAACAGAATACACATTTTTCTTGAGGGCACATGGAACATTCTCCAGAATAGATCACATACTGGGTTACAAATCAGGCCTCAACCAGTACCAAAAGTTTGGGATCATTCCCTGCATATTTTCAGACCACAGTGCAGACCACCATATAGCTGTAGCAGCAGACAAGCAGTCAGCAGCGTGCTGCCACCCACCTGTAAAGGAACTGGGTGTGGGGGAGGGCATTCTTTTGATGAGCACTAGTGTTGTTCCCCCACACTTGGCCTGTAAACTAAATGTAGACAGACCACACTTAGATCCAGAATAAATAACCCTATATTGGCCTGAAACTCCTCAATAATTCAAACTCTCTGGATCCCTTGATCATTGGATCTTCAAGGATTGATCTGTCGTCAAATGCCTTGAATGCCTCCATAGATCCTAACTGCTCATTTCACAGAATCACCAGACGGGAGCAGAGGTTACCAGGATTTTCTCTAACAATGATTCAAAAAGAAAGTCTGGAGTGGTTCCAGATCTTTTGAAGGTTTTGTACAAGTGTCTAGAATATTTTGGGTTAAAAAAAGTAAACCTTAAAGAGTAGTTGTTTGTAATTATTCTTTTAAAAGTATTTAGGATTACCCCTTAGTGACTTAATAAAGCTCTTTGATTAGAGTCTTTGAATGAGGTGCATGCTGACTGGGAGATCATCCACGAGTTTGGGAGGCTTTGAAAGGCTCATTCATCAAAGCCAGCAGTTTTGGCAAACTCTGAGCTACAGCTTTAATTAGCATTATGTTGCTTTCTTCAGTTTGGATTTTGCATAAGTTAAAGCAGCCAGGGAAATATTTTACTCAAATCCACCTGCTCACTCAGCATCACCTACCCCTTTGGTTTTCCATAAATAGCTCAGGATGAAGAGTTGACAGCCTAGTTGTTTCTGCACTCACAGCGTGGGTGCCTCGATTGAACACATGGGAAGATAGAGTTTGGGGGCTTTGTGACTCTTCTTGAGCCAGGGCGGTGAGTACCTGAGGCTATTTTCTTAGTGCCTTCCTTGATCCCTAAGGCTCTTAGGTTTGGAGCTGGCCTTATAATTAAGTCAGAGCTCTAGCTGGCTTTGATGTTGCCCTGGCGTGATCTTCGACTTTTTCTGCCTATCTTTAGAAACCAGCACTCCCATAAGTCACTCTCCGAACTGCCTAGATCCTTTATGTAGGCACCTGTGTCAATCTGACTTCTAATTAAGTAAAGTAATAAATAATTTGCGTCTATCATTAAGCCAATTTCTATAAACATAGAAATGAAAGAGAACAAAAAGTACTCCGCAGGGTGTACTGTAGTTAGTTCTCCCTATTTTTGGTACATTATTCACTCTCTTCCATTTGAATGGTGTATGAGATTTCAGCATCTCTCTCCAGTACTGGAGGAGAGAGGAGGAGGACCAGGGACGAACGCGCGCCCTCTGTAATGGGGCTAGCCGTTCACCACGACGGGCGAGAGCTGAATGCAGCATGGCAGTTTGGGTGGCTTCTCTTTGTCCTCCTTTGTTTTCGGAACTGGATACCTGACTATAGAGAGACCCCATATCTTACAGAGCTTACTGACCCCCTGGAGCCCGTTGAGCACTTTCAGTGCCTTCCAGAATAAAAAGGGAAGTGGATTTTTCTTTCCACATTCCATATTCTTCTCTCTATGAGCAGATGAGTACAACTGTGTTCACTTTGAGTAAGCAAGAGTGTGTTGAACACTCAGAATTCTTTACAGTGGAGTGTTTATTGCCAGATGTCTGCAGAAAGCCTCTCACTGCTCCTTCAGCCTCAGCTGCCTCACACAAGGGCTCAACTGATCAAGACAGGGATATAAAGACCTGAACATTTGCACCGGAGGTGAGCTGACTCTGATGGGCAATATTTGCTCCTGAGGTCCTCATGGGATCGGCTTAGGCTTTATCATGCTTGCATCACAGACTTTTCTCTTCACCCAGTACCGCTTCTTTCCTCTCCCTTTCCTAGGTGCTGAGCCTTCATAATTCCCTCTATGCCAACTCTGTCTCAGCATCTGCTTTTGGATAACCCAACCTGCAACACAAAGCAAGGCTTTCCCTTTCCAGTCAACCACATATGCCAAGCTAAGCTGTGACTTCTTTATATCCCAGAGCAGTGGCCTGTGGGGGGGGGGGGGTACATAACATGGTGGGGCCATAAAATCATGGATTTCAAAGATATTGAGAACCAAGGCTGTGGGTCCTTTGAGTTCATCAAGTCCAGATTTTTAAAAATTGTATTCTGAAGGAGATGTTAAGGAGCACTCCCAGCAGCAAAGTTCCCAGGGCGGAAACATTTAGGAAAACATTTCTCTTTGGAGATTTGTCATGCATATTCATGAGAAATTCTGTTGAAAGGAACATAATTTAACTTTAGCTTAATGATCGTTATCCAAATTTATTTGATTTTGGAATCCTTCTATTCCCATGAAACAACCATTAGTAGCTCACAGTGCTAGAGTTCTTTTGATAGCCCTTTGGGAAGCTACAATGGAGACATCTGTAGAAACTGAGTCTCAAATAGAAAAAGTAACTCCAAAGCTGGCAGAACGAACTCTTGGTAGAATCAGGACTAGAACGTGGGGCTCTTGATTTTTTCCCCGTACTTCCTATGAGGTCTAGCTGCCTCTCTCATGTAATCCTGAGGGGATGTTAAAATAAAAATTTTTGGTCTCAATTTCAGCTGAGGCTCAAACAATAAAAGCAAACTATGCCCATGTTCCAAAAAGTGACGCTAGACCTCTGAGCAAGATTCCCAAATGGTGAGGCTGAGCACCAGGAAGCAGCTCTCACCAAGACGCTGAAGTTGGAAACCAGACAGTTGTCTTGAGAGAGTGGCTGTTGTGCTGATATAATGAGGGGTGTTGCCTCTCCCTTCAGGCAAAGTCACAGTGGCTTCCAGGGACTACCCCAAGGGCTGGTTCACATTTCCTGCCAAATGGAGGCCGGAAATCAGCCTGTAGCTGCGGATCAGAAGGCCATGCTTTAGGAGTACCTGCAATCCCACCAGTGATGGGACAAAAGCGACTTTTTTCCAAAGTGGACTTGAGAGAGAGCTCACCTGGAGTCCTCAAAAAGGGCTTGGCTCAAGATGGCTGCCTGAAGTGGAGATCAAAACCGGAAAACGATTGTCTGTGAAGGTGGATTACTGAGATTCAGAGCCAGAGGGGTTTTAAAAAGCCAGTCAGAGGGCATGGCCCACACAGACAGCACAGCAGATGTGTCATCCGGTGACTGGGAGTTCTCCAAGAGCTCACAGCCCCAGCTCCCCCTTACCTGATTTCTTTTTCCTCCAAATCACCGTAACTTGCTAGTGGGGAAGCTGGAGGAGCTGGCAGGCCGAGCAAAGCAGCAGCCAACTGGGCCCCTCTCCTGGCGCAATGCCTGCTACAGCCACTAGCGGAGAAGCGCTAGGTGCTAGGAGATTCTTGTTTGGAGCTTCCCAAGTTAACATTACATTGTACTCCATCTATTATTTACTTAATAGTGGCTGTTCTTACGTCTCCAAGTTACTGGAAGCCTTTTATTCTCTAGGAGAAGGGCTGTGAATCCTGCCCAGGATTTCGTTCAAGTAGGGGGTGGGGTACCGGGTATACTTAGAAAGGAGACAACAGATTTGCAGAGGCAGCGCTGAGAAAGAAAAGTCACGGAATGGCTCCATGAGAACAGTGTAGAAGGGACTGTGGGGCCAGATCACCTCAGTTCCCATCCTACAGGTCACTGTAGGTTACTTAAGTTACTCAAGTTACTTAAATTCTCTATTCCTCTGTTTCCTCATCTGTAAAACGGGAATAATAATAGAACCTACCTTATAAAGTTATTTTGAGAATTGAATTGGTTAACACATAGCAAACACATAGAATAGTACCAGACACCCTAATAAATGCTTTATAAATAGTGGCTATTATGGGTCTAGCACTTTTGTAACCTGTCACATTAGCATGTATGAGGATCCCAAGAATGACTGTTCCAGAGTTGATGGTATAACAAAACACAAGTTATCAAGCGAATTTTCTCCCCTCTTGAACTAGGCAGGATTGGGCTGTGTCCCATGATAATGAGGTAAGCCCATTATCATTCCGCTGATGGTTCTACAGATTTCCTTTCTTTCTAGGAAAAGGTACGATGTATGCACAGCTGGCTGTGTAGACACTGTCATAACTCCCTAGCAAGCACCAATAAACGCTGTTTCATTTGTGAACGCGGAAAACTTCCGGTCTTCCCAGAGGCCCCTGCGCCAGGCCTTGCTGTTGAAGGCCGATTTCATCCGCAGGTCTGCAGGAGGCGCTGTCCTGTTGCAAATCTAGTAGAACTGGCCCTTGCCAGTTAGCATTCGGGACCTTGGGCTGTCATGTGAATATTTAGCATCATCTGAAAAAGATTTCAAGTCTGTTCAGTTGATTTATATAGTTTGTAAATTCCAGTGTCCCCCCGATAGAAAATCTTTTTCGGTTCCTTGCTCATGACTTCAATCTGTACCTCTGCAAAGGAGGGAGGAGTAGAAATTCAGATTTTTTTCTTTCCCCATCTCTTGGAAAATGAGATATTTGAGGTTTGGAATCTGTCTCGTGGTTTCCAAGTACTCAAAGCAGAATTTAAAATGGGAAACTTAAAAGAATTTGACATTTAATTTCTATATTAATGAGTCATGTCACTTGTTCTTAACTATGATCTACACGCTTAGCATTTCAAACCAGCGATCCATTTTGCACCGTATGCGGTTGAGTTAAATAGCAGTCACTTATGAACTAGAAGGTCAAAGATGTCTTTTTTTACTTCTGCGTTCCCAGTTTGCTTGTCTCTGTTTTGTATTTACTTCTTCTCTTGTCACGTAAATGATCTGAAAGACGATTTTCCTGGGCTAGGAAAATGACTGAGACTATATCAATATGATGACTTTATGAATATAATTGAATTATTATGAATACAGAACAGATATCACCTTGTCAACGCAGAACATACAGACACATAAATTAACTGGAGGTGCATTGTGTAGATTTCTTATGAATCTCTATCTGTGTGACGAATCTTTGAGTTCTTAAACATATAACTGAAGTTGATGACTGTTAATTTTGCCCCCCACATGGGCCTTTGAAACAAGAGCCATTTTGTTAGTTCTGTCTTTGTAGGATTCTTGTCACTTCACTGAAAGCTGTTGAGGAGGTTTTGCTGGAGTGGGTAGGAGGGAAACAGTGCTTCAGCCAACTGTCATCTGGAGCAACCGTACCGCTCTGCAAGGTTAATTTTCTGGCAGTTTCTTTCATATTTTGCCATGTACGCGTTGGAAGGAGCAACTTGTCTGCAGTTCTATTTGTAGCAGGAGAGTATTTGCGCTATAGTAATGACCGAACATTCAGGGGCTCTGTGATGTGGGTTTCATAAGATGCAATTGACGCCTACACACAAAGGGAAACCATGAGAATGTGTTTCCTTTAATGTGAATTCAAGGACGTATGTTTTCTAAAACTCCACGTCTCTTATACACATTAAATATTAAAAGCCAAATAGCTCTTACCAATCATACATATTCTAGGTAAGAGAGAGACCCCAAGCAATCTACTGGTTCCAGAAGAAATAATCATTAATCTTACATGATTTAACATAGCATAATTGTACCTGAACCTAGCAGCAGACCTACCCTGGCATAAAATAGAATACATTTAGCCTGTTCTTGGTAATAGGTTTTGTTTTGTTTTGTTTTGTTTTAATAAGCTCTCTGGACACATCTCAACCAGAATGGAGCTAATTGGTGAGCCAATTGCTGTGGATTCTAACACACTTTTCAACGGAGAGTGAAGTCAGATAGAAATGTTGCTAGCCCAAGGGTTGACCCTCAGCCAGAAGAGGACTGGAGGAAATTTGCTCTGTGGGGCTTGGCAGGGTTTAAGTCAGTCCAGTTAAATGTGTGAATTAGATTGTGCAACCACAAGAAGCCAGAGCTACCAGAAGAAACCTGCGGCTATTTGAGTAGGAATATGCTGCTTTTCCATCTCTGTCTAGTAAACTTTTCATAAAAGCCAGGAGGGTGACCAAACCAAGAGCTTTATAACCAGAAAGGACAATAGGGTAGAAAGGGGTTGTGAAACTAAAGAAGATTCACTTTAGTTTGGAGGACAACTGAAAACTCACTTGTGTTTTTTCTGTTTCATCTTTTCTTTCCTCCATTCTCTTGATTATTCTCTGGCTTCTGTGATAGACACAGTGCAATGAACACTTGTGGTACTAGACTCTGTAAATAGTAGGGTTGCTAGAGATTTTGATTTAAGATACTGTTTGAAATAGAGTCCCAGGTTGTTGCTGAGCATTTACTTGGCATTTTTAGAGGATTCTCTAGCATTTTGATTTAATTACCAATAGGCAACAAAATAGCAACAATTCTGAATGGTGGCCTATGTGTAGAGGTTATAAAGTCATTATGAAATGAGAAAGATTTATTCCTGACACTTCAATGAAGTTTACCTTAATCTTAGTTATAACAACTCCCAAAGAATTCACTGGGGATTAGTGATTGGCAGCTCATTAACAACCCACTGGAGACATTAAAAAGCGTGAGTGATCAAAATATGCCCACCTCAATCTACTTGTGAATTAAGTGAAAAATAATTCATCCAGTTTTGGTGAATTTCCCCCATTACTACCTGACTCTGTTATTACCTGATGTTTTCACATTGGTCCTGAATGCAGTAAAGGTAAAATGTTCCCAGTTCATAAGTGGTAAAAAGAACTAAATAAGTGGTGAGAAGAGGACTATATTTGCGCAAAGCAGAAGCACCGCCCTGGGTCAGCCTACATGTGTGACATCAGTCGAGCCTAGCACTGTGCTGTCACACGAGGGATAGCATGACTCGGTGGAAAGGATAGTGATCTTGATTTCGGCAGACCTCTTGGGGAAAACGTCAAAACCTTTGGAATTTTACGAATCAAGGCCGAGTTAGGGTTAGAGAGATGGTACCGGGTCATGCTGTTTGGCCCAGTCCTAACTTTCTTCATACTAAGGGCTTTTGCAGATTTTGATGTCATTGCCAAATCAGCCTCACGAATATCACAGAGATATAGTTACAACATTGAAAGATGACATTTATCACTAACTTTCATTTGTGTCCCATTCCCAGACCACATTGACTATAGTGTACTGTGAATTAATATTCTATTGCATATATTTTATATCAAAAGACTTATTTATTAAATGTAACCGTTCAAATGTACAGAAAACTTGTAACATTTTATTTTTAATATAATGGTAGCCTTGTAAAAAAGATGGAAGTAGCTTGGTCTCTGTTATATGTAATTTATAGTCTTCTTTAAAGTGATAAGTTAGCATTTGAAAAATGAGTCCAAACTTCAGAGGTAGCTAGTTAAATATTATTATCTAAATCTGCACCAGAGGATTTTGTTATTTAGCCAAAGGGATGTTACAAATAATTCTTCATTGGAGAAATGCGTCGTGTTCACGGTGTGTAGTTGGCTAGAGAGATCACACAGGCATTTTTATCCTTTCATATATATAAAAAAGGAACCCAGCAAACAGCTGGAAAGTACAACCACATAAAATGCTGCTTAGCTTAGTCCTTAGCTCTAGAATTCCGTTTAGTCGTTGGTGTCTCCTGTAGTGGAAACCAAAAGGCTTATTGATCCCATCTTCAAGATTTTGTTAGATCTGCTTTGGATACTTGTCAGAGCCAAGAGTTATCTTAATTAGCTCAGGGTGCTATGACAGACACAGATTTCTCACAGTTCTAGTGGCTGGGAGGTCCGAGATCAGGTTGCCATCATGGCTGAACTCTAGTGAGAACCCTCTTCTTGACTTGGAGATAGTTGCCTTCTCGCTGTGTCCTCTCATGATGGAGAGACCCAGAGAGAGGGAGAGACAGAGAGGCAGAGTGAGAGAGAGCCAGAGAGAGACTGAGAGAGAGTACACTGCGGTTCTGTTGTCTCTTCTTATGAGGCCATCATTCCATCATGGGGGGTTCGCTCTCATGACTCCAGTTAAATTTAATCACCTCCCAAAGGCGCCACCTTCAAATACCATCACACTGGGGGTTCGGGCATCAGCTGTGAGTTTTGGGAGGACACAAACCTTCCGTCCATAACAGGGTTACTTTGAGGGAGGACTCTCTAGCTTACAGGAGCTGGTTGTCCATCTCTGTACCTGCCTGTAAAGACATGCTGGCACATGTGGCACAATTCAGTCTGACTTATTTCTGTGTAACATACAATCTGGCAGCCAGGTGGTGGGGAGGAGACCCACAGTCCTCAATTCTCTAATTGTCGCTGTCAACCTCAGGAGGCCCTGCTCTGAATGTAACAACTTCATTCTGTATCTTTCATTAACCCTTCAAGCTGTAGGAGCGGTTCTCAAGTGGATTGTAGGTTTTCATCAACAAACCCAAACCACGTAAATAGTGTGAAAGCATATTAACAAACTATGTATGCAAAGAACTTCAGACATGACTTTGAGATATTTCTTCATGCAAAGAAATCATTCTTTATTACTGTGAGTCCTGAACCAGAGGGATCCTGGTTCAAGGATGATCACAACAGTAGGTGTGAGGCACTGAAAACGGTCCTTAGTGATGTGCAGAAGGAATGGGGACAATCATTTGATTATTTAATGCTCAGTGAGTCAGATTCTTCCAGATGCTTCCACAAACTGTGGAAGTCTATTTTACTTTTCGAGTTTCTAGCCTACAGGTCAGAAAGACATTCTTTTCATTTTCAATTTGAAAACAATTTTTGTAGCTGCACTATCGCTGACACAACATGTTACATTCGTTTCAGGCGTAGAAAGGCTTTTTTGTTTTTAGTGCAAGTATTGCAATGCCCAAAGAAAACTATTTATTTGGAACTTTTATTTTTTTTCAATTATTAATTAAGCTATTCCATAAGTGTTATTTACAGGTTTATGATTTTAAAAGGGTGAACATTTTGAATCTCTGCATGGGTGCCAATGTGGATTTTTTTTTTTTTAGAACTATTGCAGATACTTTATTGACACTATTGGCTCAAGGATGAGGTATTTGGAGTGTGGAGTTTGAAAGAACAAACGGACAAAAGGCTCAAGGCACAGACTGGTGACAAAGTAATGTAATACGTCGTAGGGATTTGCTTATGCTAGATTAAGAGCCTTTGTGTTAAAATCACTGTATACATAGAGCTTAGTAAAGTAATATGTGCAAGTAGGAACTTAGCAAATTCGTATCGGACCAGCGTTTGGAATAACATCTGCAAGTGCTCTGAAGCGTTCAATCAGTGAGGCAGGATTTTGCCTAACGAGAAACAGGTTCCCTCTTCCCAATTGGATGTTGTTGGTGTGTCCAGAGGCCCTCCCTGCTAGTAAGGAAATGAGACCCACTGACCTCAGAGACCAGGGTCTCCACTGCAGTCTTTCATGGGGTTGAATCTTACGGGCAAAGCCATCAGACCTCCAGCCATGAGTCCTGTGGAATATGTTTCATTTTGTCATTAATCCTACAATTAAACTCTTGAGTTTCTTCAAAAGTTTACCACAAATTATTATTTTTTTTATCTCTAACTTACTTCTTAGTGTCTTTTGATTAGGTGTAGGAGATCAGTGTGTTTATTATTATTATTATCCAGTGTAATATCTTAGATCTCTCTGCTTCAAAAGACAGTTTGAAAGTGGAAATCTTCCTTTTTCTAAAGACAAGAACAAAAAGGATATCAAATGAGTCTGCTTTTAAGAAAAATGGAGTGGTCTTCATGTTCAAGGCACTATGCTAAGTGCTCCCAGCAACAACCAAAGACACGTTGCTTTTGCCTTTAAATCTACTGATTGCCCCCTTTGCTCTGTGATTATGAGATGTTCCCTCAGAATCTGAACCTGGTTATCTCTCTTTGAAATTTTTAAAATGCATTTTCACTCCTTTGCAAGGTTGTCCTAGAATTCCTTCTTTTGGTTTCTGCATAATTTCTAGTTTGCCCTCAATTTCTAGTTTGAATTCACTTTTTCTCCTCTCTTTAGCCATCTTTCTGTTTTAAAAGGATGCTTTCTTCTTTATAATACTCCTCCACCCCCACCCCAGGTCTCATTATTTTGTGACTTGGCCCATATTTATTAGAGGACTTCGGAAAGTTGTATTAAGTTATCTCTAGGCTTCTTAAGGCTCTAGAAGTCTCCTGTTCTAAAAGTTAATTATCTGTCCTTTACTAACTTTGTTTATCAATCTCTTACGATGAGACAAAAATTTTCCATTATTTTTATCTGACTTATTATTACTTTCTCAATGTCCTAGAACTTTTGCAGATCAGTTGTCCAGTCTAAGTTAATTTTGTCAAGCACAGAACTACTCACAGAGGTCCTATAGTTGCTTTTTGGTCTGGCAACTTGTTTTTGCAACATTTCTATGTTGTTTCTTTTTTTCCCCCTTGGATACAGTCCATTTAGTCCCCCAACCCTTTTTTAAAAGATTTATTTGAGAAAGGGGGAGAGAGAGAGAGCATGCACAGGGTTAGGGGCAGAGGGAGAGGAAGTGAAAATCTCCAGCAGACTCAATGCTGAGAGTGAGCCCAACTTGGGGCTCGATCTCACGACCCTGAGATCATGACCTGAGCCGAAACCAAGAGTCAGAGCCTAACCACTGCACCACCCAGGTGCCCCTTTAATCCCCCTTTTAAATGTATCTGTGTCCTTTAAAATTCTTGGCCCCACCAAATTCCATTGGCTGTCCTTATGTCTTCAAGGCACTAAGATGCTGTTTTAGTCCCCTTGAGCTGCTGTCACAAAATACCATAGACTGTGGGGCTTAAACAGCAGACAGTTATTTCTCACAGTTCTAGAGGCCAGGAAATCTAAGATCAAGGTGCTAGCAGATTCGATGTCTGGTAAGGAAATTCTTCCTGGTTTGCAAACAGCTGTCTTCTTGCTGTATCGTCACAGGGCAGAGAGAAAGGACTCTTCCCCTTTTTATGAGGGCACCAAACCCATCCTGAAGCTCCGCTTTATCTAAACCTAATTACTCGTAATTACTCCCCAAAGTTTTCATCTCCAAATATCGTCACATTGGAGATTAAGGCTTGAACAAAACAATTTGGGGGGAGCAGAAACATTCCTTCCATAGCAGATGCCTATTACATGAAAACCCTTGATTGTTTTTTTCCACAGAAAGCTTTAGGAATACATATACACCCAGTTTTTCTATAAGAAAAGCTTTAAGAAGAAAAAATCTGGGGCACCTGGGTGGCTCAGTCAGTTACGTGTCTGCCTTCAGCTCAGGTCATGATCCCAAGGTCCTGGGAGGGAGCCCAGCATTGGTGGTGGCAGGGAGGGGGGGGTGTGTTCCCCCCTCAGCAGGGGGTTTGCTTTTCCCTCTACCCCTCCCCCCCGCTTGTGCTCTCTCTCTCTCTCTCTCAGATAAATAAATAAATAATTAAAATATTTTTTTAAAAAAGGAAAGCGATCTGATTATGATGATCATTAATATTGGGCAAGATCACCTGTCATATAAATTTTAAGATAAAAATTATCTTAAGACATCTTTGATCAGTAGATCTTTGAAAGTAAGAGATCATTGCAGTGTATGTCTGCGTGCTAACTCAATTAGGATCACTCTGTAATATAAATTTCATCAATCTTTCATCAACTCTTCAATGGAATATTATTTGTTCTCTCATGGACAAACTTATAAAGAATCAGAGTTTTAGTGGTGATACTTGAAACACAAACCAGAGTAAGAGGGAAGTCAGAAGCTGCCGGTGAATTTACATATTGTTGCTGCATTTATTTCTTAAGGGACACAAACACGTTAGGAGGGGGCAGAAAGAAGCAACACTTGTATTTCCTGCCAAGCACAGTCAAATGCAACGTCTTTATTTTTTTTCAAACACAATATGTGTTTGTGCCTGTTGTTTTGAAGTTATGAAGGAAACCAAGGCTTCGATTGTTTCAAAATATTAGAAATGATGATATAAAACATAAGGCTCTCTGGTGTCGACTTTTATAAACCTTTAGAAAAAACCTTAAGAAATAAGAAGAAAATATATTCTTTTTGGTGACATTTCTAACACCATATGTTTGAGTTTGAAAAAAAATGTAATTTAGCATCATAAGGAGTAACAATATAAATAACCAAAATATATCAGGAAATAAATTCTTGAGTATTTCTCCTGAACCAAATTATGTTCTGAGAAAATTCTATTTTTTACTATAGAGACTGACTCTTTCTGTGGATGGCTCTGTTCTCTGCTTCCTGGCATTATGACTAGGCTGTCCTATTAGGTGATGATGATACTCGAATACAGACATTCAATGGTTCAAAACCAAATACTTTTCACTGGGGTTTGTAGACTCTTAATTCTTGTGATTTTATCTACATGAAGGTCTGCCAAGAAGTCATTCAATCAACATTATCCACAAAATCATCAGAAATAAATGAAACTGAGTTTGCCTTCGTTCATTCAATGAGTTTTTATTGAGCTCCTACTATGTGCTAGATGCTGTTCTAATTCATACACCAAACAAACCTCCTTGTCCTCAAGAAGCTTCGATTCTAATAGGGAAGACACACAAAAATAAATAAATATGTAACCGTATGTGTATATATAGAGAGATCTAGAATAGTGACTGGCATATAATAGGCATTCAGTAGCTTTTACAAAAATGGTCTTTATTGAAGTAAAATTCACATAAAATGTGGTAGGTAATACAACCCTACCCCCCTCCCAACCCCCAAAAGATTTCCATGTCCTAATCCCTGCAACGTGTGAATGTTACTTGACAAGGGAATTAAGGTATAGATGGGATTAAGATTGCTATGAACTACTTTAAGGTGAGGAAATGATCCTGGGTTATCTGGATTGGTCCAATGTAACCACAGTGTAACCACAATGATCCTTTAGGTGGGGAAGAGAGTCAGTGTCAGAGTGCTGCAATTGGAGAAAGACTGGAATGGCTAGCTTTGAAGACGGAAGGGAAGTAAGAGCCAAGGAATGTGGGCAGCCAGCCCCTAGCAGCTGGAAAAGGCAAAAAAGTAGATTTTCCCTTAGGTCCTCCAGAAGGAACCAGCCCTGGTGACACCTTGATTTCAGACCAGCGAGACAGATTTTGGACTTCTGAACACCAGAATTGTAAGAGAATAAATTTGTGTTCTTTTAAGCCACTAAGTTTGTAGTAATTTGTTGCAACAACCATGAAAACCTAAACTAAGACACACAATAAAATTTACAGATCTTAACTGATAAGACTTTGATAAGTCTTAACAGATATCTTCACTTATATAACCAACGACACTACAGACATTCCCATCATCAAGAAACTTCCATCGTTGGCTCCTTCTAGTCACACCATTCTCCCCCAAACAGAAGGTATTACTAATTTCTAATTGTTCTAACTTCTACCAGTTAAGTTACTTTCATCTGTCTTTGAATTTTATGTAAATGTAGTCATAAAATATGCATTTCTTTATGTCCGGCTTCTTTCAGCATACTGGTTTTGAGGTTCATCCAAGTTGAGCTAATCGGTAGTTCAACCCCTTCTATTGCTTAATCGTATGCCATTGTAAGCACGCTGCCAGGTCAGATCAGGGCCATGACTGGTGCTGACAGCGTTACTTCTGTCATAATCTGTCAGTCAAAGCAGTAACAGCATGTGCCCAGATTCCGAGGGATGGAGAAACAACTCTGCCTCTTGATCTGAGTGGCAAAACCCCTGTTATAGACTGAACTGTGTCGCTCCAAATTCGTATGTTGAGCTCCTAATCCCCAGGACCATAGAATATGACTGTATGTGGAGACAGAGCCTTTAAGAAAAAGACCATGTAGGGGCGCCTGGGTGGCTCAGTCAATTAAGCATCTAGACTCTAGATCTCAGCTCTGGTCTTGATCTCAGGGTTGTGAGCTCAAGTCTCACGTTGGGCTCCATGTTGGGCACAGAGCCTACTTAAAAAAAAAAAAAAAGGTAAAGAAGAAGACCAAGTGAAGACAATGGGAGAAGACGGGCATCTGCAAGCCAAGGAGAGGTCTCCCTGAAGGAAACCCTGCGGACACCTTGATTCTGGACTTCAAGCCCCCAGAACTGTGAAGAAATAAACTTATATTGTTTAAACCACTTAGTCTGTGGTATTATGGCAGCCCTGGAAAACTGACGCAGACCCATTGCAGAAGTTGGGGTGTTTTATTGTGGGTCTATATGGAAAACAGTCTGCTACAGTTCGGTGAAAGCCCTCCACCTCCTATTAGTTTTCTATTTGTCCCATCTGTTTTTATATTCCTTTCCCACCCCTTAACCTCTCACTTTTCTTGGCTTCTTGTAGTTTGATTACTTTTTACAATTTCGTTTTTCCTCTCTCTCTTTTTTTTTAAAGATTTTATTTATTTATTCGACAGAGATAGAGACAGCCAGCGAGAGAGGGAACACAAGCAGGGGGAGTGGGAGAGGAAGAAGCAGGCTCATAGCGGAGGAGCCTGATGTGGGGCTCGATCCCGTAACGCCGGGATCACGCCCTGAGCCGAAGGCAGACGCTTAACCGCTGTGCCACCCAGGCGCCCCCGTTTTTCCTCTCTTTTATCTCTAACTGTTGTATTCTTTCAGTGGCTGCTCCCAGAATTATGTTTTGCGTCCTTTATTTATCACATCTTACTTAGAATCAAAATTGTACCGGTTTAACTAACATTTAAGAGACTTGTTACAGTAGAACTCTTTTGTGCTCCTGTCATATATTTTTCTTCTGTATATATTATAAATATTACCATGTTTCTAAAGAATTTAAGGGAAAAAAGAAAATACTTTTTATATCTACCTAACGTTCTTAAAATTTCTGGAGTTCTTCATTTCTTCTTGTAGATCTTTCTACGTAGAATTTCCCTTTAATGTAAAGAACTTCCTTTAGCAATTTCTAACATAAAGGTCTGGTTGCAAAGAAGTTCCCTTAGTTTTATTTTATCTGAAAAAAAAATCTTTATTTTATCCTTATTTTTGAAGCATATTTTCACCGGATATAGAATTAGAGTTTGAGAGGTTTATGAAACTTTCTTTTGCTATGGGTTGATTTGCATGTCCTTCCATCCCCCAACAAATTCATATGTTGAAGTCCTAATCCCCAATACCTCAGAATGTGGCCTTATTTGGAGATAGGGTTTTATAGCGGTAATCAGATTAAAACGAGGTCACTAGGGGGCCCCAGTCTAATACGACTGGTGTCTTTAGCAAGAGATGGAATGTGGATACCTAGCGGTACATACGGGAAAGACAATGTGAAGAGGCGTAGTGAGAAGACAGCCATTGACAAGCCAACACATTCCCTCATGGTCTTCAGAAGGAACCAGTTCTCTCAGGACCTTGACTTTGGACTTCCAGCCTCTAGTACTGTGAGACAATAAATCCGTGTTGTTCAAGCCATCCAGTCCATGGTGCTTCGTTATGGCAGCCCTCGAGAAAATTGACATCTATAGCAGACTTGACCGGGGAGAAACAACCATGTTGCTGAGAACAAAAGAAGTACACATGACCTCCTGTAGGGAATAAGAAAACGGGGTCTTGCGAAGAGATTCATCTCTTATTTGATTGCGGATGTCATGATCAGCTTTTCAAGGAGCTATGTAAAGAGGACAACCTTCTCTCCTTTTCAGCAATTTTCACCTTGTTTTCTGAGGGATTTTTTGTGGTTTCACGCGTGGCCCAGGTGTGTCTAAGCAAAATGGGCTGGGGGAGTCCTTCTGTTTTGGGATCCTACGAGTTCACTCCACATCACCAGCAAGGGTGGGAGCTGTCAGCGTCAAGCTTAGTCCTCAGTGGAGGGTCTGCCACCACTCACAGCATGGTGATACCTCACCTTTATGCTAACAGAATAGAATATTCATTGCTTCAAGTTTTCATCATGGCAATGCTTTCCCTTTCCTTCTTTTCAAACTGGGACTCCCGCTAGAATATCTGTTAGAGGAACCAGCTGGGATTCACTGTCATAGCTTGATGCCCACTCTTATTTTTTTTTAACCCTTTTACTCCAGTTCTCTGCACAGTATATGTAGATACAAATCTCTGTTCTTGTTTCCTAGAGAAACAAAGAGGCAGCAGAGTTAAAATTTGCTAGTAAATCATGTGACCGCCTATAGTACAAATTTTATTGAAAAACGGACTAGAATTATGCAGATCTCCCTAGCTGCCTGAGTCCTGACATTTCTTGCTTCAGAGAATTAATTTGATTCAAGACTCTGGAAGGCAAGAAGATGAATAAGATATTAATAAGATTGATTTATGCAAAGGAAGCCGCAACAATGAATATATTGTGCATTATGCAAACCAGAGGCTATGCACCTCACAACCAGAGTCACTTGAAATCTTAATTACGATGGCAATATATTGAAGTACACAGCAATGACAATGTCCCACATTAAACATTTAACCTCAGAGCTATCAAACAGAAAACGCGGATTTGAGAGAAATTTTAAAAAACAAAGAACAAAATCACAACACCTATATTGTTATGAATTTATATGTATCTCTTGACTTAACAAGTATGACTAGATGACAAGTGAGAAGACACATCTGACATGGGACTTTCTGCTCTGCAACACACCTTATTTGCCTAGTGACGATATAACCTTTTCTATTATAATACTGCTCACACCCCACTGGGGAGTGAGGCGGCCATTAATGTGCAGCTGTTAGCTTCCATGTAGTAGATGGATATGCAATGAAACCACCTCTATTTAGCGGTTGCCTTTCGGTGAAACAGCAGTGAAATTTCCTACAATAATAGTAATGATAATAATCCCTTATGTTTACTTAGTGATTGACAGTTTACGAAGTGTTTGGAGATACAGGATAACAACGGCCACCATTTATCACTGGTGTGTGTGTGTGTTTCAGGAACCTTCTTAAGGGCATTGCATGTACTTTGTTGGTTTAACTCCTACAGCAATTCTGTCAGGTAGCCATTGTTTTTCACAATCTCCAGATGAGAAACTGAGCTTTGAGAGATGAAGCAACTAAACTGAGATCCTGGAACTGGCAAGAGTGTGACCACAAAGTCCATTGTCAAAAATGGTGTTAAACCACCTCGTTGGTGTTACAGCAAATACATTCTCGTGTTCAATAATTGTAGCTGCTCCCTCTCGTGCCTGCGAAGTGTTGTATACTGTTATAGTTTGAAAAATAATATATTTACATAAGGGGAAAAAAATGGAAAAAGCTGTTGCCTGGCTAAATTTTTTTCTCTTCATTTGCATAATTATCCTCCATATCTTCTACACCCTCGTACACTAACACCTCAGACATAGCTTGCCATTCATTAGCCTGTCCCCTACTGTCCCTTATCCTGGAAAGTTCCCTGGCTACCCAGTCATGAGACAAGCCGTGTTCAACAGGGGACTCTGTTCTTCCATTACAAATGTCCCACTGTGTGTGTGTGTGTGTGTGTGTGAGAGAGAGAGAGAGAGAGAGAGAGAGAGGGAGATTAGGTCCAAGCAGAGCTAAGTTTAACAAGACACATACAAAGGGAGCAATCGGTTTCTCCCCGGCAAAGGTGGTAGCTCCCAGGCCCTACTTCTGAGGTTTTCCTGAGTCGTGCCTGGATATTAGTGATAGTCACTCGTTCATTCATTTGTTCAGTGACTAATATTGGAGTCCGCTCTACACCGGGCTTTGTGCTGGATGCTCTGTAGTTACAAGCACAGCTGCACATGTATTCCTTGCCTGAATTCAGGGAGCTTTTAGTCCAGTAGGAGCATAGGTATTGCCCATTTCGATATATATGAAGATGGAGGTTTTACAAGTGGTAACAAAACCTAAGTCAGAAGCAAATAGCCTTTGGGAGTGAGGGCACAGCGCCTCCGAACTCCTGGAGTTTCCCTGTTGGCTGGGGGACATGAATTAGCACAATAGCCAACATTTTTCAGTTTGTATTTCATTCTCTGGAAGTCACTCTGGTTTGTCTTCATTTCTGCTGCTCACCTTTTCCCGTTCAATCTTACTTGCTTGGTGAGTTTGGGAGGAGGACCCAGGCACGTAGAGTTCCACTCCTTCCATTCCCTTTCTCCTTGGGAGCTTCTGCCCACTGGAACGACATGCCCTTGTCTGCTTCTCCACGCTCCGACCCCGCCCTGTGGGAAGGCCTGTGGATTTCAGCCCAGCCTGAGGCTGAGCGGGTGAGTCTAATTCCCCTGTGCAGTATTAGAAGCACATCGTTGCTGAACATTCAAGCCACATTCTTCCATATCGACTTAAAGAATACTAAAGGTGATATTTTCACCCCAGGGCATCTTACTCTCTGGTACTATTTCTCAAGTGGCTCAGAGAAGCATTTGAGCGTGGGAGAGATTGATGTAAATTAAGTTCTGTACTGATCATAACAAGTATCTTCTAAAACATCTCTACTTTAGGGGAAGACTAAGAAACATGGAATTATTCTCCTAACCCAACTGTCAAAATGATTACTGCCTGTTATTTTATTTCCTCCAGCAATGTCATTCCTACAGCAACTTTTGAAAAAAAGTAGTGCTGGAATGAAAAGTCAAAAACTGTTCCGTGTTCAGTTATTGATCTCTAATTCCCCTTTGACCTTTACTTCTTATATAATTATTCATGGTAAATTTGACTTGTGACTTAAGAATAGGTTTTCCTTGTTCTGTAATATTAAGCCATGAGATTCATTTCATTTTTTAATCATTATATAACATTCATACAGAAAAGTTCACAAAATAGAAATGCCTACCAGCATGAATTGAATTACTGAATTCTTTGAGTTGTCCCTGGACAACTGTTCAAAGTGCAAATTCTGTTGAAGAAAATAATATGACAGTTTTGTGTTTTTATATATTTTTTGATTTCTCCATTTGTCAATGAATCCAGGAAGTTCTGACCTCAGCGAACATTCTGGCTCTTTATTCTCATCTGAGCAGCGCAGCTGTCAGCGCGCAGTAGGTGACCAGGGCTACGCCTCCCAATGTGTGAATTGCCTCTTACTGACCACGTGGGTGCTATGAAAACTGCTGCTTCCCCTTACCGCATCAGCATTGTCATCATGATGTGTAAGTGTGGAAGGTTCGTAGAGAGAAGCTGTCAAACTGACAATATCGTTCCATTTCCTTAGGGACTTAAGAGGGTTGGAGGGAAAAAAGGGAAAATTTAATCACCTTTTCTTTTTTTTCATGTTAAGTGATATAAGTTATATTTTCATAGATGAATCCTCCAGGTCACTTAACTGAGAGCTGCAGCTTTGCTTGATTAACTCTAATCCAAATACAATCAACTCTTCCTCTAAACCAATTTCTACCACAAAAATTTGCATTTGCTAGGTATTGTTCTTGTGTTCATTCAGTCATTTATTTAATGTTTAATAAGGCCTTTGCTAGGTCCTGGGAATGCAAAAATGAATAGGAAACAGAATTGTAACAAAGTAATAAGCTGTAGAGTAAATTTAGGGAGTGGATGTGGGAGCATGGAGGAGAAAGTGCCTAAGACCCGATTGGAGTCAAGAGGGCAGACTTTACAGTAAAGGGAGGAGGAAAAGCACTCAGGAAGGAGGAGTTTATTTGCAGAGGATCTGGGGGTTCAAAGGGCACAATGGAACAGGTGGAGGTAAAATTCAGAGGTGAGGAGATGGGAACGTGGAAGGCCAGCTAGGTAGAAATGAGGGTAGGGAAAAAGAAGGATGATCCCAAGGGCTTGCATTTTGGATGACCGTGCAGAGTGATGTGAGGAATATTTAACTGGTTTCCAGGTTCCAACATGAGCTGTAGGCAAAAGCTGTTTTGGAGATGCCTGGACTTCAGCTATTTCTTAAAAATACTCCTGGGAATGCTATTGGGGTCAATACTGCTTGCTGTCAATTAGAAAGGAGAAATGTTGGAGAGTGAGGATGGCCAGAAAGAGTCTGTACTTCAGAAAATGCATTTCTGAAATAGTTGGGTTGTGATAATTCGAACTATCCTCTTACCACATATGAATGTGACCTTAAATCCTTTCACATGCTTGTGTCTCTGCCATCTTTTTTTTTTTTTTTTCTTAAGTAATATGGAAGCTGTTACCTTTCAGGAAACATACTTCCAATTTGTGAATCTACTTCTCCATCCCTCACTACATAGTACAGAATTTGATATATTTTGTTATAGCTCTTAGGTATATGATATAATCTCTTTTGGTTATAAACTTCTTCAAAGCTGAAATTTGAATCATCCTTGGTTATTAGCTTATATTTAGTAATCACTTAAGAAATGTTTCTTGAGCTATAAAAACAGAGCTAAATAGAACAGTGGGGGCTCAGGTGTTGCGGTTTTCCATGAGCCTAAGGAAGGCAAAAGAACAACATGCCACTTCCTGGCATGGAAACCAAACAGGTCTGCCTGAATGTGAACTATTGCCTTGATCCATAGACATCCGACATAGACGCTTATCGTCTACCTTCCACCCCAAGGAGAATATTCTCTGTGAAATAACAGAATATGCCAAAAACTGTCAAAGCTAAGAGCTGTAAATATTAATGATTTTTCTTCCCCCTGCCCCCCAGTAAGCCTAGCTTAGACTTTAGAATAGAAGTGAGAGAAGGTTTTCCTCTTCTACATGACGTTATCAGCCTTACTGAATGCCTTGTTGATGTGGAAGAGGAAAGTTAATTATAAAAACGAAGTATTTTATATTATTTGTTAGGACACTTGCCTCTAGGATGTTTCACTTTGTGAGAAAACCGTGTGTCGGTATTCCGTGATCCCCAGAGCCCAGAGGGATATTTTTAATGGATAGAGAAAGAAGCAATATGATGCTGAGTGACAATTACTGACAATAATTTTCATCTTCTGTTTTGGATTTTTAAATAGGCTTTTAAATTTTAAAATAGTGATAGGTTGACAGAAAAATCGTACACATTTCCTATACACTTCTCATCCAGTACCTCTCATTATAATCTTACTATGGTACCTTCGTCACAGTTAATGAATCACTAGAGATATAATTAATTAAAGACATACTTTATTCAGAATTCCTTAGTTTTCCTCCACTGTCCGTTTTCTTTTCCAGAATGTCATCCTTAAATGTAATGATACTACATTACATTTAATCATCATGTCTCTTTAGGCTACTTCTAAAAGTTGAACATGTTATATCAAATAATAGGAGCTATGCGGAGTAAGCCTGTAGTGGGTGGATTTATATTAATTGGTCTAGAAGTTGAACTGTATTAGTTTCTGCTGTTGCTACAGGTGTCAGAGCCTTAAAATTCCTCTAATGATCTTGTTTTTGTCTCCTTTCTTGACTTGAGACTTCCCTAAGTGCTCCCCCTCAGAACGAGCCTGAAGTTTTCAGCTGCAATCCACTGTTATTATATTGGAATCCTGTTGGTATTGTGATAAAATGTGGAAGTGAAATAGCATTCTATCATCTTCTGATTAAATCTCAGTCTTTTAGTGGGTCTGTGTCTTGGGTTATGACAATCCTAAATATTTCTCCAGTGTTATAGCTTTTCCCTTTTGCTCCCCATTCCTTCCTCTCCCTGCACTATTTCCAATCTACTTTCTTGAAGCCTGATTTCTGTTGACTATGCTTTTTCCCCTTTGGTGAGTTCATTCAACAAATATTTATTTAACATCTATGTTCCAGGTACTGCTTTAGCACTGGGGGAATGATTTAGTATTAAGAAAAAGTTGATGTTGTGGGGGAAATTGAGGATAATATCTGGAACGATGTCCTTGATTAGGAGATAATGGATGTGATTCAATTTCCAAGTGGAGAGATGGCTTTAGATAGTAGCTTGTATAGTGGATCATGGGAGCTTATAACAGGAAAGAAGACAATAATTTGATCCAGATGCAAATAGCTTGGTTGATCTGTCTTCATGAGGGACTGAAGCCAGGAAAGTCATCAGAAACAGCTATTCGTTATCTTTCTCTCTCTCTCTCGGTCATTCTTGAACTTCATGGTTTCTTATACCTCTGCCTGTTTGCTTCATTCTTTATTGTCTAAAGGCTGACATCCAATGCTTAAGCAGGCCTGTGATTAGAAATGGCTCCACCAAAATTCTCTCAAGTCATTAACTTAAGAGATTAGAGTTGCTGTGTCTCATTTAGAAAATTCTGGAAGTGAAAACTACATGATTTTCCCATCTGAGGTTAGGTGTCTATCACTGTTTCAGTTAGCAATAGCCAATGATTTGCCCCTCTGCTCACTTTGCAAGGACTGAAGAATAGATACAAACAGGTTCTGTAAGAGTATGTGGAGTTGAGGAGGAAATAATTTCAATTTCTTGCCAGTGTGTGTGTGTGTGCGTGTGTGTGCATGCATGAGCGCACAGGGTAGGTAAGTAAAACAAAGTTAATCTGTACATTTCATTTCACATCCTAAAAATACAGCTCTGCTCAAGTGAATTTAAGATTTTATTTGGTCTGGAAAACAGTGTGGAGGTCCCTTAAAAAGTTAAAAATTGAGCTACCCTATGATCCAGCCATTGCACTACTGGGTGTTTACCCCAAAGATACAGACGTAGTGAAGAGAAGGGCCATATGCACCCCAATGTTCATAGCAGCATTGTCCACAATAGCTAAAGCGTGGAAGGAGCTGAGATGCCCTTCAACAGATGACTGGATTAAGAAGTTGTGTTCCATATATACAATGGAATATTACTCAGCTATCAGAAAGAACGAATTCTCAACATTTGCTGCAACATGGACAGCACTGGAGGAGATAATGCTAAGTGAAATAAGTCAAGCAGAGAAAGACAATTATCATATGATTTCTCTCATCTATGGAACATAAGAACTAGGAAGATCGGTAGGGGAAGAAAGGGATAAAGAAAGGGGGGTAATCAGAAGGGGGAATGAAACATGAAAGACTATGGACTATGAGAAACAAACTGAGGGCCTCAGAGGGGAGGTGGGTGGGCGAATGGGACAGACCGGTGATGGGTAGTAAGGAGGGCACATATTGCATGGTGCACTGGGTGTTATACGCAACTAATGAATCATCGAACTTTACATCGGAAACTGGGGATGTACTGTATGGTGACTAACATAATATAATAAAAAATCATTTCGTAAAAAAAAGATTTTATTTGGGAATTAAGAACCCAAGAATAGGAAAGTTATATTTTAAATTATAGTTTAAATTATTGGCATATATTTTCTTACCATGGTTGGATTCCTTACTCAAAAGCATAGTTAAATACTTATTGCCAGGTGAAATCTACAGTGTGGGGGTGAACCGTGGCCCTGTAGGTGCAGAAGCGATACTCCTGTTTCTCGTCCTTTTACCCCAAAATGTCTTTTTGGAACTAGTCTTTCAGCCCAGATGGACTCTGCTGTTATGCTTAATGACCACTTATGATAAGAACGAACACTGCTTTGTTATAAGACTTGCTCACACCAGCTGAATTATTTAGACAGTTGGACAATGTTGGAACTATTATTGAAAAAAAGGCTTTGTCCCTTTATCAAAAAGCAAAATTGCATAAGCAGTAAAGTGCCATAGGAAAAAATTCTATTTTGGATTTATGAATATTAATATTTCTTTAATTATTATTATGATTGCACAGTCCATTTAGTAGAAAACTGCTTTCATTTGGTAAGAGCCTTAAATAGGGAAATAGGTAACTTTCTTTCTGTCAGTATGTTTTTTTTTAAAAAAGAATTTATTTATTTATTTGAGAGAGATAGAGAGAGCATGGGGGGGGGAGGGCAGAGGGAGAGAGAGAAGCAGACTCCCCGCTGAGCAGAGAACCCAACCCAGGATCTGGAGATCAAGACATGAGCCCAAGGCAGACACTTAACCAACCGAGCCACCCAGGCACCCCTCTGTCAGTATGTTTTATTGGCACTGGTGGCTTACCAGTCGTCCCCAGAATGTAGTCTTGCCTTCTTCCTTACCGATAGAACCCCCACGTTTTATCTAGGCAATAGGAATAAAGACTACAATTTCTGGTTCTCACTCCTTATAGCTGGATGTGTCTATAACTAACTTCCAGGAAGTTTCCTTAAAAGGAACATTTGTCTCCTTTTTCACCCCTTGTTGGTTTCCTACTGGCTGGGATGTGTGATTTCAATGTGATGGCTCGGCAGCAATATTGGACAATAAAACAGAAGCCACCAATTGAGGATCAAAGCTGCAGAACACAAGGAGCTTGGGTCCCTACACTTCTCAGCTTTTATGTCTGCCCAGACTGCTTTGTTCCTGTATCGGTTTTCTATTGCCACAATAATGCCAAATAAGAAATATTCACAAAACCTCAATGGTCTACAAAAACACTTATTTCTCACACATCTATGGAGTTCAACTCATCTGGGCTCTCTCTGGCTTCTAGAGGCCAAGTGAGAGTTGACTGGTGTAGGCTGGGCTCAAACGAGACAGTTGGTATGCCTCACCTCTGCTCCAGGTGTCTTTCACCCTCCAGCACAGCAGTCGGGCACATCCTTCTCATGGAATGATAGAGACACAAAGAACAAGTGGAAACATGAAGACCCCTTAGGGTCTGGAACACCAGCACTTCTGCCCTGTTCTATTGGCCAAAGCAAGTCACAAGGCCAGCTCAGATTCAAGACATGGATCCCATCTCCTTAGTGAGACGAACTACAGGTTACATGACAAAGGGGATGATATAGGAAGGGGGAAGAATAGGGCTGTTTTTGCAGTCTTTCTTATTTTCAGACTTCTTTTATGTCAGAGACAAACTGCTGTCTTGTTGAAGTTACTGTAACTCAGTTCAGTTTAATTTTGTTTTTGTTATATGTAGCTGTCCCTAATCCTATTGACTTACCGAGCTCTCATTGGAAGGTAATTTCATGAGGACAAGGATTTTTGCCTCTTTCAATTCACAGCTGTATGTGCAGAATGAAACAATGCTTGTTCCAGAGTAGGCACTCAATGTTTATTGATAGAATAAATAAATGATATGGCAATTAAGTTTAATATTTTAGAAAAGAACCCATCTGTAGAAAGAACACAAACATGAAGAGTAGCAACACCCCCAACAAACAGGATTATGAATAGCTTTAGAACCAAATTAGACTGCTATAAAATAAATAGTTTTTAAAATGCCAATGTGATGGGTAGTAAGGAGGGCACGTATTGCGTGCTGCACTGGGTGTTATACACAACTAATGAATCATCGAGCCTTACATCGGAAACTGGGGATGTACTGTATGGTGACTAACATAATATAATAAAAAAACATTATAATATAATAAAAAAACATTTAAAAAATAAATAAATAAAATGCCGATGTGTCTTAAAATAATTTGGTGACTATAGCAGATACTATAATTTGGCTCAGTTCCCATTCCAATCCCTTTTATCTTGACGTCTAGAACCATGAAGACTACAAAGCTAAAATCTACATTTTCACATTCCCTAGCAACTATGGTGCTGCACGAAACCGAGTTTTCCGCGAGCTCACCCACCTACTGTCAGTTCAGAGGTAGCAGTGGGCAGCATGGGTGCTGGCTGTGCCCAGGTGTACCTCCCAGCATGACTGATGGTAGAGGTGCCTAGTTCTGCCGTGTTTCTGGCTTGGAGTCACAGGTATAGATGGAGGCAGTACCGTTGTGTTTTGTCCAGTGGTGTCTTTCAGCTCTTCCCCTGTCTTCTCTCTTCCCGCTGTGTGGTATTAAACCTAGGACTTGAACATTCTAAGATAGTCTCTAAGCCAGGTACTATTTCTAAAAGAACTTGTTATCAACCAGCCAGACGGGATTCTGTCATCTGCACTTACTTTCAGGAACAACAAAGATTTGATTGTTTTTACTAGCGCCACAGTTGCTGGGGTGCCAGTTTTTGTATCTTCAGTTAAACTGTTGTGGAAACTTATTTTTGGTTAAGTATAGAGGTGGAGAAACATCATAAATGGGCATATATTAAAGATATGTCTTTAGGGGCGCCTGGGTGGCACAGCGGTTAAGCGTCTGCCTTCGGCTCAGGGCGTGATCCTGGCGTTATGGGATCGAGCCCCACATCAGGCTCCTCTGCTATGAGCCTGCTTCTCCCTCTCCCACTCCCCCTGCTTGTGTTCCCTCTCTCGCTGGCTGTCTCTATCTCTGTCGAATAAATAAATAAAATCTTTTAAAAAAAACATTTTTATTTTGAAGAAATGGATATAAACCCAAAGGTAATGCATAATTGTCAGAAAAACAAATACAGATTTACACATGTAAACTTACACCTGGCCCTCTTAACCTCCACATTAATGATGTTTTGAGCTGGATAATCCTTTGCTTTGGGAGGCTGTCCTGGGTCTTGAAAGATGTTTAGCAGCATCCTTGTTCTCTACACACTAGATGCCAATAGCATACACCTTCCCAAGTTGTTACCATCAAAAGTGTCTCCAGACATTGCCAGATGTTGTCTGTGGGGCAAAATTGTTCCCCTCCCCCCACACAACCTGTTAAGAACCACTGACTTACACAGATATATAAAACATGGAAGCAGTTTCTAATGGAGCATTTAACGATATTTTTCACGATTTGAAGAACAACATCTTAATTCATGAAATACGCACCACAGATAGTATGTTAGTTTCATATTAAGGGCTTGAAATGAAACAGATGCAACTCTCCACTTTTTCACTTTATTACACTAGAGATCCGAAGTGGTGTTCTGCAGATCAGATCTAAATGAGCCGTCAACTTGATAAAGACAAACAAACCGGACATGTATACAATGGAAAAAGGAAACACAAAGCTAGAGGCACCTAGTAATCACCTGTGATTCATTTTTGAGTCCATGGTGTTTTTATTTTAATTTCTGGGAATCATCTTAGCATTTGGAATCTAGTCCTGGGGGTGGAATGAAAAATTATATTCTTCTTTTCTCAGCAGCTGAAAAGAAAAATGACTGTTTACTGAGTTCTGTTCTCAAACATGTGGGGTGGCCCTTTAGGCTGTATTGTCACCGTTGTTTATTGACATGTTCGAGGATCCTGGTCTGGTAGGGCTTCAGGGCTGCTGGAGCAGTTCTGAGACCTCTGATATAATAATTAATTTTTAAACACCCTGTCAAAATAAAAATGTTTTTCTGATTCAACAAACATTTGTTTCAAACTCAACATCAAGGATTTTCTATGAGAATGAAAGTTTCAATATTTAGGACTCACAGGGAAAGATTGTTTAAGTATTATGCCCGAATGACAAACAAATGAAACATGTGGTTATAAACATAGACCTTTGGCTTATTTGGGTAAATTAAATGAACTACCTGACTTTTAAAAATACACCTTATTTAATTGAAAATTTAGGAGATCCAAATTTTCATCCTGCTTTTTGAAACAAACTAGATCTATGATTTTGAGAAGGGGAAGAGGAGAGGAGTCTTTTTTAAAATGACTTGTGGGTAAGGGACTCCACATATGTTCTCCCAGATACCTTACATATGCTATTTTTTTATTATGTTATGTTAGTCACCATACAGTACATCCTTAGTTTTTGATGTAGTGTTCCATGATTCATTATTTGCATATGACACCCAGTGCTCCATGCAATATGTGCCCTCCTTAATACCCTTCACCAGCCTGTCCCAATCACCCACCCCCCTCCCCTCTGAAGCCCTCAGTTTGTTTCCCAGAGTCCATAGTATCTCATGGTTCCTTCCACCTTCTGTTTACCTCCCCTTCAGTCCTCCCTTCCTTCTCCTACCGATCTTCCTGCTATTTCTTATGTTCCATAAATGAATGAAACCATATGATAGTTGTCTTTCTCTGCTTGACTTATTTCACTTAGCATAATCTCCTTCAGTCCTGTCCACGTTATTGCAAATGTTGGGTTATCATTCTTTTTGATGGCGAGTAATATTCCATTGTATATATGGACCACAACTTCTTAATCCTGTCATCTCTTGAAGGGCATCTAGGCTCCTTCCACAATTTAGCTATTGCGGACAATGCTGCTATGAACATTGGGGCGCATATGGCCTTTCTCTTCACTATGTCTGTATCTTTGGGGTAAATACCCAGTGGTGCAATTGCTGGATCATAGGGTAGCTCTATTTTTAACTTTTTAAGGAACCTCCACAGTGTTTTCCAAAGTGGCTGTACCAACTTTCATTCCCACCAACAGTGTAAGATGGATCCCCTTTCTCCACATCCTCTCCAACCTTTGTTGTTTCTTGTCTTGTCAATTTTTGCCATTCTAACTGGCGTAAGGTGGTATCTTAGTGTGGTTTTGATTTGAATTTCCCTGATGGCTAATGATTTTGAACATTTTTTCATGTGTCTGTTAGCCATTTGTACATCTTCGTTGGAAAAGTGTCTGTTCATATCTTCTGCCCATATTTTGATTTGATTATTTGTTTCTCGTGTATTGAGTTTGAGAAGTTCTTTGTAGATCTTGGATACCAGTCTTTTATCTGTAGTGTCATTTGCAAATATCTTCTCCCATTCCGTGGGCTGCCTCTTAGTTTTTTTTTTTTTTTTTGACTATTTCCTTGACTGTGCAGAAGCTTTTTATCTTGATGAAGTCCCACAAGTTCATTTTTTCTTTTGTTTCTCTTGCCTTTGGAGATGTGTCATGAAAAAAGTTGCTGTGGCCGATGTCAAAGTGGTTGCTGCCTATGTTCTCCTCTATGATTTTGATGGATTCCTGTCTCACATCGAGGTCTTTCATCCATTTGGAGTTTATCTTTGTGTATGGTGTGAGAGGGTGGTCAAGTATCATTCTTTTGCATTTGGCTGTCCAATTTTTGCAGCACCATTTATTGAAGAAATTGTCTTTTTTCCACTGGATGTTTTTTCCTGCTTTGTCAAAGATTAGTTGCCCAAAGAGCCGAGGGTCCATTTCTGGGTTCTCTATTCTGTTCCATTGGTCTATGTGTCTGTTTTTGTGACAGTACCATGCTGTCTTTGTGATCACACTTTGTAGTATAGTTTGAGATCAGGCAACGTGATGCCCCCAGCTTTGTTTTTCCTTTTCAACAGTTCCTTGGCGATTAGGGGCCTTTTCTGGTTCCACACAAATTTAAGGGCTGTTTGTTCCAGTTCTTTGAAAAATATCATTGGTATTTTGATAGGGATGGCACTGAAAGTGTAGATTGCTCTGGGTAGCATAGACATTTTAACTATGTTTATTCTTCCGATCCATGAGCATGGAGTGTTCTTCCATTTTTTTGTGTCTTCTTCAATGTCTTTCAAAAGTGATCTGTAGTTTCTAGAATATAGATCCTTTACATCTCTGGTTAATTCCGAGATATTGTATGATTTTTGGTGCTATTGTAAATGGAATCGATTCCCTAATTTCTCTTTCTTTTTTTTTTTTTAAAGATTTTATTTATTTATTCGACAGAGATAGAGACAGCCAGCGAGAGAGGGAACACAAGCAGGGGGAGTGGGAGAGGAAGAAGCAGGCTCCCAGCGGAGGAGCCTGATGTGGGGCTTGATCCCATAACACCGGGATCACGCCCTGAGCCAAAGGCAGACGCTTAACCGCTATGCCACCCAGGCGCCCCCTAATTTCTCTTTCTTCAGTCTCATTGTTCGTGTATAGAAATGCAACTGATTTCTGAGCATTGATTTTGTATCCCGCCACATTACTGAATTGCTCTATAAGTTCTACTAATTTGGGGGTGGAGTCTTTTGGGTTTTCCATATAGAGTATCATGTCATCTGCGAAGAGCGACAGTTTGACTTCTTCTTTGTTGATTTGGATACCTTTTATCCCTTTTTGTTGTCTGATTGCTGTTGCAAGGACTTCTAGTACTATATTGAATGATAATGGGGAGAATGAGCATTCTTGTCATGTTCCTGATCTTAAGGGAAAGGCTTTCAGCTTTTCCCCATTGAGAATGATATTCGCCGTAGGCTTTTCATAGGTGGTTTTTATGAAATTGAGGAATGTACCCTCTATCCCTACACTCTGAAGGGTTTTAATCAGGAAAGGATGCTGTATTTTGTCAAATACTCTTTTTGCATCAATTGAGAGGATCATATGGTTCTTGATTCTTTTCTTGTTGATATAATCTATCACACTGATAGATTTACAAATGTTGAACCACCCTTGCATTTCAGGGATGAATCCCACTTGGTCATGATGGATAATCCTTTTAATGTACTGTTGGATCCTATTAGCTAGGATCTTGTTGAGAATTTTGGCGTCCATATTCATCAGGGATATCTGTCTGTAATTCTCCTTTTTGATGGGGGTCTTTGCCTGGTTTGGGGATCAAGGTAATACTGGCCTCATAGAATGAGTTTGGTAGTTTTCCTTCTGTTTCTATTTTTTGAAACAGCTTCAGGAGAATAGGTATTATTTCTTCTTTGAATGTTTGGTAGAATTCCCCCGGTAATCTGTCAGGCCCTGGACTCTTATTTTTGGGGAGGTTTTTAATCACTGCTTCAATCTCTTCATAATTAATTGGTCTGTTTAAATAATCAATTTCTTCCTGTTTCAGTCTTGGTAGTTCATAGGTTTCCAGGAAAGCAACCATTTCTTCCAGGTTGTTTAATTTATTGGCGTAAAGCTGTTGATGAAAGTTTCTAATAATCCTTCCTATTTTATTGGTGTTGGTCATGGTCTCTCCCCTTTCATTCATAATTTTTTTAATTTGGGTCCTTTCTCTATTCTTTTGAATAAGTCTGGCCAGTGGCTTATCGATCTTATTTATTCTTTCAAAGAACCAGCTTCTAGTTTTGTTGATCTGCTCTACTGTGCACCTGGTTTCTAATTCATTGATCTCTGCTCTAATCTTGATCAACTGCCTTCTCGTGCATGGGTTAGGCCTCTTCTTCTGTTCCAGCTCCAGCTTCTTGAGGTGAGAATATAATAACTGCATTTTAGGTTTTTCTATTCTTTTGAGTGAGGCTTGGATAGCTATGTATTTTCCCCTTAGGACTGCCTTTGCAGTGTCCCATAGGTTTTGGACCAATATGTTTTCATTCTCATTGGTCTCCAAAAATTGTTTAATCTCCTTCTTAATTCCCTGGTTTACCCAATCATTCTTGAGCAGGACGGTTCTTAGTTTCCAAGTGTTTGAGTTTCTTCCAAATTTTTTCTTGTGATTGAGTTCCAGTTTCAAAGCATTATGGTCTAAGAATATGCAGGGAATAATCTCAGTCTTTTGGTATCGGTTGAGACCTGTTTTGTGACCCAGCATATGGTCTATTCTGAAGAAAGTTCCATGTGCATTCGAAAAGAATGAGTATTCTCTTGTTCTGGGGTGTAGTGTTCTATATATATCTATGAGGTCCATCTGGTCCAGTATGTCATTCAAAGCTCTTGTTTCTTTGTTGATTTTCTGCTTAGGTGATCTGTCTATTGCTGAGAGTGGAGTGTTGAGGTTCCCTACTATTAACGTATTATTATCTATATGTCTCTTTATTCTGGTTAAGAGTTGGCTTGTGTATCTAGCTGCTCCCCTGTTGGGGGAATAGATATTTATAATTGTCATATCCACTTGTTGGATACATCCTTTAAGAATAATATAGTGTCCTTCTGTATCTCTAACTACAGTCTTTAGTTTAAAATCTAATCTGTCTGATATGAGCATTGCTACCCCAGCTTTCTTTTGAGGTCCATTGGCATGAAAGATGGTTCTCCATCCCTTCACTTTCAGTCTGGATGTATCTTTAGGTTCAAAATGAGTCTCTCGTAGACAGCAAATGGATGGGTCATGTCTTTTTATCCAATCTGCAACCCTGTGTCATTTATGGGAGCATTTAGGCCATTCACATTGAGAGTGATTATTGAGAGATATAATTTTCATGATGTCATGTTGCCTGTGAAGTCTTAGTTTCTATAGATTGTAAATTTCTGTTCTGTATCACTCTTGGGGTCTTTTTACTTTTATAGAACCCCGTTAATATTTCTTGTATGGCTGGCTTGGTGGTCACATATTAATTCAGTTTCTGCCGGTCTTGGAAGGTCCTTGTCTCTCCATCAATTCTGAATGACAGCCTTGCCGGATAAAGGATCTTGGCTGCATGTTTTTCTCAGTTAGAGCTCTGAAAATACCTTGCCAACATTTCCTGGCTTGCCAGGTCTCTGTAGACAGGTCTGACGTTATTCTGATGTTCCTCCCTCTGTACGTGAGGATTCTCTGCCCCCTGGCCACTTTCAAGATTGTATCCTTGGATCTAGTATTTGTGAATTACACTATGATGTGACGTGGTGTAGGTCTGTTCTCATTGATCTTGGGAGGGGTCCTTTCTGCCTCTTGGACACAAATGCTTGTTTCCTTTGCCAGATTAGGGAAGTTCTCAGCTACAATTTGTTCGAATACCTCTTTCATACCTCTCTCTTTCTCCACCCCCTCAGGGATGCCGATGATTCTGACATTGGAATGTTTCATTGAGTCAGTAATCTCCCATAATCTACATTCTTGAGATTGGATTTTTTTGAGCCATGTTTCCATTTTTTCCTTCTTTTCTACCAACCCATCTTCCAATTCACTAATTTGTTCTTCTGCCTCATTTACCCTGGCCATCAGAGCGTCTAGTTTAGATTGCATTTGATTCAGAGCATTTTTAATTTCTGCCAGATTCGCTCTCATTTCCGCCCTTGGAAATTCTATATTCTCATTAATATTTTTGTTAATATTTTTTTCAAGCCTACACATCATCTTCACTATTGTTACTCTGAACTTCATTTCTGACAATTTGGTTATATCCATATTCATTAGTTCTGTGGCAGAGGGGACAGACTCTGTCTCTTTTCTTTGTTGGGGGGATTCCTCCTCCTTGTAGTTCTGATGACGAGAGGTTACGGGGATGTACAGAGCTCAAATTATTGACCAGGACCCAAGCAAAGTGCAATTGTTTTATAGGGACCTTAGGGATGTGGACTTCTTGATTTTTCAGCCTGCCTTCTGGGGGCGGGGCCTGCCGCACTGATACTCCGGCAACCC
This sequence comes from Ursus americanus, assembly GCF_024610735.1. Taxonomy (NCBI): domain Eukaryota; kingdom Metazoa; phylum Chordata; class Mammalia; order Carnivora; family Ursidae; genus Ursus; species Ursus americanus. Next base: position 33,411,023 of record NC_142137.1, read on the forward strand.
TGTTTGGGTAGAGTCTCCCTGTCCCCTGTGAGGGGGCATGGGGATGGGCACAATGTGAGCTGGTATTTCTGGGCTTTTTTTCTCTGGTGGCTTTCCTTGGAGGTTTTCTGTGACTCTTCTGAAAGTCAGAGCAGCAGTGGCCGTATCCTAGCCTCTGTCTCGGAACAGTGAGATCGCAGTCCACTCTCCACTGAGCTCTCTTGGCCTCTTTAACTCTGTTTCTGTCAGTGCTGCTAAAAACCCCGCAGCATCCCGGGTTGTGCGCCCCACAGCCGCTCTCCCAGTCATCGCTTCCAGGGCCAGTATGTCTCTGTCCTTTGTGCTTCTAGCACCGCCAGCCACCGCTGGTTCCCCCGTGTGCTCCGGAGCTCCCTGTTTCAGTGTGGTTCACACGCGCTCCGGAGCTCCGGTTTTCAGCTAGTTCACGCGCGCGCTCCCGAGCTCCCGGCTTCAGTCCGGTTCTAGGGAGCGCTCCAGAGCCCTGGTTTTCAGACTGGTTGCGCGCATTCCCAGGCTCACGGTCTCAGTCCCCTCTCTCGTGGGTGCCGGTCGAGAGTCCCGGTCTGCGAGTCCGCCCTGCTTCCCAGCGCCCAAACACAGCGGCTCCCTCCCCCTTCCGTTTATCTTCTGATATCTGTGCACGGTTTCATGGCTCCCTGCTTCCTACCTCAATACTCAGCACCGGAGATGTTTGTTTGTAGAGATCCAGATGTATCTTCCTGCATCTCAGGCTGATTCCGTGGGTGTTCAGGATGATCTGGTAGATATCCAGCTCGATTCAGGGCACCAGCTGAGAAAGGGGTCCCCTACTCCTCCGCCATCTTTTTCCGAACCCCCCCCCCCACTTATGCTATTTCTAGCCACTTAGCTCCTCTATGTCTGAATCCCTCGCTTCCAAATTAGGTTGTTGGATCTGGCTGGGGTTTCTTTTTTAAATTTAATTCAATTTTTAATTTTTATTATCATTATTTTTTCATTTGAGTAGAATTGACATACAATGTTACATTAGTTTCAGGTGTATAGCTTAGTGATTCAACAAGTTTAGACATTATGTTGTGCCCACCCCACGTGTACTACCATCTGTCGCCGTACATCACTATTATAATATCACTGCCCATATTCCTTTATGCTGTGCCTTTTATTCCTGATTTATTCATTTTGTAATTGGAAGCCTGTATCTGCCAGTCCCCTTCACCCCTTTTGCCCAACCCCTACCCCGCACTCTGGCAACCAGCAGTTTGTTCTCTGTATTTATAGCTCTGATTCTGCTTTTTGTTTGCTTATTTTAGATTCCACATATGAGTGAAATCATATGGTATTTGTTTTTCTCAATTTAACTTATTTCACTTAGCGAAATACCCTCTAGGTCCATCCATGTTGTCATGTATGTTGGCCAGTTTCTAAGTTGAGAATCCATGCATGGGATTCAGGGCGGTCTGTGAATTCCCTAAAATTGCACAGAGAGTTTTGGGTATGCATGTATGTGCACTATTCTGTGGGAGATGGCTCAGAGTGCCCAGCAGTTTCTCAAGGGATTAGGATCCTGAAAAATAATCATTTCTCTTAAGACAAATGAGGGCGTGCCTGGCCCTGGGAGTAGGCAAATCCAGGAGGTATGCTGGCATGGAGAGCTCTAAGTACACCTATTTGTGTTCCTTAACTTCTTTGTATATTATGCACCAAAATGGATCTGCCTGAGAGAGTATGAGTGTGAAAGCCCGTGTGATGGGGGGCTGATTCTTCTCTCCTACCTCCTCCTTCATAACCTCCATCCTTCATTTCAGAAAAGAAAGTTTTCCTTCTAGTTGTCTCATAATCTTACTACGGTGCATTGCCACCATGGTGTTAAAAATCCCCACGGTACCAAACACGGATATTTCAAAGTATTAGTGTGGGGGTTAAGAAAGTAAATGACTTTAATGGCTATTTAGCAACTCCTTTGTTTCTTTCATACTTTGCGTTCAATGCAATTGAATAAGGACTTAGATTATGAGCTGATAAATCATTACATTTTTTGATGATTTGTTTCAGTAATTTTCTCTACTGAGCACTTCTTTCTTGATTTCATTCATTTCTGCTCTTATCTCTATTATTGCTCTCCTATTTCCTTTGGGTTTACCATGCCATTGTTTTTTTCCTAGTTTCTTGGTGTAACTATTTAAACTATTGATTTTTTTTTAGCCTTAACTTTTTGTCTAATAAATATACTGAAACTGTAAGTTCCCTTCTAAGCTTTAGTTGTTATACACAAATTTTGATAGGTACTATTTCATTATCATTCAATTATAAATATTTTCTGATTTCCAATATGATGTTTTTGAGCATGAATTATTTAGAAGTGCATTGTTTAATTTGGAAATTATTTTGGTTATCGACTTCTAGCTTAATTACACTATGTCTATAAAACACATCATGAGTGATTTCAATTATTCGACATGTTTTCTGACAATCTTAATATATGTGCCAGAGCACTTGTAAAGGACGTGGAATTCACAGTTTGACCTGACAGCTCTCTTCCCCTTCCCCACTTCTCTCCCTGTTTTCCCTTACAGGCCTCAACCACACAAATCTTTTGCATGGTTAGTCTAGTCTTGGTATCTGCTTCTTAGAGCACCTGGACTAACTAAGAACCCAACCTTGTCTCTTTTCGCCCTGTATCTTCAACACATAAAACAGTTCGTGGCACATAGCAGACACTCAATAAATATTTGCTGACTGAATAAATGAATAAATAAAAATTTTTCCTAGCATAACTTCTTGAAAATCGATAGAGCTGTCCTCATCCTATCCTAATACCAAACAGAATCTATTTTCTCAAAGTTTTTGTTGCCTAGATCATTTTTTTCCCTGACTAGTCCATTACTTCAAGTCTTTTCTCAGGATATTCATGTTATTTACCATTTCTTCCAAATCATATTACATTTGTTCCTTCTGTAGAAGTTTAATAATGTGGGTAATACAGAAGAGCACAGAGGGTACAGACTTAAGAGTAAAGTTGCTTCTTGGCCTAGCACTGGCTTCACCCCCTTCTAGCAGTGTATTCTTGAGCAATGAAACGTGCTTGACCTTTGTTTCTTCATCTTTAAAATAGGGATAACAGTGGTGCCTGATTCCTATTGTTGACTATAATCAGAGATAACATATGCAAAGTACTTAGCAGAGTACTTGACCTGCAAAACATATTCAGTGAGCTGAGTGTCCGTGGAATACGGCTGTGGCTATTCCTCCCTGCGATGCTGACAGGGCCTTAGAGTTAGAACTCCTGCCAGCTTCGTGCGCATGCTCCTTGTTCCCCGCCCAAGGAAAGTACCCGGCCAGGGAATGATAGGCGCAGAGCTGTAGAGCTCTGGGATGTGCCCCTAAATTTTCACCCAGCTTTTGATTTGCTGAGGATGATCTAAGAACCTGTTTCTAGAATAAAAGGGGAGCAGAAGAGCTGGGCAAATCTTTTAAAAATTCCGGAAAGTCAAAAGTGATGCATTTTGGTTTTGATCTGCACGTCTCTGTTTATGGTAGTTGACATTTTAATGTGGCTCCTTCCTCCGAATTTCCCCCTGAATGATAGTCTCAGTGCTCTGCTTTATTAAAATTAGAAAATAACAATGTAGTTCAGTCTCGTTTTACAAGACAGGCAACGCGAAACGTTGTGGCAACCTGACAAGAAAAGTTACAAGGGAGATGCAGATTTTGGTTGGGTAGATATTCGTGAACCTACAGCCCAAGTCTGAGCGCAAAGACCCGAGCCGAGTATGTGAGAGCAGTGTGTAAGATAGCAAATAATCGTTACACTGCTAGATAAGAGGGTCACCATGTCGTTCTGACGCTTCGTTTTCTTTTTGTAACTGCAAAGACTGCCTGAGAAAAGTTTCTGACCAAGCCGAAGTTTTGAAGATGGAGAATGCTTCTTGCGCGGGGTAGCACAGAGACTCAGCAAAGACTTGGGGTCAGCTCTCCCCGAGGCTGGCAGCCAGCAGTCACGTGCAGCTGCGGCTCACACAAGTCACGGGGCCTCGTGAACACCACGTGAACACCAGTGCCCACGGCGACTAACAAACAGACTGAAGAGTTGGTGGTTACGGATGGATTTCTAGAAATAGATGAATTTCAAAAAACAGAAACGGAAAAGGCTTGACATTCTCAGATGGTGTTACATTTACAAAAAGCTCTAGCAAATGAAATTGAACGCCGGTGACAAAGCATTCACCACCAGAAAATAAATAAGTCGCAGAAACAGCCCCTTGGGCCTGTGACTGAGGATGGCATTTGGCTGCATCAGGCAGAAAACTTTTCTGAAGTAAGGTTAAACCTAAGCGGTGTGAGACACGATGAATGTAAACAGCAGCTTCACAGACACAGGGTTCGTGGCAGATGCCAAATGTAGAAACACTTGGGTACTTTTCCTCTACGAGCATTACTATTGTCCTCGTTACTGTCAGAACCCCGTATGCCTGCTGGGTTGACCACACACCAGGCGTTTTGGTTTGTCTGGGCGGTACTGGTTTATACCAGTTGTTCACAGGACCCTGCCTGCTAGGATTCCCTTTCACTCTCACAAATGTCCTGGTTTGGACAATATATTATATGGTCATGCTGTGCATGGCACAGTTTTAGGCATTTGGAAGCCAACCAAGAAAAGCCATGGCACCTGGACTTAATGGTATTTCTTTTTCTTCTTTGTGGGCGCTAAGTGCCCTGGTTGCAAAGGATCAGGGGCCGGAGGCAGGGGTGTGCAGCGTCTTGGCTCCTATAAGACTTAATAGGTGGGTAAGTTGGTTCAATTAAATACTTAACTACCTCACAGCCTCTTGGGTTCAGGTAAATACTACATATGTGCTGAAAATTCCGAGGCATTTAGAGAATACTGTAGCTCAGTCAAAGAGAAGCTGTGTTCAGCTTTATCAATCGGAAAGCAACCATAACACAATGTTTGGCTGGAAGGCTGGCTCTTCCAGCATCAGCCCTTTCCTTTATGCCAAGAAGTGAGTAGAGTGAGTTAATCTTTCTATTATATGGATGAAAAAGTCCCAAGCATGTGTTTTCCAAAGTAAATGAACTTGTAAATCTACTACTTAAACCTGTTTATGGACTAAGCACCCCTTTACCACTTACCAGGGGATGTAATCAATCAGCTGGGTCCTGAATTGAATTTCTTGTTTGGAGATTTTTTTTTTAAAGACTTATTTATTTTAATTTTTCTAAAGATTTTATTTATTTATTTATTTGTTTGTTTATTTATTTTGGAGAGAGAGCATGAGCAAGGGGTGGAGAGAGAGAGAGAGAATCTCAAGCAGACTCTGCCCTGAGTAGAAGCCCAAGGCGGGGCTCGATCCCACAACCCTGAGATCACGACCTGAGCCGAAGGCAGACACTTAACGACTGAACCACCCAGGTGCACCAGACTAAAAATTTCAAGATGGTGAAATTTAAGCAAATGCAAGGCCAGGAGTAGAAAAAGTGGTGTGAGAAATCATCACCAGAATAAAATCAGGTATTAGCAATGATTTTTCTTTTGCTCACTGCCTTCCTTCAGTGCTGAACGCCTCTTCGTTTTCCTGCAGTTAAGCTGTTTGCTACCCTCTGGCCATTTCTTACATTGACCTCCTGTGCGACCCAGGGACTCTGTGAATCCTCCAGCTGACACAGAATCAGTCTGTAATCCAAACACTCTCTTCTCGCACTTTTCGTTGATGCCGTTGACTTTGGCAGACGTGTCCCTCAGCTTAGTCCTCTAAGTCCGGTGATGTTATGTTGGCTTGGTTCCTTTATGGGAACTACCCAGGTGCACAGAGGAGAGGGTGATGCTAGCACGTTGCTCTCCTGGGGCCCGGACAGCTGACGCTCATGGCTGGTGAGTCCTGGCCTTGCTGTTTGGTTTTATTTATGTTGCTGTTCTGTGTTGTTTTAGTGTCTCCCTCTGTTACTTGCTTTCTGCTCCAGTGGATCCTTCACACGGTTGCCCAGAGTTTGCTTTTGCTTTTTCTCCAGGAACAAAATCTAATCGTTATCCAGGTTGCTCTCTTGTACTCCCTGCTAAAAATTTCGTGTGGGCACACCTGGAGCTGGTTTGTGAATTGGCTCTATCATAGTCACTGTATGAATAGATGACATTTTGTTTGTCCATTCCCTTATTCCTGGCCTTTTAGCTTATTTCAGCCATGTTTCTAATATTGCCAAGGACATTTTTGCAGGTTCCATTCCCATACCATCTCAATACTTGGATAAAAGTTTTGCCAATTTGATGGGGGGGGGGGGATAGCATTTAATTGTTTTAACCTGCATCTCCTGATTGCCATGAAGTCAAGAATTTGAAGTGTTTATCTCAATAGGAATTCCTTTTCATATCCTTTACCCACTTTCATTTTGGTTTGTCTTTTTTCTTCTGTTGCTTTTTAAGAATCTTGTATATACTTAATCTTTGTGTGTTTTATTGCATGAGTATATTGCAAACGTTTTTTCCCCATTCTGAGGCTTGCTTTTAAGTTTTAAATTTTGATATAATTTAGTTTATTAGTCATTTTTCTATGTGATATATGACTTTAGTGCTTTTCAAAGAAATCCTTCTCTGTTGTAAGGTCATGAAGACATTCACCCATCATTTTTTCCAAAAATGTTTTAAGTCTTATTCTCATTTAGGTCTTTAATTCATCTGGATTCCATTTCTCTAAATGGTATGAGAAGGAGATCTAAAATACTTTTTTTTTTCAGATGGATAGCCTTCATCCAAACACCTCTTACTTTGTACATAAGCCCATATTTTCCTTGTGAACTTGTAATGGGACATTTGTCAGATAAGATGTTATGTATGCATGTGTATATTTCTGGGCTCTCTATTCTGTTCCACTGGCCTATTTGAGTCTATCTGTGCCAATGCTATGCAGTTTTAATGGGTATTACTTCACATTAAATCTTGATAACCAACAAAGCAATTCCCCCTTTTTTGTACTTCAAAATTATTTTCGTAATCTTGGCTGTTTCTTTGGAAAAGGTTTATAGAAGTCTGACAAAATTCTGGGGTTTTGACTGGAATTGCATTTATAATATAGACCAAATCTGACAGTACTGAGTTCTTTTAAATACTGATTTTTCCCTCCACAAACATGCTATACCCTTCCATTTATTCAGATCTTCTTTTATATTCCTCAGTAAAATTTTCAACTTTTTTGATAATAACCTTGTATATCTTTTCATTTCTTGATACTTTATCATTTTTCCTATCTTAGTATTCTATCTAGGACCTTTAATACAATATTGAATTTCAGTGGTGGAAGTGGGAATTCTTGTTTTGTTTTTGAATTTAAAAGAATGGGGGTGCCTGGGTGGCTCGGTTTGTTGAGTGTCCAGCTCTTGATTTCGGCTCAGATCGTGATCTTGGGGTGCTGGGATAAAGCCCCACATTGGGCTCTGTGCTCAGCATGGAGTCTGCTTGGGATTCCCTCTATCCCTCTCCCTCTGCCCTCCTCCCCACTCATGCTCTCTCTCTGAAATAGATAAATTAAATTCTTTTAAAAATGAAATAATGCTTTAAAAAAATAATAAAATAATAAAAAGAATGCTTCAAAATGTTCTCTATTAAATATGACATTTACTCTGTGGTAGATACCATTTACTGGATTAACAAAGAATCATTCTATTCTTAATTTCTATTTAAATCATTACCGTGTGTTGAATTTTATCAAGTGCTTTTTTGCATCAATTAATATCACCAAATGTTTTCTCCTTTTTTTTACTGTGGCAAATAATTCTAATTTCTAGGTCAAAAAGTTATAGCTTTGTCTTGTCTTTTTAAATACCATGTAACAGGATTTTTAAAGAATTCCTATATGACTACTTCCTTACCTTCTGGCACTTCAAGATGTTCCAGATTCGTTTTATATTTTCCCTTTTCCAACCCTAGAAGTCACCATTTCTTCAAGGACTCCTGCTTCTTTTTACTGGAGAATGGTCTTGAGAAAGTAAGACTGAGCATAAGGATGCTGATTGCCGTTGGGGTGTTCTAGCCCTCTCCGTGGACAGCACTAGGAAGGATGTAACTGTGTATAACTATGTCTGTGCTGAGCTTTAATTTCTGAATTTGTGGTTTTAACTTCATGCAGGTGAGGAGAACTTGAACCTCATAACCAGGTGTGACTTTTAGTTTCGGTTTCTTGAGGGCCAGTCGTCATTCAGTGATGCCAGCCTGCTTTCCGTGATGTATTCTTGGGCCAGTGAACGCAGGTTTTTCTCTCCTTTTTATGGACTGGACTCTTCTTTCTGGCTCCTGTCTTTAAGCAGAGCCCTCAGTTCCAATTCCTCGTAAACACAGAGTTCGCAGCCTTCGTCATGACCGTCTCAGGCATCCTTACCTCGTGTCTCCTGACACTTCTCAGGACTACTTAGCCTTTGTAACTGCTGCAGTTTTAAGTTTTTTCATAGTTTCTGGTGCCTATAGGTATCTTTTTGTTATTTGGAACTCTAGTAAGGATAAGAAATATTTGATGTTGTATCTGGTATTTTCTTGTGGGGTGTGTGTGTGTGTGTGTATGTGTGTATGTGTGTATGTGTGTGTATCTTCACATTGGCTTCATCTGCTGGGTTGAATAGAAATTCTGTCTATTTACAGTGAAGAAAACAAACACTAGAAAATTTGCGTGACCCCAAATCACACACAAGCTTAGCACCGGACTATCCGCGCTCTCATCTCTGATCTTCCCACTTTACTTTTCTTACACCTGTGGAAACTGCAATAGTTCACAAAGGTTTAAGGCTTTTCATATATGACTTTTTCTTGCCCAAAGCTAATTCATTTCTAAAAACTTCCAGAGTTGTATACTGTGATCAACTTCCCTTGAAAAGTTGCTGTGGTGCTGCGGAGGGAAGGGCAGAAAAACAGGACAGACTGAGAATGAATCTCCCTTTATCTTAGGACAATCTGAACTATATTGAATTTGCAAGCCTAATTACAGAACGGAACAGTGCTTGGGAAACACGAATACCCCCAAAACTGTGGAATTCACCTAGAACTCAAATAGTAGCCATATTCAAACTCACCGATTTGTTGGAGTTTATGTAGGCAATATTTATAGCCCCTTATTTTAAAAGTATTTTAAATGATTAGATTAGAATTGTCTGGATTTAGAGGTCAAATTCTGGACTTTCTCTTGGTAAGGAAGAAGCTGATGTGGGGCATATCAAAATGGGAGTAAATGTTTGCTTTATGGTTAGAAAGCTACCCCCCCCCCCCGTTGTGCTTCTTCGATCCTTCCTTACTGCATAGTCTTTGTAACTCTTGGTTGCCTACTTATGACTGTCTCATTATATTAAAAAGTACTAATACTAAGAAAATGGTTACATAATCAAATATTCTCAAAATTAAAAGTCTATTGATTGGATAAATTGTATAAAATAAGCAAGTTAAACGTAGTTTGTAATTTTTCTTGAGAAGCAAAGACAAAACAGACTAACCTCCTCCTGACTTCTAACTGAATTCTCTATTGATACCAGATAGAGATCAGATATAAAACATGACTGATACTATATTACTCACATTATTTTTAAACAGAAGAAATGACCCTATCAAATGCATTCTAAATAATTCACTGCTGGGATGTGAGAATCACTTAACTAGTTTTCTTTCCTTCATCTGACATTAACATAAGTGATCTAGAATGCTGGTTAAAATTCAAGGAAAAGTTATGCTTGGGTAAACCACGGAAGTGGCTTTTTAAGCCTAAATTCTCCAATTTTTTGGTAACAAATATTATGTATAATGAAGTTTTGGTGTCTACTTGTGGGCTTCTCAAAAGTAAACCCTGGGGCACCTAAGTGGCTCACTTGGTTGAGCTTCTGGCTCATGATCTCAGATCAGGTCACGATCTCATGGGTCATGGGATCCAGTCCTAGACTTTGAGCTCAGCGGGGAGTCTGCTTGACATTCTCTCTGTCCCTCTCCCTCTGCCCCAACTCACAAGCATGTGCGTGTGTGTGTGTGTGTGCATGTGTGTGCGTGCTCTCTCTCAAATAAATAAATAAGTCTTTTTAAAAAAGTAAATCTTAAGTTAAAAGTGTACTTGTTTTTTATGGAAAATTATTAAACCCTCCAAAAAATTTATTAAAATATAGTCACTAGAGCTATATTTCAGTTGATTTGTCCTAAGAACCAAAATGCAATATACAACCAGAGGATTTTAATTCATGGTCATTTGCTAGAACTGGATATCAAAGTCTGATTAATGTTAGCTGGATTCACAGAGTCCATTGAATATCAATATTTACACAACTAAAAAATTTTTACTCATCCACATAGTTTGGCAAATGTTAGTGGAAGTTGTTATTAGGCATGATGTTCTCATGCTGGAAAAAACAGGTAATTGTGGAAGAGAGAGATCCCAAATCCAAGATTATTGCCTGTCATTGACAACAAGCTCTTCTATCTTTTCTATGAAAAGAGAATGATATATAAATTAAATAAAACATTAATTCACGTTAGTCATTCCAAAGATGCTTATACAGTAATCACTGAGAAGCAGCCTGGAGGCCCAAGCACTGTGTGCATGTTTGATGAATTAATGTCTCGAATGACCTCATGGGCATCATGAAACCCCAGGAGTTCAGATTATTTCCTTTACTTTGGGACTCAGGTAGTTTAGGGCCAGGGGCCTAAAATCACAAAGAGAGAGCCATCATCTCTGCTTTGATTCCTGCCAGAATTTACCAGTTCTTTATGCTCACATCTTTACCGGACAGATGAAACCCTTGTGCTGTGCGACCACCGTCTGTTTGAACCGTACACTCTTTTACATTGGGTTTTTCTCTCTCCTGCTTTCAGAAACTTTTACAGCAGTTTATTAGAAAATAGCATCCATTCCCATGGCAGCCACCACTGTGCACAGATCACTTCTTGCGTGGATTCCCCTGTGGGGGGTCCGGGGCCTGTGTGCTCTACCCACAGCCCCGCTCGGACACCTGCTTGAAGGCCGTTCTGCAGGCACCAACTGTGATGTGCTTAAAAGAAAGGAGTGAAGTATTTCCATTGTTCTTTTTTACCTTTTGGCTTCTTCTGGTTCTGTCATGAACATGTGTTTTCTCTAAGGAAAGAGGTCACTATCTGACCCTTTGATTCATCCTATAATTCCCAATTGTGCTTCACTGAACAAAAAGCCTTTTCAAGAGGATGGTGGGAACATTTTTCATTACTCTTTCTAAGAAAAAGAAAACTAGCGTAACATCATAGAGTGGTGCTTCTATAGCGTTTGAGGTCTACCTGTCTCTTTCACTCATTTCTTTCTGGATGTTCTAAAAGCAAAATTTTCTACTTACTTCTGGAGGGGAGAAAAGGATGTGGGGTGGGTAAGTGTGCACACACGTGTCTGTGTGTGTGTGTGTGTGTGTGTGTGTGTGTGGTGTTAAATACGAAGATAAAGTTTAGTAATTGGAGAAAAAATAAACCACTTTTTATCCCCCCCCCACTCCCCTTTCGCTAAACATGTCCACACTAACCAACTCTGCTAAATAGCCCCAGCACGTGTCCTTACTGACCTCATCAGACAGCGGAGCCAACACCTGATGCTCTTTTATCTGGTCAAGAAACAGGCATTTAGTGTTTGGGGAAAAAAATCCATTTGAAAAGATGTGACTTTTCCCTCTTAAAAAATAACCAAGTTATTTTGAAAAATAGTGGCACATTAGCGATTACAATTGCCCCCCCCCCGGGACCCCTCCTGCCCGCTCTTGAGGAACCATAGTTTCCTCCACACGTGACTTGGTGTTCTCACTGAAGGGGCGCTCCCGCTGCTGCCTAGTTAGGCGATCTGTCTTTGGTTTATTTATGTTTTCTAGGTGTTCTTGACAAGTAAACAATGGTGACATGGGAAGAGGCTTGACACTTTGACAAGAGGAGCCCACTCTTTGATGCTAGTAAGACCCCACAGGGAAGAAAGTATATTTTACAGAAGTCTTTTGTGAAGGAAGTGGTAGCCAGGAGTGAGCTATTTGAAGCAGATCGATGCCCAGTTATCGGTATTTAGTGGCCAGTAGCAAGGATGCTAAACACCCTGCAGAGCGTGGAACAGCCTCATAAAGGGCAGAACTGCCCCATCACGATGTCAGAAGGGCCCCTGGAGAAAAACCCTGGGTCTAGTGTGTATTGAGAAGCGGAGAATGTTGCCTTAAGTTCTGTCTAAATTCTCTGTGTCACATGCAGCCGCTCTGCCCCTGTTCCACCATGGGCCATTAGCCACCTTGCTTCTAGTCACTTTCTGACATTCCCGGATGCAGTCTCGTCCAGAGCATGTATCTGACTCCCTGCCCAGGGAAACTAACACGGGGACCAACGCCACTGTGCCTGTACTCGACACAATTCCTCTGTGTTTTGTATCTGATTCTACGGAGATTATGCCACATGCAAAGGGAATGACCTTGTAAACAGGAAAATATTTGGAACTTTATACTAAAGATGACTTTCTCCATAGTTCAAGGGGGAAAAAGTCCTGAAATTTTTGATCTTGCTAACCATTCTTAAGTCTGAAAGGCAAGTCTGAGATGCTCCATTAGAACATTCTCTTCTTTTCCTCTCTGCCATGTGAATCTATCTTTCAGAAACTTTCTGCCACACCCACAGAATTATCCATCATCTTTCTCAGCAGTACATTTCCTGAAGTCTGAGTAAGTCTATCTAGAACTATGCCCCCCCACGCTGAGCCAGTGCGTGCTCTCTCTCTCTCTCTCTCTCTCTCTCACACACACACACAGACACACACACGCACACCACACACAGACACACACACGCACGCACACACACACGGTGACGGTATATTACAGCTTCTGGCACTAGTAGGCATTCACTAAAGACTTGTTCAATGAATGAATGGATGAATGAATGAAAAAGCCCCTCTCCCCTCCTTTTTTATTTCTTTTCCTCCTCCTCCTTTTTCTTTTTGCTAGGATAGTTAGATTTGGTTTCTGTTACTTGAAGTTAATAATCCTGATGGATATAGAATTGAATTGCTTTTTTTTTCTTTAAAGTTATCTTCTGAGAGGCAAAATTCAATCCAAACCCAGTATTTGCCAACAGATAGAGTCTGTCAGTTACCCTCTGCTCAGCTCTGCCCTTGGGCATTGGATAAAAGCCCTTCTCAGAAATACAGTTGTATAATACCTGATTCATGACCTCGTTTCAAATTTCAGCAGAGTTTCTTCTAGTGCAGCTCTGGGGAACTGCAATGAGGTCTCCTAACCTTGCGTTTGGCTTTCTATCACTGAGTAAATCACATGCGAGAACTTCCATCCCCATGAAAGCTGTCGTCAGCTCTTCCTGACATCCTCACCTAAAACTTTCTGAGGACCAAGCCTGCACATGTATCACCGCTTCTCTCTTTGTGACTGATTGCTTTCTGGGTGTAGCCATCTCTGTGGCAGTAGAAAGAGATTCTGAGGGAGATGGAGGTGGGGGAGGGACTATGACTTCTCAGAAAACATCGCTCATATGGCACGTTGCCCAGTTTTTGGATTGAAGTTTTTCAGACCCAGTGATTAAACAGTGAGGAGTAGTGAGGCATCATGCAGGCATCACACAGCTGCTCTGTGTGCTTCGGTTACCTGGTAGAGAAAATTCTTCTCAAATTCTGTAGATCAACTGAGTATCATTTTTAGGTGGCGGCCCTGGAAATGAATACATCCTTTTTTCGGTTGGTTACAAATATTTTAATAGACGTTTGGAGAGATCGTGTTAGAACTTAAAGGCCTAATGTTTACTTATATACAAGTTATATTTCAAGTGTTTGTTACTTTGTCCTAACACGATACATACGCTCCCGGGGATGATCAGACTAGTACTTCCATTCACACACTTCGTGTTTCAATAATGTGATTCCCAACTGGGGGCATAATTTCAAGCTTTGAGCTTTCACCATTGCCAGTGCTGAAACTCTGGTCCCCTGATCTCCACTAAACATTCTTCTAGTCTTCAGGAAGGTATGAAAAGGCTCAAGGGTGAGTTGTCAAAAAAAAACAAAAACAAAAACAAAAAAACAAAAAACCTCCTGCCTTGAGGCCCTCTGTTTGCTGTTGGACCATTGTTTCTAATGATGCTGGTAACCCTGGCCTGACTTCTAAAGTTTATCTGAAGTCTTATCGATGGCAGCCACAACTTTCATTTTCCTCACTGACAAATGCTCTTGAAATTCTTCTAATTCATCAAGAATGAAATTCTTTGACTGTGGGAGTCATGCCCTATAAATTGTAAGAAGCTTGGAGCCTCATTCACTCTGTGTCCCGCACAGAGGGGCTACTTGGTGGCTGTTGGTTGATTGATTACTGTTAAGGCTGGGGTTGTCATCAGGTGGCAGGCTCACAGATGCGGATACTGAATCGCAGCTCTACAAGACTTTAGAAAACCGTTCGGTGAATGGAGAAGGAGTTACTATACATATTACATGTATTTATCGGCATTCTATTTGTAGTAAGCACTTCCTATGTGCTATCTCATCTAATTCATTCATTTATTTATTAAAAATGTATTATTGAAGGACAGTTGACACACCACATTATATTAATTTCAGGTTATAGCACTGCGGTTCAATATCCAAATTCCTTTCGAAGTGATTACCACAATAAGCGTTGCAACCCTCTGTCACTGTACAATGTCCTTGCAATATTGTTGACTCTATTCCCTATGCTCTACTTCTCATCTCCATGACTTATTTGTTTTATCACTGGAACTCTGTACCTTTTAATCCCGTTCACCTATTTTGCCCATCCCCTCTCCCTCTTTCCCTCTGCAAACCATGAGTTTATTCTCAGTATTTATGAGTCTGTTTCTCGTTTTTTTTGTTTGTTCATTTGTTTTGTTTTTTAGATTCCACATATAAGTGAAATCATATGGTAATTGTCCTTCCCTGTCTGACTTACTTCACTTAGCAAAAACCCCTCTACTTCCATCCAGGTTGTCACAAATGGCAAGATCTCATTCTTTTTGATGGCTGAGTAATATTCCATTGTGTGTATATGCCACATCTTCTTTACCCATTCATCTATCAGTGGATACCTGGGTTGTTTCCATATCTTGGCTATTTTAAATAATGCATCAGTAAACATGGGGTGCCTGTATCTTTTCAAATTAGTGTTTTCATCATGTAATTTACTCCTTACAGCAGATATTGTTATTCCATTTGTACTGACAGCAAAGTGAAGGCTCAGAAGAGGGATTACATTGTCATAGTAACCAGAACAACAGCAACTACATAAAATTGCATGCTGGGAGCTAAAAAGGAAAAATCAGAAGATGTGTATGTTTGGGAGAAATTCTTAAAGTGTGACAAAGGGTAAGAAAATCTGTCAGCTGGGGTTATAGCCTGGGCCAGGGACATCGTTGGCACTCAGTGGAGACCTGCAGTTCTAGAAGCATAGACTTCAGTAGCTGGAACTTTAACTTACGGGCAAAGCTAACTTTGCTTTTTCCTTTTCTTTTTGTTATTTTTATTACAAAGAATTATAATAGAGAATTTGAGTACTAGCATAAGGGAATTGGAATTTCTTTGATTACTTAGCACTTTACACTATTAGTCATGGTCGAGTTAGGCATCCAAAGCTCCTATCAGAACCTATCAGAGCCTATTCCAGGTTATGAAAGCCATGTTTCCCCTCCTACCAGAGGCCTTGTCCTCTAATTGTACTGGGGGGAGGGAGGAATGTACCTAATTCTGTATTTTCAGTTTCAGGCTCTTCCCCTTGAGGCGCTCTGGTTTGATAGTGTAAGTCGCAGCCAGTAGACTGGTATTTGCCTAGTACGGCACAGGCCAATGAAATTTTCTGCAATGATGGATATGTCCCTTATCTGCTCTGTCCAATACTGTAACCACAAGCCTCACATGGCTATTGAGCATTTGAAATGTAGCTAGCGTGACTGAGGAATTGGCATTTAATTTTATTTAATTTCAATTAACTTAGAG
The DNA here is from genome assembly GCF_024610735.1 of Ursus americanus. NCBI lineage: Eukaryota > Metazoa > Chordata > Mammalia > Carnivora > Ursidae > Ursus > Ursus americanus. The sequence goes on from NC_142137.1 coordinate 33,426,946, forward strand.
TTAAATTTCAATAGCCCCATGTAGCTAGTGCTTGCCATGTTGAACAACACAGCTCTAGTGTCCTGGGGAAAAAAGAAACGAATCGGTTTGTTACACCTTGGTCTGCTCTTCCTGCTGAATTCTCCTCTACCGAGCTTTTTCCTGTATGCAGTCATGTGATTCCTTCCTGCCCTGACCTCACTCCACCTTCTCACCTATCACTCATTTCTCAGCATTTTTAAACAATTACCTACTTGCTTCCAGCAGGGATCTCAAAATTGCTTTTTTGGACAATCTTTTCATAGAAGCATTGTTTTTCTTATTTCTCCCAATATTTGGAAAATAAAACTAATAGTTTGCGAAAGCTATTCTTTTTCATGTTGCTTATTAATGCAGAGAGGTATTTCCCCGAGTGTGAAGCATGTGCCCCCAGTGGCTTGAAAGACAATTTTAGGTGATAGGATACTAAGCATTTACATAACTTTATTACTTATTTTTATTTTAATGACTACTGGGAAAATGTGATTAGTACCTCAAATGTGTAATTTCACAGATATTATTGCTTAACATGAAGCTGAAGTAGGCATTTATATTTTACAAAGAGAGTCATTTAAAACAATATTAAGTAAATAGCAGTACAGGTGGTATGCAGATATGGCAAAACTTATTAATTTATTTTAAAAATGGCTAAACTCTGGGAAATGCAGCTGTTAAATAAACTTTCTGCATTGACTCCATTCCCTGCTCTTTGCTACACGTTCTCTGAGCTTCAGCCCCGTGCTCGTCACCTGCAAACATGCTGAGCATTTCTCCATCAGGCCTTTGTTGATTTGGTTACTCCTTCCAGGGCTGCCTTTCTGTTCTGGTCCTCTCACTTTCCAGCAGGTGAAATTCTGCACAGCTGTCGAGGCCAGATCAATTCTTTGGAGAACCCGTCCATGCCCCCTCTTCTTCCTTGATTCTTCCATAAAGCGAAACTCATCCACCTTCGTAACCTCACAGCCTGTTATTCATTCTCCCAGCGTAGCACTTACATGTGATGGTTTAGTTGGTTGCATACAGATCTGTTTCACTCATTGGGACTGAGAATTCCTTGAAAGGAGAGACATTGTCATAATCATTCAAACAAATTATTTATACCTTAGTGCAATCACAGTGCCTGGCACATAACTAGTGTTTATGAAATATGTGTTAAGGGACAAACTCAGTTTTTAAATCAGACTTAATTACGTGAAACGTTTTAAGCAGCCGCACCCCTTTCTGCTTATAATCGGTACATTTGCAGGCAGCCCTTGGTCACATTAGGCCAGTAGATGCTAGAATGGTAGGTTACATTTAGTATTAGCCGAAAGGAAACCCATGCGGATTTTAAATCTGGGAGGAAAAACGACAAAGCTTTGCAAAGCTAAAACAAAATGACTTTGTAAGAATAACTCACACCTCTGCTAACAAAGAGATTTTAGGCTAAGAATTTAATTTACTCAAATAGAGCAGGCTAAAATGCTCTGCTTTATTTAAAAAAAAAAAAGGCGTCTTTTTGGTTTCAATTTCAATTATGCACCTTGTCCATGCTGATTTCCTTCATCATTGCTTAATGCTTCTTTTCATTTTGTTTGGTTAGCTGTATTATGAATACAACATTACATAGCTCTTTGCTATCGAGGCCAGATAATAAGATATATACAGAGAATATCTGAATACAGTAAATTTTCTTTAAACTTTCTCATGTGAATGAGTCATTTACTAATAACTAGGACAGTAAAAGTATGCAAGATAGCCAGTATTTGTAGAAACAATTTGTTTGAATTAAAAGTTTACTACATTACTTCTTAGAAAGCTCTTGGCCTTTTCTTCACGTGTTTTCTAGTTTAGATAGGCAATATATTTGTTTAGAAGATATTTCCTTACAGATTAGCTTTCCCCCTCCAACCTTAAATGAAGTCCAGTAGCTAAGCTCTTGTTCCATCTTTACATGTTTTTAACAGTATCTGATTTTGACAATGTGTGGGACAGATTCCTAAGTCCATTTCTTCATTGTCAGTTAATCATTTTGGCAAACACTACTATATGCTGGACTCTGTGCCAAGCGGTGGGATAGAAGCTGAGCAAGACATGAAGCTTATAGTCTCCAGAGAACCACATGGGAAAATGATGCTCTGTTTGGTGCACACAGAGTGCTGTGATAGAATGAGGGCATCTAATTGGGCTATAGGGTCAAGGAAGGCTTCCTGGAGGAGGTGACTCCTGAGGTCATTTTTTTAACACTAAGTAGGTATCAGCTGGACCAGGAAAGAAGGGAGGAACATTCAGAGCCAGTGGTTTGTAGGGAAGGCCCCTAGGCATGGACCAACCCCTCACGGTAGGGAAACTGGGCATTCTTTGTGGTGATGCAAAGGGTGCTCTCACTGGGAGAAAGGAAGGAAATAGGCTTAAAGGGGTTGACAAATGGTCAGAATATGAATGGGCCTTCCCCCTAGCTAATGGATTTGAATTTTGTCCTGATTGCTGGTGGAGCCATTGATGGGTTCATAGCAGGGAGGTGACAAGTTAGGTTTGTGTTTTAGATAGGGCACTCTGGCAGCTTGGTGAAGGGTGTTACTGAAGTAGGGCCAGGCTGGGACAGAAAACCCAATTCAAAGGCCACTGTAGGGACCATACCGAGATGTAAAAGAGACCGGACCTGGCTTAGTGATATGACGGAATGTGGAAGGGCAGGAGGGGATTTTAGGAGATAGCACTGCAAGACTTCATGACAGTAGGGTGAGTGGGAGGTGCGGTGTAGACAACCCCCAGGCGTTGCTTGAGCACCTGGGTCAGATATAATATTATTCAGGGAGTCAGGTGTCATAGCTGGAGGAAGGTGTGGGTGGGTGGGGTTTGAATCACAGTGTTTCTGATGTATCTTTGTGACATCAAGTGTTGGGATTCAGGATTATCTGAAAGTTGTGAGGAAGAGAGGTCAGAGAGCCATTGCTAGTACCAAATGATAGCTGAGGCCAAATATGCAGATGAGATAATCCAGGAATCACGCACTAAATAAGAAAAGCAAAGAGCCAAGGTCAAGGCTCTGGGTCAAACCAACAGTTAAGAAGCCATCACTGGTAATGGATGTTTTATGTGGTGACGGGTGTTAATTAGATTTACTGTGGTGACCATTTTGTAATACATACAAATAGCGCTTCACTATGTTGTGGGCTTGAAATTAATATAATGTTCTATGTCTATTTTATCTCAATAAAAGACAAAATAAAGTAATAATAAATGAAGTAAAGTTATGAGTCTATAACTCTAGAAAACTAGATGAAATAACAAATTTAGGCAAAATTCTTACATTTTCCTGCTAAGAGTCCAAATGTCTTAAAAAAAAAAAAAGAGGCAGTTGGGAAATAAGCCAGTCACAAAAGGACAAATGTCATATAATTCTACTTAGAAGAAGTACCTAGAGTAGTCAAATTCATAAAGACAGGAAGTAGAATGGTAGTTGCCAGGGGCTGGAGGGAGGAGTGGAAAGAATGGGAAATTTCTTGGAAAAGAGTTTCAGTTTGAGAAGATGAAAAAGTTCTAGAGATGAATAGTGGTGATGGTTGCACAACATTGTGAATATATTTCATGCCACCAAAGTATACACTTGACTTGGTTGATTTATGCTGGGTGTATTTTACCCCAAGAAAAAAAGATTGAATAGGTTTTATGTTTATAGAAACTATTTAGATAAATGGCATGTTTCTTGAACTTCACCAGTTATGATATGAAAAAAGAAAAGTAAAATAGAAAGAAAGGAAGGAAGGAAGGAAGAAAGAAAGAAAGAAAGAAAGAAGGAAAGAAAAGAAAACAAAGGACACAATTGGTGGAGTTAGAAGCCTATAGAAGATATGGTGACTAACATAACATAATAAAAAATTATTTAAAAAAGAAAAAGAAGCCTATAGAAGAAGTGGAGAGCAAGAGGTGGGCAAAAAAAAAAGTATTCTTCTAGAAGCAGAAAGAATAGGAGGTCAACAGTGTCAAATGTTGCAGAGGGTTCAGGTAAAATAAGAACAGGGGAAGTCCGTGGCCTCTGGAAAATGCAGGAGATATGGAAGTTTTTGTTGACCTTAGTAAAAGCTGTTTCCGTGGCTGCATGGAGCAGAAACCACGTTTTAGTAAATAGAAGAGTAAATATAGAGCAAAATGGACTATAGTCAAGAAATCAGAGCTCTTCTTTATCAAGTGTTTAGAAGGCTCCGTGGGGTGAGAAAGATCTTAGTTTTGTTTTGCTTTTAAATATGAAAGTTCTTAGAACATGTTTCTATGCAGGAAGATAACCCAGTAGGGATGGAATCCAAGCATGAGGAGAGAAATCAGCCTTAGGGGGAATGAGGGGTACACGTGTACTAGGCAGAAACGGGGAAAGAAGTATCTTTAGAGGAAGGTATTTGTACGGCAAAAAGGAAGTGAGGGAATTTTCACTGGCTAGCGTTCGTTTTCTCACTGAGGAATGAGAAAAGGGAAGGTGGCAAGACAGGAAATTTAAGGACAGGCAAATTCTGTGCATCTTTTCCAGGCCTATGGCAGCCTCAGGGAAGGAGCAGAGGATTTGAAGTGTTGGGCTGGTTTGTCCAGGAATTTTGTCGGATACAGTCATTAAAGAACAAAGGAAATTAAGGAATAATTTAAGAGAATGATTGAAATGGTGGTCTAATGGGCTGAAGCTATTAAGGGAAGTTCAAAATACTGCAAAAAAATGGGAAGAAATATAGAAATTTCCCAAGGTTTATTTTAAAAGATAAGTAACATCTCAGGAGAGAGGGGTATAGGAAAGCTTCCGTGAAGGGAGTACTATGCAAGAATCCCGGAAGTGAAAGAGAATGTGTGTTGGGTTCAGTTCAGGGGCCTCATCCATTGAAGAGAACAGGCTGTAGTGGGAAGGAGGCAGTGGGGGATGGACTCTGTTTTCAACGAGCTTTCCTTTGCTTATTTTCACACTTATAAATCAGAATATCACAGCTCTTCATTGGATTAGCGAAGAAGTCATTTCAGGAGAAAAATATTGATTTCAGTTTTAACGTTTGGGGTTTGAGATGTCTGTGGGATACATAAGTGGAGGTATTCAGAAGGCGGTAATCTATACTAGTCAGAAGCTCTGGAAAAAGACTGTCCTGCATATAAATTTTAAAGTCATTAGCTTATAGATAATACCTTAAGCCGTAGAAATAGATGAGATTGCCTACAGAGAAATTGTAGAGCAAAAGAGAAGAATTTAGGACAGAGCCCCAAGGATCCCAACTAAGGGTTCGTGCAAAGGAAACAGAGAATGAACAGTCCGAGTAAAAAACTCGAGTACTGAAACCAAAGGAAGAGAGTTTCAAGACAGTCATCTGTGTTATATGTTTTATACATAAGAAATATGAGTTAACAAAATAAAGACCAAGAAGTGTCTGTAGGATTTAGCAACTAGGAGGTCCTCAGTAACTTTGGAAAAAGCGATTTCTGTGGAGTGGTGAGTGGGAGCAGTGTGGGCAGAAACCTGGCTGCATAAAATTGATGAGTGGGTAGAGGTTAGGAGAAGGGGACAGCAAGTGTAGACAACATTGTCAGAAGCTTCACTGTAAAGAAGAGAAAATGCCTTTAACTAGAAGGCATTCATTCCTCTGACATAAACTCAGAGGTAGCATTACGTTTTTTTCTTGTTTCAGAAGAGAAAGGTTTGAACATGTCTAAATGCTTACAATACGGAGACAGTAGAAGGGAGAGGATAAAATACAGGAGAGGCAGTGGTACTTCCTTGATCAAGTTCCCTGAAAAAGCAAGGGGTCACGGGATCCAGCGCATAGGTGAAGAGCGTAGCCTTAGGAAGGGTGAGGGATACCTGTTTCATTATGGAAGGTGAGAAGGAACAAAAGAGGTAAATTTCTAAGATCACTTGTGGGAAACTGCGGGAGTTCTCCTCAGTGGCTTCTATGTTTCCTGTGAAGTAAGCAGGTCATGAAAGAAGAGGTGGTAGAGATGGTAGAGGTGATGGTCAGAAATAGGATATTTGGATATGCTTATTTCAGGAGGCACTCCGCTTTTTGTGATGATAAGGACCATAGAAGTGAAGGAAGAGTTGAAGAAGAGATCCTTGGAACTAAGGAACAGAGCTTTTGAGGCATTTGGTGGCTCATTTGTTTGAACATTTAAGTGAAAGTAGTCATAGGAATAGGTAGAAGAAGAAACAGTGAGTCAGACACGAAAATGATCAATTGATGAAGGGGTTGGCAGCAGGTCTGTCAATAACAGCAAGAAGAAGGGGCAACGAGCTGTCAAGTGTGATGTAGTTTTTAAAAAGATGTAGTTTTTTTAGAAGTGGGAGGAGAGATGTTGTAAGAGCAGCAACAGGGGGCAAGAGGCTCCCTGTCCTACTTCTGGGACCAGACGTGAACAGGGTGTAGGAGAAAAAGCAGCATCCACTTGAAAGCGCTGTGAGGGAAGAGGCGTCATCAGGGGCTATTCAGATTTCAATGAGGGAAAAATGTGAAGATGCTGAGGATGAAAAGAGTAGTTTTCTGCTAACATATCACGAGTTCTAGAAGACACAGAGAAAAAGTTAAGAGTGTGGGAAAGGTGGAAAATGATCTCAGATTAAAGGATATGTAGCTATCATTATATCTGGGTGATGGCTGAGGACTTGGGAAGCTGAAGCTTCGGATTTTGAAGGTAACAAATAATCAGATGTGAGACATGATGGGATTAGTTTCATAGAGGGGGCTGCAGTATTCAGTTAAAAACTATGGAGCCACTGGGGTCTTCGTTTGCAGTTTATGTCTGCTTAGCTAAGGGATAAGGCCAGGTCTCTCTCTTACGCAGCCATTGACATATAGATGATAAGTAAAGTCATGGGTATGGTGAGCTTCTCTCAGGTGTATCGAGTGACAAGGAAGGGGTCTAGAGACTGATACGTGATGGCTAGATATAGAAATATAGGAGAAGGAGCTTAGAGAAAAGACCAAGAAGGCATCAAAAGGTTAGAGGAAAATCAGAAGCATGTGGGTCATGATGAGATTCACTGGGAAAATATGTTTTACAAGAAAGGATTAGTTAATATTGTCAAAGGCTAAGATGAGGAACAAAAGCCCCATTATAACATGGAGATCATTGATAATCTCAATGAGTTTTGTGTGAAGTCACTGCACAAAAGCCAGACTGACTGAGGAATGATTGAGAAGTGAGAAAACTGGAATAATTAATTAGCAAATTCAACATTTTGGCTTTGAGGGGATGATGAGAAATGAGGGGGTGTATGACTTAGGAGCTATAGAAGACATCTTTTTTTTAAAGATAGGAGAGACTTGAGTATGCTCGAATATCTATAGGACAAGGAGGAAGTTTTATGTATAGGAGAGAGAAGAGAAAAGTGGTAAATTTAAGTAAAGTTTCCAAGAAACGAGAAACATGATACAGTTGGTTTTTTTCTCAGAGAACACACTGGAAAATTTGGTCGGGAGGTCAAAGAGTAGAATAACAGGAGAAAAAGTCTGGGAGGTAAAGTTAGTGGCCATTGTGGTTGACTCCTTAACAATCTCAGATGTTTAGTTTTAGCCAATCATGATAAAGTCACTTCCCTTGCCTCAGTAGTCCAGGACTGATATTTGACCCAATCATGGCCCATCAGTAAGAGAGAAGTTTGTTTATGGGTTTCTGGAAAGGAAGACATGGCTCCTTTCTTCTTCTGGATGTTGGTGTATTTGGGTATGACACCCAGAAATGCAATACTCTGGCAGCCCTGAGGGGAACCAAGCTGCAGGTGGAACCAACTCATTGAGGCTGGTAGAGAAAGATGGAAAGAAACTAGGTCTAGGATCATACCTTCAAGACGCTGTTAACTAATTTTCTCCTGCCCAACCCCTAGACTTTTCTTTATACAAAGCAATACATTTCCTATTGTGTGAGCCAATCTGAGTCAGGGTTTTCACCTTCTAGCAATTGGATATGTCCTACCAAATGCAGTGGGATTAGTTGTTCTCAAGACTTAGTACTGATGCAAGTGTGCTGGCTGGCTTCCAAGGCTCGAGAATATGCATATTTTGAGATCCCATCAGAAATCTGTGGCCTTTATACTGGCTCTAAATAGAGCTTTGATGCTATTTTTTGTTTCTGAATTGTATACACCTCAGTGCTGGGTGATAAAGACAGTATTTTAGGACTAAATCAATATGCAAGTAGCTAATGCTCACAGAGTCTTATGACCTTGCAAAGTTCAGCTCTAACTGGATTTACCATGGAAAAAATTGGACTTCTGTAAGGTTTTTGGCCTTTATGAAACTTACTAACAAGCAGAGAATATGGCACATATTCTCTGAGTCACAAAATAAGAAACTAGCATTAGGTACAAAATTAGGAGCTTGCTTGGGTTTCCAGGTAAACAAAAATATCACAACCATATTTTCATATATTTTTCAGGAAGAATAAGCAGAAATGCTCTAAAAACAGAGTTTAGAAATGGAAGAGAAGTTGTTACTGGGTTGGAGGTAGACTATTTGCCTTTTCAATATTTGACAATTCAATGTTGAAAGATAGCCAATGGGAGATAACTTATTCCCATTGACTCTAAGCAGCTCATTGACTTGTACAAACCTACAGGGAAGGGGGAATCTACTACATCCAGCTGAATGAATCAATTCAACCATGTTTAATTTTTGATTTGAAAAGTGAAAAAAAAAATCCACATATTTACTATCTTCCTTCCCTCCCCACTTTGATGCCAAAATATGTTAACTAGAAAATAATATCTCACTGTTCATTAATATTCTACTGCTTTATGTCAACTTAAAAGACAAGAAAGTGTTTGTTGAATTGTGGCTGGATTTATCTGTTGGGAAATTGAAGGTTTATCAAATCAATGAGGAAATGATAGATATCTCTAGAGAATGCAAGCACAATTAGCAAATTAATGAATCTGCTTGTAGATTTACTGTGAGAATTATTTGTTAGTTTAAATAAGAAACTGTTGCAGCTCTGATAGGGGCCCCTAATGTTCCCCCTTAGCTGCAATCTGCTCAGGTAGGTGTCTTGACAACAACAAGAACTCAATTGAGAAAAAATGTGTCAGGGTTACACTTCTATATTTTCCGTTCTTTTTGAAAAAAATATTTGTTTATTTTTGGGTCAAATTTATACCTGCACGTGGTTTAGAGAGTCAAATCTAGAAGGTTTGTTAAGTGAAATAGTAGTGTTCCTCCTCCCTCTCCACCATTTTGCCTTTCACCATAGGCAATCACTTTCTACTCTCTTAGTTGATTCTTTTATTGATTTCTCACTATGAAAACTGGGTTTAGCTTTCTTTTTTCCTGTCCCTGAATATACATATATATCATTTTATTCTCTCATCAATCAAATGTAGTTATAAATTTATCTAGATCAAAATTTAGTGTCTGCATTGTTATGGCTCAGCAGACACTCCTCAGAACTTAGACAGTTAGTGAACTACGATTACTTTTCATCTCCTTCCTGAACAGCTGTTTGTCATTGCTGAAGTTAATAACTACCATTTTCTTAAAATTAATTTTTACTTGCTAACTTGAATTACAAGTTTCCTTCCTTCCTTCCTTCCTTCCTTCCTTCCTTCCTTCCTTCCTTCCTTCCTTCCTTCCTTCCTCCCTCCCTCCCTCCCTCCCTCCCTCCCTCCCTAAGATTTTATTTATTTATCTGACAGAGAGAGACAGCCAGCAAGAGAGGGAACACAAGCAGGGGGAGTGGGAGAGGGAGAAGCAGGCTTCCCGCTGAGCAGGGAGCCCGATGCGAGGCTCGATCCCAGGACCCTGGGATCATGACCTGCCAAAGGCAGATGCTTAATGACTGAGCCACCCAGGCGCCCCAATTACAAGTTTTCTACCAGCTGTCTAAATTTACTCTGAAGAGGTTAAGATGCATTAGGTCTCGTTGTTTGTTTGTTTGTTTTTATCGGTTTTGTCTTGAAGCACTCTCCCAGAGTCTTCTGGAATTTTCCGATGTGGAATATTTGTCCTCAAAGACTTGTGCACACCTGTAGTTTTGAGATCTCCCATCGTCATCACAGGTTTTCCCTTCGCTTCTCTCCTGTTTTGGATCTTTTTGTTCCTATTTCTCCTTCTTCATTTAGACTCTAGTATGGATGGAATACATCAACAAGTAGCTTCCCGATAAAAGGTGCATGGGAGGTAAATATTACGAGACCTTCTATGTTTGAACATATCTTTACCTCTAGTCATAGAAGATTGACAATTTGGCTGGATATAAAATCCAAGAATGAAAATAATTTTCCTTCAGAATTCTGAAGACGTTTCCACTGTCTTCTAATTTCCGTTGTTGCTATTAAGAAGACCCAATAACCATTCTGGATTATTTTTCTCTTCTCTGGAAGCTTAAATTCTTTGTCCCCAAATTATTGGACTTTCATGATAATGTACTTGGTGTAGTTTATTGTGTTTGGCCTTTTCAGACTATTAACTCGTGCTTTTTAGTTCTGAGAAATCATTGCATTATTTCATTGAGATTTCCTCCCATTTCTCTGTTCTATTATGAGGAACGCATGTTTTTCAAATGCTGACCCCCTTAACTGACTTTCTGATTTTTTACCATTTTTCTCTTTTTTCCACTATTTTTTTTTTTTTTTACTTCTTGGTGACTTCGTTAGACTTATCTTACAAACCATCTATTGGTTTCTTCATTCCTCCTTCAAGCATTTTAATTTCTGAAAGTTTATTTTGTTTTCTGAATTTTATTTTTTGTATATGTGTCATTCTGTTCCTATTTGAAGTTTTCAAAATCTTCTCTTACTTTCTGAGGCTATAAGGGATGTTTTCCAACTTTATTAAGGCATATTTTACATATCATAAAATTCACCCATATCATGCCTACAAATCAAAGAGTTTTAGTAAATCTATCTAATTATGCAATAACCATCACAAATCAGTTTTATTTTATGATGTGTTGTTTATTTACTATTTACTGTTTTTTCCCCCCAATTTTTAAATTATTCTCTTGCTCTTTTTGGTTGGGTGCTTTGTTTGTTCAAGTCTAAGATTTGGAAATGCTGACCCTTTGTTAACAAGAGCCAACAGGAAATATAGGCTCCCTTCCTTCCCTGGCCTGCCTCTGCTGAAGCCACCACCCTACCTCGTTGGGTGGATGCTGGAAGAGTCCTCCATGTGCATGGACTTTGGATGACAGGGGCGACCGCCTTCTGTGGTTGCTGGGCTTGTGAACACTGTAGTATCTTTTGGCTTTCCTCATCTCTAAAGTATTTTTAAACTATTTTGCATACATAGTTTAGTGCACTCCTCTCTTTGCCTTTACAGTTTCCCACTTGATATGGGGGATGTATTAACAACTTCTTCCTTGACTTTGTTGTGTTTTTCTTGCCATTTACAGCCTTTAAAGGTCTTGTGTATGGTCTGGAAGAGCTGCTGGCCCTCAAGGGAGACACTAGCACTGACTGCATAGGCCTGGCTCAGCTTTTCGTCTTTTTCTGACTGTGCTTTGCTGGCAAGCTTACTAACATTGAGAGCAGCTAGGGGAGAAGGGGTTTCTGTTCAGTGATTAATTATTTCCACTTCTGAAACATACTGTTAGTTTGTGAGCAAGATGTCTGCATGGTTGGGCTTTCCACTGGAAGAGGGACATTTAGCGCCGACATTTCAGACTGGTAGTGGAAGGCTACCACCTCGCCTTGCAGCTGCTGCTCCTGTCACCTCACTCAGGACCCCTGGCTCCGAATGCTTTAGTCCTGCACTGGTAGCAACAGCCATCTTGGGAGACCAGCCTACTATTTGCTGTTAATCCTACCTTCCCACCCTTGTCCCAGGCACCCACTAACTTACTTTCAATCTCCATAGATTTGCCTATTCTGAACATTTCATATAAGTAGAATCATATGTTATGTGGTCCTTTGGGTCTGTCTCCCTTCACTCAGCAGAATGTGTTTGAAGTTCATCCGTCTCAGCATGTATCAGTAGCTTATTCTTTTTTATTGGTGAGTAATATTCTATTTTATGACTCTACCACATTTTTGTCTATCCATTGACCAGTTGATTGACTTTTAGTTTTTTTCCAGTTTAGGGCTATTATGAATAATGATTCTACAAACATTTAATGCAAGTCTCTGTGTGGGTTTATGGCATATTTATTTCTCTTGGGTACATACCTGGAAGTGGGATTTCTAGGTCATGGTAACTTTATGTTTAACTTTTTAAGAAATTGCCAAACTATTTTCCAAAGTGGTTCACCATTTTATAGTCCCAGCAGCAGTGTATCGGTGTTTCTGTTCTCCACATCTTGCCAACATTAGTAATTGTGTTTTTTATTATAGCCATCCTAGTGGGTGTGAAATGATACCTCATTGTGGTTTTTATTTACATTTCCCTGCTGACTAATGATATTAAGCATCTTCTTACATGCTTATTAGCCATTAATACATCTCCCCTGGTGAAATGTCTATTCAAATCTTTGACCTATTTTTGAATGGTGTGCTTGCTTCTTATTGAGTTGTATTCTTTACATATTCTGGACCTGTATATCCATATATCCTGCATTAGATGTATCTTCAAAAAATATTTTCCTCCTGATCTGTTGCTTGTATTTCCATTTCTTTCTTTCTTTTTTTAAAGAGTTTATTTATTTATTTATTTTAGAGAGAGAGTGTGAACCAGGATAGGAGAAGAAGGGGAGGAAGAGAGAGGGGGAAAGAATCTCAAGCAGACTCTGTGCCAAGCATGGACTGGTCGTGGGGCTCGATCTTACAGCCCTGAGATCATGACTTGAGCCAAAATCAAGAGTCCAACTCTTAACTGACTGAGCCACACAGGCACCCCTGTGTTTCTATTTCTTAATGATGTGTTTTGAAGCACAGAAGGTTTGAATTTTGATGAAGTTTAGTTCAATTTTATTTGTTTGTTTGTTTATGGACCATGCTTTTAGTGTCATATCAAAAAACTGCTTAATTCAAGGTCTCAAAGATTTTATCCTATGCGTTCATATAAAAATTCTATTGTCAATTTATTTCAACAATCTTTTATCATTTTTCACATGTACATCTTGTACTACTTTTGTTAAACTTATACCCTAAGTATTTTATTCTTTTTGATACTATTGTAAGTTGAATTATTTCTTAATTTCATTTTCAGATTGTTCGTGACTAGTGCATAGAAATACAACTATTTTGTGTATATCGATCTGATATTCTGCGACCTTAGTATATTTGTGTGTTATTTGTGTGTTAGTTGTAATAGTGTTTTTTTTTTTTTTTTTTTTTTGTAGATTCCTTAAGATACTCTACATTTAGGATTATGCCATCTACGAATAGAGGTAGGTTTACTTTTTTCTTTCCTATCTGGATGACTTTAATACTTTTTCTTGCTGATGGAATTGGCTAGATCCTCCAGTACAACATTGAGTAGAAATGGTGAGAACAGATATTCTTGTCTTATTCCTGAACTTGGAGGGTATTCAGTCTTTAAATATTACGTATGGTTTTCACTGTAGTTATTTTTTAGATGTTCCTTCAGATTCAGGAAATTCCCTTCTATGATCAGTTTTTGAAATATTTTATCATGGATGGGTGTTAGATTTTGTCAAATGCTCATGAATATTTGTTCCTGATTTGATAAATATGATGTGTGACATTAATTGATTTTCAGATGTGAGGCCAGCCTTTTGTTCCTAGGATAAATCCCACTTGGTCATTGTATATAATCCTTTTTGTATGTTGTTGGAGTTGGCTTGCTAATGTTTTGGTGAGCATTTTTGTATCTATGTTTATGACTGATATTAGTCTGTTCTTATACAATCTAGAATAGGTCTTACATTTTTAATTGGCTTAAAAAAACAAAAAGGAATATTTCTTGACATGTGAAAATTATATGAAACTTAAATTTCAGTGTTTATGTATAGATAAAGTTTTATTGAAACACAGCCATATGCAGTCATTTACCTATTGTCAACGGCTGCATTCACACTGCAACAGCAGAGTAGTTGCAACAGAGACCATATGGCCTACAAAGTCTACAATATTTATTACTTACTCTTTTACGGAGAACATTTCTAACCCCTGCTCTTGATTATTAGTAACTTTTTTCCCTGCTTCTTTCTCTCTGTTGTAATTTTTGGCTGCTTGATGGATATTGTGAGTATAGGCAATAGAGATTTTGGTTGATGGTATCTTTCTCAACAGAACATGAAAATTTAACCTGGAAGACAATCATGGTCTTGTTGTCATGTTGAGGTTCGGTTTTTGGCCCTCTTAGGGAATGTCTATCATTGTCCTTAGTCCTCGGGCATAGCTCTTACTGCTATGACATGGCCCTTATGCTTAGGGTGTGGCCAACCAAAGCCTAGGAGTTCACCAAATACTGTCTATAATCACTGGGCCTACATACCAACCTCGGCCCCCCCAACACTATGCTCTGTCTGAAATCTCTGTCCAGCTCTCCAGCTTTCTTTGCCCGGCCTCCCAGAGCTTTGCCGTGCCCATGTAATTCTCAAGAGTTGGCTCTGTGTGCAGTTTTCACACAGTTTTTAGGCTGCTTCTCCCGGGTTCCTTCTTTCTAGAACCCTCCCCAGCAGATCCCAGTGGTCTTCCCAGCTCTAAACTCTGGGATCTGCCTCTTCTACCCAGTGAGACTACCACTCTCTCATGGGCACTGTTTCTCCGAACTGTGGTTTGGAAACGCCCTCGGGGTGAAGCTGAGCTGTATATGGGGCTCATCTGATGTCTAAAGTGTTTCATTTCTGATACGTTTCTCTTCTCTAAAGGCTCATGGCCTTAGATTGGCTACTGTCTAATATTTAATATAGCTTTTAGAATTATTCATGGGGACCGTTAGTTCTAATGCCATCCGCTTCATCATATCCAAATCCGAATCAATTATTTTTAAATACCTTTTGTGCCAGATTCTTTATACACAGCATTGCTAGTCTGTGTGTGTCCTGTAGAGTGTACATGATTATCCTCATTTTTATTGATTAGAAAACTGATGCTCAGAAAGTTTTAAGAACTGACTAAAACTAACGAAGCCAAGTCAATAGAACTGAATTTGGAAAATTTGGAGCTGAGATTTCTTTTCCTATAACATAGTAGAATTCTACTATAACATAGTTTCTTCCCAGCTCGTCACTGACAAGTCAGGATATAAATTCCACCGACAAGTCAGTATTTAAATTCACTACAATTTTACCAAAGCTTTGCATCAATATTTTTGTGAATTAATGTGTTTAGAGGGAGAGGTTATTGATGTCATCAGTTAAACATGATAAATGAGGTTTATATGAGGATTTTGCTGCCCTATTCAGAGATAATTGATATCTGTATTTAAAATAGTGAATGTGGTATAACTGATTATTTTAAATTACTTTAAATGTTTGAATAAACTTTGTATTCCCTCTAAGGAATATTATTTCTTCGCTTAGTTCCCACAAAAATTTTGAATTTATAATGCTGTTAAATGCCTAGATAAGAGATTACTGAAATTACATAAACTCCTCTTGCAAATGGTAAACTTATGGATTTTTTTTGTTGTTTTTCTCCATGTCTTATATGATAGAGAATGCATTTAGAATCTAATTCATACCAGTTAAGAACGTCTTCTGTGGTTTTTTACATCAGACTACTAAAGAAATTATTGTTGGGGAGTCATTGGCTCTGTCTCTTCTTTACGTGGAATTAAAAGTTGCAGTACAACTTCTCTATAATATTTTCTTAAAACCGTATATAAATTTGTGTGGTAATATCCCAACAAATCAAAATAATAAATTATCATATATGCTACCAAAATAAAATAAAATGAAAAAAATAAAATAGTGAGGGGGCGCCTGGGTGGCTCAGCCGCTTAAGTGTCTGTCTTCGGCTCAGGTCATGATCCCAGGGTCCTGGGATCAAGCCCTGCATCGGGCTCCCTACTCCCTGGAGAGCCTGCTTCTTCCTCTCCCGCTCCCCTTGCTTGTGTTCCCTCTCTCACTGTCTCTCTCTGTCAAATAAATAAATAAAATCTTAAGAAAAATAAAAATAAAATAGTGAGTGTTTCTGGGGCATTCCTAGCAAATGAATGTTTGTGTCCACCTCCCCCCTCTCCACCAATTTATATGTTGAAACCCTCATCCCCAGTGTGATAGTATTTGGAGGTGGGTCTTTGGGAGACGATTAGGTAATGAAGGTAAAGCCCTCAGGAATGGTATTAGTGATCTTTCTCCACCCTGTGAGGATAGAGCAGGAAGGTGACCATTTGCAAACCAGGAAGAAGGCTCTTACCAGACATGGAATTTGCTGGTGCCTTGATCTTGGACTTCCCAGAAGTGAGAAATAAATGTTTGTTACGTCTACGCATCTTGTTACAGGAGCTTAAACTGACTAAGGCAGAAATCATTCACATATATTTTGGCTAATATCTGGAGATCTTAAAATAATCCCGAGGAAACTGGTACTACTGAATGAGCGCCCTTGCTGAATAAGGCAAACTTTCTGTTGTCAGGGATTTAACAGGTCACCATGACAGAGATATGCCATCCTTTGCTTTGGGAAAGGGAACACTTGGCAAATGATACTTAGACATTTTTAACCTATCATAATGTAGTCTGATCCTGGAAAATTAGCCCTTATTCACAACTAATAACACTAATCTCCTTCTCTAGCACTGCAGGTCTCTTATCAAGAAAGGTCAATTATAAACCTACAAACCGTATTCAGATTTCCCCCCGAAGAAATATGTTTCCAAAACACAAAAGAAAAAAAATTACCCAAATAAACAGAAGAGGGGTGTGAACAGTCTTTGAAACCTGTTGCCTACTGTCTGTTTCCCTGCCCTGGGCATATTTTTCATAGTCACCAGGACCATCTACAGACCATCTTTAATGACGAGGAGCCTGCTGAGGTTCTGCCAGTGTGACCTCCTCATTATTTGATCCATTGCTCAGATATAAATGTAAAGACCTACCCATTCTGCTCCTTTTCCTCTCCCGTCTCCATAAGTTTCCCACCAGCGTTGTTTTCTTCTCTCCTGTATGTATTCAATCATGTGAATCAAAACTTGGATGCTCTATCATTCTGGATGCCATGTGTTTAGTAGTGTGTTTTGAGTAGATTCAACAAGACTTAGGAGGGAAAGCAAAAGAGAAGAGAATGGCATGGGGAGAGCAGATGGGCCAACTGGGCATTTGGAGCAACACAAGCAAGTCCAGGTGACTGCTCAGCAATTTGGAGAGAATCATCAGTCACTTATGGAGCATGACTGTGAAGCTTTCATCCAATACAACACACAGGTGCAGTCTATGCAAAACAGATGAGTCAAAATGCCTGGTGACTCTGAGGACTGAAACACACGCCAAACCCCACTCTTCCCTACCTGAGCGGAAATGTCTTCAAAATGAGCACCACTAAAAAGGGTGTAACTGATAGTCAACTTCCTCTTCCTAACGGGATCCATCAGAGCTAGCACTGGGTTAAGTGAAAGTTAGATGGTGCGATAGTAAGAGTGGAATAGAAATTTTGCAATGGTGTGGCACCACTAAGCACACCTGGTCAGAGCGGTGAACTGAGCAGCAAGTGTGATCCTGGAATCCACACGCTCCAGCTAAAAAACTACATACACATCCACAGCCTATTGCCTTCATCCCCTTTCCTTTTGTTCCGAGCTCATGGAAGATGGATTTTGAAGCCAAGGAGGCAGCAGGGAAAAGGGAAATAGGCCTTCCCCACATCTCTTTTGTTTAATTTCATGTCGGATTCACCACTCTGACACCTGTACTTTTAACACCTGTTTCCTTACCTCTCAAATGCTATTCTGCTACTTTTTAGGAGAGGAGCGTGAAGCACAGAATTGAAGGGTCAGAATGGACCTGAGGCTGTAACCCCTTTACAAGAAAGAATAATGCAAACATAAGTTGAAATTTTACATGTCTCATCTTGTTCCTCTCCTATCCTGGCTTTTTTCCTTTCTGACTCAGCGGAGATTTAGATAATTTGGGTTCAACAGTCCATCTGGAGAAATGACCAGACACAAATGCAGACACTGGAATGCAGATACAGCACCGAGTTGTGATGTTCCAAAAACATTCAAAAGGAAGCAAGCCAAATGTTAAGGAAGAGGGCACTGAAGCACCCAGTCTTTCATGGCAGACACGTGAAATGACCACAAATGTCGTCGTAACAGAGAGATTCCTACCATGATTTGCTGCCAGGTTGAGATGAAGTGCATTTTATTAATATCTCCTACATTTGGTGGGTCCCCCAAGGACACACTCATCGTGAACTATTAGAATCTTAATGCCC
The DNA here is from genome assembly GCF_024610735.1 of Ursus americanus. Taxonomy (NCBI): domain Eukaryota; kingdom Metazoa; phylum Chordata; class Mammalia; order Carnivora; family Ursidae; genus Ursus; species Ursus americanus. The sequence goes on from NC_142137.1 coordinate 33,445,178, forward strand.
ATGAGGTTACAAGCTTTGATCCTGTTTGCAACAGTTCTTCAGAGTGTCTGGTACAAAACTGAGGTGGAAAAAACCTCACAGTGAAAGCTTCTTGAGAAAGGACATGGCAGCATGTTAATTATAAAAGGGAAAATGCTCTAATTTGGGTTAAGTTTTGTAGAAAAAAGACCTTAGGGATATTTCAGGTAGTAACTGGGTTTTACATAAATTGAAATACAGATTGGAGACTTTTTTTTGACAGCTGTTTCCTCAAATTTTTGATAATTAAAAAAAGGGCTCCCAATATTGCTAAAAGGAAGGCAACTTCTTAACCAAACAATGAATCTCATCTTCTCATCCTCCCTTCTCCCTTTGGTTAATCAGACATTGTCCATTCCTTTCTGGAATGTTATTTTTTTCCTCCAACCCCATTCTTCTTGGCAAACCACCAGTATTTTTTATTTGTGCATTTGGATTCAATGGTGGTTTTAGCATGCCTTTCTGTAAACATACTTACCTTTTAACCATATTCAGGGCAAATAATTCCACACGCTGCACTAAAATGGAAAAATTTTCAAGATGCCTATCATTTTTCACAGTAGGATCCCTATCCAGGCAATCTAGATAAAGGAAAATGTGAAAAATATAACTCTCCGAAGAGTCAGTTTTTAACTGGAATCTAGAGCAATCGGGGTAAGAGATACCTGGGACAGGAAATCAGTTTTCCTTTGGGAGAAATGCGGTCTTGTTTAGGTCTAAGGTTTCTGTGCCAGATTCTCAGGGGCTTTCCCTTTTGTGAGTGGAGAACCTCTGGTCAGAGCCCCAGTGAAGAAGCCTTCACAGCCGCCTGCTGGGTGGTTTACCTCATTTAACTCTTACAGCACCACGGGGAGAAAGACACACGCAGTCTCCGTTGCACAAAGGAGAATGTGTCTCACAATGTTAAGTACAAAAATTGCTTAGGGAACCTCTGCAGGTAAGTTTTAGAGGCACAATTGGAAGTCGAATCTGCCTACGCTCCCTTCACAGCGCTGCAAAACGGAGACGTTGAGTTGGTGTGACGTGCTTTTTCCAGTTTCCAGAATGAATTCTTTGTGCAAAGTTGTTTCTCCTCCAATTTCCTCCAGGCCTGTTATGGTGAGTGTTGGGGTAGTAGGATACTGGAGTTTGCGTTTTTAACTGGGGCCAGAGCCTTGTCCTAGTGTCCTGGCGCTGTCCGGGGAAGGTAGTGCTAAGGTTCCGCGGTGTCGCGGCGGGAGCGGGGAGTCCCCTCCAATTAAAGAGGAAGGGTCTACCCCTAGCTTCATGCGAACAATAAACAACCAAAACAAAACAAAACAAAACAAAAAATAAAACAAAACGATCATCGCAACCTCGAGCTAGGTAGGGCCTCCTGCGGATCCGGGAGAGGCGGGTCGGGGCAATGAGGCGCCTCGGGAGCGCCCTCTGGCGAAGACCGAGCGCGCGTGTCCCCGCCCTGGCCCCCCTTCGCCGCCGCCGCCGCCGCCGCCGCGGCGCCCCCGCCCGGCTCTCCGGGTTCACTCTCGGTCTCTCACTCCGTGAGACACAGACGGCAGCTTTCCGAGAGAGCGGGGGACAGGCTGAGGCGGCGCCAGCACAACTGCGCCGCTCGCCCCGAGAAGACCAGGGAGCCGGGAGAGAAGGCAAAGCCCGGAGCCCCATCCCCTCTCTCCGTGGGGGTCTACTGAGCCGACGGGCAGCTCGGCGGCCGCGCGCGACCCCCTTCCCGGCCACTTCGCGGGGTGTGCCAGGACTTGGAGACACAGCTCGGGAAGAGCCGGGGCGGGAGACGGCGGCGACGGCGAGGGGGACGCGCACCGGGACGGGAGAGGAGTGAGTGGCGGGCTGGGCGGCGGCGGTGGCCGTAGCGGCGGGTACCTCCCCGCCTCGCCGCTTCGCAGGCAGCACCGCCTCCCCGGGCCGCGGCCGCCCGGCCGGGTCCTCTGCGCGTTCCCGGGCCCGAGCCGGCGCACGATGCGCCCGGCTGCGTTCTGATCGCCGCCGCGCCGCCGCCTCCGACGCGATGATCCCCCCCGAGCCGCCGCAGCAGCAGCTGCAGCCGCCGCCGCCGGCCCCGCCGAACCATGTGGTGACCACCATCGAGAACCTGCCGGCCGAGGGCAGCGGCGGCGGCGGCGGTAGCCTGTCCGCCTCCTCCCGGGCTGGCGTACGCCAGAGGATCCGCAAAGTGCTGAACAGGTGAGCGGCGGCGGGGACGCGGGGCGAGGGCTGCGGGAGCCGGGCCCCGGGTCTCCCCCGGACCCCCGGCGGCCCGGAGGCGCCTTGGGACGGAGTCGCGGCCGAGGGAGACTGAGGAGACCCGGCGACGACGCGCCCCGCGCCTGCGGGGAGGCCGTGGCAGCTTTGTCCCAGAGCGGGGAGCCCTGGGGCGCCCGGGCTGCCGGCAGGTCCGAGGCGGGAGTTCGGGGAGAGGCGGGGTTTGCTGCCCGGCTGCTGCGTGTCTGCACTCACACCCTCGCACACGCGTGTTGCCTCACTCGCCTTACCCACTCGGACCCGAGCTTTGCGCCCAGGGGACAGGGGCGACCCGAGGGTGGCCCGGGCGGAGGCGGGAAGACGCGCGGGTGCGGGGATGGCTAGGAAGTCGCCGGCCTCGCGCTGTCGCCCGCCCCGGCCGGATGTCTCCAACCTCCACGCCCGGGGATGGAGTCGTGGCGACAGCCCGGGCAGGCAGGCGGGGGACCCACTTCTGTCTGACGCTCCAATTGCCGCTCAGACTCGTCCAGGCTGGGACCCGGGAACGGGAGGCTAGAGGCCTGGATCAGACCCACGCAAAGTGCAAAAATGTTGCGAGAAGGGTGTGAGCAGGAGGGGCCCGGTGATTCCAAAGCGGGCTAAAGCCAGAGGAGGCGAGCGCAGATCGCCGGCGCCTCCAGTGCTGGAATCTGCGCAGTGAATGGATCAAGGACGAGGCGTTTTAGGTTGAGAACCCGGGTTGACGTGAAGATGGGGCCCCTGGTGCCCCCGACTTAACTGTTACGTGAAAGGGACTTTGTCTACTTAGGTAACTTGAAATGGTTGAAGAGCTGACGCTTAAAAGATCGGAGAATTGGTTTCGTGTGTTTTTATTTGAGTGCGTGTGTGCTTTTTTGATGCATCTGTACGGGTAACTCTTAAGGTCGCTCTGTTCATACAGGTTTCTGTGTGGCACTGCTTTGGGTGGCCGAGGCTTCCCATAGAGCTATAAGGAATTCACATAGAACTCTGTGGGGCTTTAAGCTGTAGTGGGTGCACAAAGTATGTACAGAAGCTTAAAAGATAGAGTATGGTTTAATTCAGGTATAACAAATCCCAAAACACTCGAGTCCCGTGCGAAGACTTAACGTGTGTATTAGCTTACTTGTGGGTACTTCAGTATGTTTCCATTTAGTAGCAAACAGGAAGAAATTCATGCTGAGTGAACAGGAGTTGGTAATAGAAAGTCAAGCCTCTACTTTTCTTCGAGTTGTAGCTTAGGATAACACCTTCCAAAATATTGCATTTAAAAGACAGTGACCAGAAGTCGAATCAAGAAGATGTTGGCTTAGTACATATTATATAGGTTTCCTATTCTTCATGAACACCTGTGGTTTTTTGAATTGTAAATATCTTGGCATTGGATGTTTAAATTTTTAAGCAGAGTATGTTAAATATTAATATCTCTCATCAAACTGGAAAAAATCCTGGTGCACTCTTTCATTTACCTTTGCTTGATTACAAGTTATTATTGATTCTGTGCAGGTTACTTCTTGATATTTAATGAATCCTAGCGTCCCGAATACAAAGATCACTGAGGAGACTTGGTTGTCATCATTTCTCAGCCAGTAACTAGCCATGTGGCTTGGGGCAGATCTGCACATCTCCCTGAGACTCAGTTTCTGCATTTGTAAGATGTGTCTTACAATACTTGCCTTACCGCTGTCGTCCTGAGATGATACTAAAGAAAACACTTGGGCGGATATAAAGCTCTACACGAACTTATTTCTTCAGCAGATTTTTGTTGTCTGAGGTGGGTCCGTGGTAGCATCATAAGCAAATGAAGTCGTGGTACATCATGAGTAGAACTTTGTGTGTGTGTGTTTTTTTTAAGATTTTATTTATTCATTTGACAGAGAGACAGCCAGCGAGAGAGGGAACACAAGCAGGGGGAGTGGGAGAGGAAGAAGCAGGCTCCCAGTGGAAGAGCCTGATGTGGTGCTCGATCCCAGAACGCCGGGATGACGCCCTGAGCCAAAGGCAGACGCTTAACAACTGAGCCACCCAGGCACCCCAGAACTTTGTGTTTTATTAAGCGCTCAGTGATCTGCGTGACATGAGTTGTACTATTCCTAATTTATAGAGGAAGAACTTAGAAAGATTGGGTCAATGACATGTCATCTCAGGCCCATCTGTGAATGGGACCTACCTAGGGTTATAGCCTTTCCACTTCAACTAAACCATTTAGTTACCTTTCAAAATTCTTCAGAATTTTCAATATAATATATTGTGTTGAGTTAGTGGTCTTTCCTTATTCTTAAAGGGACAAGAAGAAAATATTTCTTTTGAGAAGGAGCATCTTTGGTATGGAGACTGAAAAAAGGGCAGATTAAATATAAAAATCTCGATGGAATAATTTCATTAGCATGTTGATGAGCTTGGCTTCTGCACCATGATTATGTCAACAGGAGGGAATTGGTAGTGCTGTTGAGTGACTGGGCTCTTCAAGCAATAATGCAGGAGGAAAGTGGAATTTTAGAGATCTTGTGCCAGCACGTAGGTGTGGCTCCCCTCTAGTTTGAATCCTTCAAGTAGGTTGGACCAGTCAGTAATGGCTATCAGGCGGGCCCACTGGGGCCAAATCATAAGCATCTTTGTTCATTTTCTCAAAGCTTAAAATCATTTCCCCCCTTCCTTTTCTTCTTTTACTCTTCCTTTTCCCTTAATACTTCTGTATCCTTCACCTGCATTGCTTTATCAACTTATTGTCCTCTGAGTTTTAGTTGCTTTTTTTTCATCTGCTTCTGGCATGTAGCAACTTAGCTGTTAGCAGAAAGTGAGGTTGCAAATCTGGAAGTTTGGAGCCAATATAAAAAAATATCCTCCTTTTTTTGGCATGCAGATATATGGTTGGCAGCATTCTATTGCTGTGAGCTGGCCAGTAGTCTCTTCAGTGACAGAATGGGACATTGCATCACTGTTAGTTAGCTCTTAGCATCGCATTGGGCCAAAGGGGCAGCGCTAACACTGAGGATGGTGCAGTGAGATGGGGAGCAGGAGACCATGAGCAGCGCAAGCCCCGTGATTTGCCTGCCCCTGGTGGAAGTCTGTAACAATAGCTACCTGCCAACCCAGAGGAAGAAATGCAAACACATATGCTATCTATATCTACCCAAGGATAGGTAAAAAGAAAAGAGCTGATTAATAATTAATTAAAGGGACTTGCTCTCAAGAAGCATAGAATAAAAATGTAGTGTTATGGTGATGAAATCTGCCTGACATTATCCTGCATCATTGTACTCTCCTCAGTATAGCTTCTCATCCTTCCCCTTTCTCTACAGGTTGTAGAGTTGGAATAGCTGCATTTTGTACATGACAGTTAGGGCATCTCACTGATGACTCACTTTCTGTAAAGCAATGAGATTAGAATCTAAGAGTATCCAAGATTTTGGTGAAAGAGGAGGTGCTAGGTAATTTTTTGAAACCAGTTAATGGGATGTGTCACATTTTTCTCCCTGTGGTATTCAAATTTGTTTTGGCAGTGGGATGCAAGAAATCCAAGATGATTCTAATGCTGAGATAATTGTTACTTCTTTAATTCTCAAAGATTTAGAATAATGTATTGGTTCGAGCATGAAAAAAATATGGCAAACTCTTCCTCGTTTATTTCTTAGCACGGAGTAGTATTTATTACCCTGTCACAGGCAAGCAGGATATGACAAAAAAGAAAACACTTCAAGGGCAACGGTTGATGACCTTTCACAAAAACTGCTGAAAACTGGTAGGTTTCTTAGAAAGATAGAGGAGTAGATACTGGTCTCTATAGTATCTGAAGATTTGCTCCTCTAAAATGATTACTTAATAAAATGTTTGTGAAAAACAAGTAATAGCTTATTTTGTGTTTTGCATGTATGCGGTTTTATCTTTTCCAAGTTGAATATTATTTTCAGATCTTAACAAAAATAACTGTGAATTTCTAGTCTTGACCCACTTTCTTCCCAACAAGAGATTCATTGGGTTGTCTCATTATAAAGGGGTTTCTGCCTTTTTGAGTTTTGTGGTGGGGATATTTAATCGTTAGAATGGATCCACTAGTGTGACGCTAGGTCATCCGTTCATTTGATTTAGAACTGATTTCCAACTTACATTTTGATTCATTTTATTAACTTTAAAATTTCTGAAAAAATTTTGAGTTGAAAACCAAGAAACATTAAGGAGGATACATAAGAGCATTGCTAGCAAGCCTAAATAAAATCAACGTCCACGTGGGAAGTTACCGTATAAGATAGGACAATATGTGTACATAGCTTTTATGAGTCATTAAATAAGGTGGACAGAACATGGTGAACTAACGGAATGGCTGCCAAGGAACAAGATTATGCTTGAACTAAGTATTAGGTACAGCTGCTGAAGACATATAATTTAGATGATCCTTTTCTATCAAGTCAGACGGCTCTTGTTGAACAATTGATAGTGAAGCCCTTCCTCAAGCTGCTTCTTCTAACGGATGTCAGAATGAAAGGGAAGACCAACTAGTAATGAGGATAATTGATACACAGCATTCCAGATTGAACCGGGTGGTGTGATTAAAAACAGACATTTCTAAGATCAGTAGTAAACAAAGGATGTCGAAGAATGCATTTATTTTTAACTGAAGGACAAAGTTATGAAAATAAAAGATCATCCTGTATACTTGTGTTATATACACAGGGCTTGGAGAAATGAGCATTTGTATTAAAGGGACATTGTGTTTACTTGGGATAGAGATAATATATTTCCAAGTAATTAATGTGTAAGAAAATGGATGCATCTTTGTGTAATTTTCCTTTGAGCTTTCACCGTCTCAAGATCCTTCAGAGTCCAGGGCCATCATAATAGAAGTCTGTTTTTCCTGTACACTGCTGTGGATGTAGATAATACAGGAAATTGAGTTGGCTGCCCATATAGTTCTAAAGTTACCTAATGCAAGAGCTGATTTATTATTTAATTGCCATTTCTCATAAAAGTAGAATGAAGAATGTGAAAATACCACCACCAGGTTTTAGTTCAGCTTTCTCATTCGAGTTCAGGCCAATGAGCATTCACTGTACATTTTTCAAACACATTCATTCTTGATTATGTTTCTAAAAAAAAAGTATGCTTAGGCAGTTCAACCCTAATAGCCACATGGAAAATTACCTCACAAATATCTGGCGTATTTCTTGACTGTGGCATGAACATATACAAGTATACATTCATTTATTCTTGCTTTTAATGGCCAAACCACATGACATAACATTTACCATCTTAAGCAGTTTTAAGTGTATAGTACAGTAATGTTATTTGTATGCACATTGTCATGCAACATATGTCTAGAATTTTATCATCTTGAAAAATTGAAACTGAATCTATTAAACAACTCCCCTTTCTCCCTTCCATACTGACCCTGGCAACCACCATTCTACTTTTGGTTTCTAAGAGTTTGACTCTTCTGGATACCTCATATAAATGGAATTATGTCGTATTTGTCTTTCTATGACTGGCTTAATTCCCTTAGCATAATGTCCTCAAGGTTCATCCACATTGTACCATCTGAGAGGATTTCCTGCCTTTTTTAGGCTGAATAATATTCCACTGGATGTATACACCACATTTTCTTTATCCATTTATCTGTTGATGGACATTTAGCTTGCCTCCATCCCTTGACAATTGTGAATAAAGCTGCAATGAACACGAATGTGAAAATATGTCTTCAAGATCCTATTTTCAATTTTTTGGGATATGTACCCAGAAGTGGGATTGCTGGATCATATGGTGATTCTATTTTTATTTTTTGGAGTTTTTCATAGCGGTGGCACCATTTTACATTCTCACTCACAGTGTATAAGACTTCCAATTTCTCCACATTCTTGCCAACACTCATTACTTTGTGTGTGTGTGTGTGTGTGTGTGTGTGTGTGTGTGTGTGTATAGTGGCCGTCCTAAGGGGTGTGAAGTGACTTCTCATTGTGGTTTTGATTGGCATTTCTCTAATGATCAGTGTTATTGAGCAGCTTTTCGTAAGCTTTTTGACCATTCATATGTCTTTGGAGAAATGTCTATTTAAGACCTTTGCTCATTTTTAAATTGGATTGTTTGGGGTTTTTTAGTTGTTGAGTTGTAGGAGTTCTTTCTGTATTCTGGGTATTAACCCCTTATTAGATTATGGTTTACAAATATTTTCTCCCATTCCATTGGTTCTTTTATACCCGGTTGATGGTTTCTACATTTACTTGTTCTTAATCACTACGGACGCAGCGCTCTTCTGGAGGACGCATACATGACAAACATTATTCTTGGCCTGAAGGACCTCAAAATCTAACTGGGTAACATGGCACGTGTTCTGCTACTGAGAGTGAAACATTATAATCTGTAACCGGAATTTTTATGAATAGTGTCTAATTGTGTGCCTACCAATGTCTAGATACTAGAGTCATATAACTCAGTTGTTCAATATGCAATCCATATTAAACTGCTCATTCTATCATTTTGACCTTATGCATGCACAGCAGTTAAGGAGAAATTTCATAGGAAATGCCAAAGAAAACAATAAAAATGAGTATGTCTTAGTGTTTTCTTAGAAAAATGTCATGCCTCAGTCAGTGGCAGTGAATGTAATTTGTTTAAGAATACTATTATTAAAATTTTTTAAATATTGTTTTCTATTGGATTTAAATTCCAAACTTTCCCTGAAGAAAAAATTTTTAAAGATTTTATTATTTATTTATTTATTTATTTGAGAGAGCGATTGCGGAGAGAGAGAGGGAGCAAGCCTTCTCACAGAAGTGGGTGGAGGGCAGGCAGAGAGGGGGGAGCAGGCCCCCCCCCAGGGCCCTGGGGTCATGACCTGAGCCGAAGGCAGACGCTTCACTGTTTAAGGGGCTGAGCCACCCAGGTGGCGTTGTCTGAAGAAAATTTATGCATGTCACTCTGTGAAGGTTAAAAAAAAATACCTTAAGTACCATTTTGCAAGTTCTGATACTATGTACCACCAGTTCTTGCCATTTTAAAAATTAGGGAAAACTACTACAACTGAGTAAACACTTAAGGGATTTTAAAAACCAGATCAATCTGCTTATGTCCAGATTTAGAGTTACAGGGCTACAATTCCTAATCATTTCTGATTTTGAGATAGCAAAAGTACTGATCCATTGTATAAGACAAATACTTTACTAGTTTCCCATTCATTCATTCATTCATTCATTCATTCATTCATTCATTCAATGAATATTTACTGAGTTCTTCCTATGTGTTGGGCACTGCAGGATCATAACAGTGAACCAGACAGGTATGGGCTGAAGAGGACTCTTGGGTGCCATTGGTAGAGTTTCTAACTGTTATTACCCTTTCAATGTAATTTATCAAGGGGGCAATTTAAGTAAAGTAGAAATAATGGTAACATACATCACCTCTCAAAAATGATTAGATTTTCAAGTTGATCTAACAGATGTGTACAAAAACCCCATAATTTAGCTGTATCACCTGTAGGCAAACTACTCCAGAGGAAGTCTGAACCCATAATAAAATTACCTGAAGTGTACACAGAGTCCAGAGGTAGATCTTTCTTGATGAATACAATACAGTTTGTTTCACCTAGGACTTTAAAAAAAAGAAAAAGGAGGACTAGCCATTAATGTTTATCTACCTTCAGAATTTTAGGAGAAAAAGGAGGATAGATTTGAATCTCATCCTGCCATTGCAGGGTGAACCTATCAAAGGTCAATGCCATGTAAATCAAGAAGATAGAATTTCCTGAAAACAAGAAAACAAACAAAAAAAGATAATAGAATTTCCTGATAATATGAACATTCCGATAAGTGCATATACAGCTTTAAGGGACCTTGAACACATGGTCATGCGTTGCAGGCAAGAGAAATTTAAAATAGGACAACAGCATGCAGATGAGTTGGACTGCATGCCTTATTATATAATTTGATACAACCTAATGAGAGTGTTTGAATTAAAATTAGCATTTAGACAGTGGATCAAATTCTTAAATTTTACTTTATAAAGTATATATTTTATATTATAAAATTTATATCAGGTGTTATAATAACAAAAGTGGTTATATTATCATGTTTTTATTGGTAGAGAAACCGATTTTTGTGGTCATACAGCTTAGTGCTTTTATAAGACTACAGAGGATGGAGAGCCCACACTAGGTGGGAGACAGGGCACGAGGGTTCAGGGATGGCATTTTCCCTTGGCATTGAGAGATATGTCTTAGCGAGGGCTGCTATAACAAGATACCATAGACTGGGTGGCTTAAACAAAAGACATTCATGTCTCACAGTTCTGGAGGCTGGGAATTCTGAGATCAGAGTGCCAGCCGATTGAGTGGCTAGTGGGGGCCTTCTTGATTTGCAGTCAGCCATCTTCTCATATTTTTGATTTTTAGAGCAAGAGAGCAATCTCTCTCCTGTCTCTTCTTATAAGGGTACTAATTCCATCATGGGGACTCCACTCCTTGTGACCTCACCTAAATCTGACTACCTTCTGAAGAGCCCACCTCCAAATGCCATCATATTGGGCATTTGGGCTTCAACTCATGAACTTTGGGGGGACATAAACTTTCAATCTGTGGCAGATGGGTAGGAAAGGAACATGTGTAAGAAGGGGGTAGTAGGAAGGATGAAACCAAGTCTTGGGTAATTACTATTTAGTAAGAGGAGTAAGAGGAGTAAGTGTCCAGTTTGACAATATTATGTGGAGGTAAAAAAGGCAGTAGAATGGAGTAGATTAGAATTGTAGAATGGAGGGGCGCCTGGGTGCCTCAGTTGTTAAGCGTCTGCCTTTGGCTCAGGGCGTGATCCTGGGGTCCTGGGATTGAGCCCCACATCAGGCTCCCTGCTCCACTGAGAGCCTGCTTCTTCCTTTCCCACTTCCCCTGCTTCTGTTCCCTCTCTCACTGGCTGTCTCTCTCTCTGTCAGATAAATAAATAAAATCTTAAAAAAAAAAAAAAGAATTGTAGGATGGAGTCAGACAATGGGCACCCTTAGGTGCTCCAATGAGGAGTTAGACTTCACTCTGTGGGTTATTACTATTGCAGGTTTTTGAGTAGAGAAAGCACATGATTAGAGATGTGCCTAACCCTGATATTCTAAGCACAATCTGTAGGACAGATTATAGAGAGGGGAGGTACTGGGGTGTGGGGGACAAGTTAGGGGCTACCATAGCCATTTAGGAGAGAGGAGAAAGGAGTCTAAATGGGACAGAGGCAGGGGGAGGGAAGTGCTGTGATTTGGACAGAATCTGGACCAAGATCAGGAAGAGGGAGATTAGATTGTTTTGGAGAAAGTACCCAACAGTACCTGCAACACTGTGGCTATTTAATACTTGTTTTACAAGAGGTTATTTAAAAGATGTCTCAAGAAAGGGATCTGCTCACCAGGGCAGAAGAGACATAGGGGTATTGTGTGAACTAGACAGACGGCCAGGAGGACAGCAGCCAGCCAGAGTGTGGTGCCAGGACCTGTGCTGATTCAGAAACTGTGTAACCAGAATGTGACATGAGCAGAAATCAAGAGAAGCATTTAGAAATATCTATAGATAGAACTTTCATATCTTTCCTTCTAATATTAAAAATGGGGTCATGTGTTTTGGTAAGTTTTTGGGTTTTGCCATTTAATTTTTCTAGTAGCTGGTTTTTAAAATTGCATTCCACAAAAGTATTGCCTGCAATGAATTGAAAGAAACTATCGGTAGATAGTTTGAGAGGCACTGGTCCCAGCCCAATATCCAAGAGGGAGCAACAGCGAGTCTGGATTCAACAACGAGTCTGGAAGGGCATCTAATCACGGAGTAGGGATTCCTCATAGTAATAGCTTTAGGCTGGTGCCAGGCATGGCCTTGGAAGTATGTGGAGGCAGTAGGATAGGTCTGATGATAGCTACATTAAGTATCAAGGACTCAACCCAACAGCCTGGGTTGAGACTCCCACCTTAAACGCTAGGCAGGGTAACTTTACAAGTGAGAGATGGTACAGCACAGCATCCCAGTTCTGTAGTTCTGGGGAATGGGTTATAAGTGGAGATGGTACCTTTCAGGGATCACAGAGTGAGAAAGCGCATTCTAGGTCTGAGTGGGAGCAGGGAGGGTCAGGGTTACATGGCAGCTAGCATGAGTGGCACAGCTGCTGATAGGGCTTCACTTCAGGCTCTGAGGAGTGCAGACTAGGAGCTATTCAGCCATTCAACAAATAATTACTGTGCCAGGTAAGAGGCATCATCTGGATACTGGGGATACTGCAGGGAGCAAGGCATAGAACACCTTCTCTGTCTTGGTGACAGCATTGGAGTTGGGGCAGGCAATGAACAAATACTAGGAAGGCTATCCAGTTGTGCTAAATACTACGCAGAGAATTACAGTGGGGTGAGGCCACAGAGAGGCAGCGGGTGGTGCTTTAACTTGAGGGGTAAGAGGAGGCCTCTCTCTCTCTGGTGACCTTGAAGCTAAGATTGGAATGATCAGAAGGAACTGGCCACTTGAAGGTCACTGCAGGCAGAGATGCTAAGATGAGACAAGCAGGCATAATGCACTGAAAGAGAGGGAAGCTGAAGTGTAAGATGGAAGTGAGCCGAGGAGGGGAACAGCTCACAGGGGATGGAGACATAAGATCTTTTAGGGCTCAGAGGCCAGGAGACGAGCTTGGGTTTTATTCTAAGTGGGATGGGAAGCAACTAGAAGGTGTTCAGTAAAGGGTTCAGTAAAGGAGTAATCTGGTTAATGTTTTGAAAGGACCGTTCTAGCTGCTGTTGGAGAATGGGTTGTGGGAGAGGTAAGTGGTTACTGGAGGAAAGAGATGTTGGAAGCTTGGACTGGAGGCTAACAAGGTGGGAGAGAAAAACGATCATGTTTTGGAGTGATCTGCACCAGGAGATGGAGTCCATGGGACTAGGTGAGTGATTTGATGAAGCCACTGAGAGAAAAGAATAAAGAAAAATTCCAGTTTGGGGGGCTTGAGAAATCGGGTGAGTGCAGGTGCCATTGTCTAAGATGGGAAAGACAGGGAGAGTAACATATTTGTGGGGAGAAAGTCAGGAATTTACTTTTGGCAAGTTCAGTTAGAAATGTCTAGTGGAGGGACGCCTGGGTGGCTCAGTTGGTTAAGTGTCTGCCTTCGGCTCGGGTCATGATCCCAGGGTCCTGGGATGGACCCCGAGTTGGGGGTCCCTGCTCAGTGGGGAGCCTGCTTCTCCCTCTCCCTCTGCCTGCCACTCCCCCTGCTTATGCTCTCTCTGACAAATAAATAGATAAAACTAAAAAAAAAAAAAAAAAAAAAAGAAAAGAAATGTGGTGGAAATGTCTGGTGACAGCTGGAGTCTGGGATTCTGGGGAGACTTCAGGGGCTGGGGATTTGCATTTGGGAGTCACAGAGGTGGTCAGGCACAGATTCAGAGTGGTGGTACATGGAAACCTGGATGGAATGGCTGCGGAGGGAAAGTAAGGGGGGACTTCAAAACCTAACTTCTGAGAAGTTTTGCCCAAATGAGGGGCAAAGGGAGAGTCTCTTAATAGAGGAGATAACACAAAAGGTCTGTGTGCTGACAGGGATGATATAATGTTAAGGGGGAAATTGCGTATGTGGGAAGGAATGGGATAACAGGAGGGGGGAAAGCCTTGAGAAGGCTAGATGGTGGGATCCAAAGGAAGGGAGAAAGGTTGGCCTTGGAGAGGGGCCAGGACACTCTCCATGATACAGGTTGGGAGCCACAGTCTGTGGGCGTAAATGAAAGTGATTCGGTAGATTTGGTGATGGGAATCAAAGTCCATTCCTGGCCGGTGGCTTCTCTTTTTCTGAGAGCTCTGAAGCAAGGATATTAATTGAAAATGAAGGAGCTAGGTGCTGGGGAGGGGCGTGGGACATTAGTGCAGAGGGAAGTGGCTGACAGTCATTCTGAAAAGTCAGAAAGGAAATCTATGAAAGGAGTATAGTAGGATTGCGGGACAGTGCTGTGTGCTTGTTTGACATTTGTCGTGGGGATGAGGTGGGGGTGTGGTGGGCAGAAAGAAGTCTGCCTTGGTTAGGGTTCACTCAGAAACAGATCTGGGCCCAAGTGACACGGCAAGCAAGAACCATCTGTGACTTCAGCTATGAAGAAGTCAGGATATTAGTACGGGGCGTATTTGGGGGAGCTCAGTAGGATTTGGGTCCTGATTACATTTGGGAATAGGGTGTGAGAGACAGAGGAGGGAATTAAAAGTCACTCAGAGATTTTGTGTCTGGGCCATTGGTGTGATGGCAGCCCCTTCAGGATGTGGTTGCTATGTTCTGTCTCAGGCAGCTGACTTAAATTTTGGGCCTCAATTTTCTCATCTGTGAACTAGTTAAAATAATCCTAGTCCTTCATTTCCCATTGCATTTTGGGGATTTTTAAATGAAATAACGTCTGGGTGTGGGCTTGGAAAGCCTCCGAGCACCATGCAATTATTATCCTGGTTACAATATTCAAAGGGGAGAGGGATCCTCAGGGCTTGGCGCTGCCTTCAGGCCCGTGATAAATGGTCACTGGCACCCTCCGCGTGTGACGGACTGGGGCGTAGGCAGCGTGCCGGCCTGCTGGTTTCCTCCTGAGCCTTGTCAGTCAGAATCTGAAGGGGAACCCACCCATCTCTGAACAAAGCACAAGTCTTTACTTCAATGTATTCCATTTGTTGAAAGCTAGATATAATTATGATAATTATAATTATTATTATTTTGGTTTTGTTGTAAGACAGCCTCTTCTTGGGAAGGCTAATTTGGCAGAAGGTGTCTGTCCTGCTGTCTGGTTGCGCCTCTCAGAGTGGTAGTGCTTCCAAGGTACTGGTGGTTTGTTAAGGAGTTTGACAGGCTTCGGGAAGGGGAAGGGGTTAGTGCCTCTTGAACTGGGGAGGTTTCAAAATGAGCGTGGGCCTAAAAGGCTCCATAGAGGCCGGCAGTGGGACAGACAGAGCGGCTCAGAGGGAAGGGACAGAGCCGCTTTAATGTGCTAATGAGGGGAAGCCCAGATGCCAGCGGGATCAGAGGAGCTCTTTGTGACACTGGGTTCCCGGGGATGGCTGGAGTCTCTGTCCCTATCTGTATCCTGCTGTAGGCAGAAGAAACACTGTGCTCTCAGAGAGGGCCCTTTCCTCAACAGATAGCCTTACAGACCGCTCTGAACGCCCGTGGGTGGTGAGGGGCTTCGGAAAATCCCAGGGTCAGGTGACGGCTGGAAAACAGGGAGGCTGTGAGGTGGGGGGACGTGTGTGTGGGAGGACAGAGGAAGGGTGGGGGAGAAGTGATCTGGACGGTGTGTGGAGTCACAGAGAGACTAGGAAGGATATTTGCAGCTTCACAAAATTAACTGTTGTCCCTCCAGTACTGCCAAGCTTGGTGAGTGGCGTCCAGGCCAGTCTAATAGGAGCTGATCAGTCTTTGAAAATGGCACAAGGCAGTTTTTGGCTAGTTATGGAGTAAGTCTGAAACATCACAAAAACCAACCAAACAGAAACCACCACCATCACCCAGTGAGAGCTGGAATGAAATTCATGGTCTGGTTACTTTATTCAGTGATTGCTCTGGAATTGCTTGTAGGGAGGGGTTGGAAGCAGGGTCCTGAAGCTGACTGACTCTGCAAAGCAAGAACACAGTATTTACAAAGACTGCATGTTTACTTGTACTGACCCCACCTACTGATGGAGGGATTGGGTAACTAAAGTCATCCCTTAAGGCTGTTTGTAGATTTCATCCTAACCTCTGGGGTTGTTAATGTCTCTGGAAATATGAGTTCCCAGATAAGACAGACAAATGAAATGAAGATGATCAATCCACCGTGTCCCGACTCTGTCTTTGTCTCCTACTTTTCCTTTCTGAATCTTTCTGGGGTATATAAATATTTAATATGATATACTGTGTATATTGTTCCCAAATAATGTATATTAGATATTATTTGTAATCAGTCTTTGTCTATCTGGCAGTCTCTTTCTGTCTTGCTCTGTTTTTTTCTGACACACACACACACACACACACACACACACGAACTGATTGGTAGATGATAGTTTTCCATTGGAATGGCTTGTCTTCCTTATTTGAAAACAGCCCTCACATTTCCTTACCATGCTTTTTTTTTGGCTCAGAGTTGGTTCAAGAAGAATGCTTTATTTTTAACACGTTTTATTTTTATTTTGGAACTATACTGAATTGGTATCATCTAAGAAAATAAAAATATTCACTGTGGAATTACCTATGAGCTAGCTATACCTGAAAGTGTGACTGTGCGCATAGAATAGCCACCCCATAAGGATTCTTCCCCACCCACCCTGCATTTCCCCTGAGCCATAGATGGTTTTATTACAACACTCCAGGCTCCAGGTGATAATGAGTCTGATGACTTGACTTTAAAAATATTCCTTTTTTCCCCCTACTTTGATTCCAACAGTTTGTGTGATTTGTGTTTTTCAGGCAAAATTCTTCTTTTCCTCCTCCTCCTTGTTCTCTTCCTCCTCCTTGTCCTTCCTTTTTTTAAAAAAATCCTTCTTTCCTTGATGCTTCCCATTTATTTCCTGCACCTCATGGGACACATGCATCTTGGATTGACCTTCCCTAGTGAACGCTGGGTGCTCCTGATCCGAAAGAGGTATAGGCAATGAGGTGCTTGCTTGCGCTGCTTTTAGAAGATTGATCATTTGCATCTCTGATAAATGCATTCATTTGTGTGCAGTGCAAAGAGACCCTAATTATTACCTCCCTAGCCCCAAAGTTAACTGGAACCTGAGAGTATGCCTTTGGCTGTGACAGAAGAAAAGCACCATTTAAAGCATTTACAGCAATGGGTATCAGATCACTCATTTTGGATGTCAATTTGTCAAAAACGGTGATTATGTAAAGATTGCACGAGGGAATGTATGCAGCGTGGGCTGGTGTGCAGTTTGTTGGGGTATGGGCTGGTGAATTGAGATGCAACAAAAAACTCTTCTTACCCCATTGCCATCTCCTGTTTCCCTTTGTCACAACTAGAAAGCAGTTCATTGGATTTAGGAACCTGAGGGTTCTCTTCCTTTTTGGCTGCAACAGGAGAAGCAGGTAAAGGGCCAGAGTCTACAGTGCACTCTTTCTAAAAAAGGGATTTCCTCAGGCCGACATACTCTACACAAACTCTTCCAAATGGTGTTTGGAGAAGATAAGACATATGCAAGGAACAAAAGATTTTTACAGTGAGGAGATGGAACGCTGGTGGTGGGATGTAGGATAGAAGGAACCCTTGCAGAGAATTAGCCTTGCGTTTGTATTACTGCTCTGCTGTTTTCACCATTAAAGTAACTGGCTTCATGACGTATAGAATGTTGATTCTGGCCCCTCTTAAAGAAATGCTAGCAAGTGAACAAAGAAAAAAGAGGCACAGAAGACATGTGACATATTAATGGATCAAAGACACTCTCATTCCATGTCATAGTCCCCATTTTGGTGAATTACTAACTTTGCGTGCGAAACTATTCTGATCTTAGGGAATGAATAAAGCAGAACAATGCATGATAGTACCTGGCCCAGAGTAGGTAGTCAGTGAATTTTAGTTTTAGTCTGTTTTTTTTAAATTGATCTGTGGAAAGGTGGGGGATATAGAAAAGTATAGAAAGACGCCTTGAGTGGTGCCAGAGTTAGGAAAATACCAAGGTGTGCTACCTAAGTCCTACTCATACTTTAAAACTCAAAACATGTGTCTACCAATGCTTTTCTCCTAAAATTTTCAATTCTGTCCTGCCATGAAATTTCCCGTGTGACAGTCTGTTGTAGAAATGAAAACAGAAGTCACTTAAAGGTCATTATAGGCGGCAGAGGTTAAGAAGAGGGCTACCCTGCTTACTTTAGCATCTTAGGGCTCTGATCTCGGGGACCTCAGTTTCTTATCTGCTAACAGGTTGTGTTGAGGACTAAAAGAATATGAGGCACTTAGAACAGCATCTGACATATAGAAAGTTCTACTCAAACTTATTATTATCATTATTAGTTATTATTATCATCACTGGCAGATACAAAGCCTGGGAAAAAAATAGGGAAGAGTGAAACCGATTGCCAAGAAAACTGCACGAGAGTAGAGCAGCCCATGCTTGGCTGGTTTAGTGCTTTCTGCTGAGTGTTCTGCATCGCCCTTGACCATAATGGATGTTGGTAATACTTGTTTGATGAATTAATGGTGTGCTTATAGTGATCTGGGGAAGGAACGGTAAGAGGGATATATGGTACTTGGAAGTCCTCGCTCAAGGTAAGCAAGGAGAAGGGAGAACAACATTTTTTATTCTGGTTCCCAAATATTTTCCTAAATAATTTCTACCAGTCAGAAATTAATTTGAGATAAATTTCTTCTCCAAATACCTCACCCTGGGAAAATTAAACAAGATTAGATTTATATCCTTTGCAAGTCTGCTGCGGGGAATGAGTAGTTAAGAGATGCAAACATACAAGGTTAGGTCTCTGCTCTCAAGTGTCTTTTAATCTAGTTAATCAATTATTCTTTCAGTCAGTTAAACTGCTTTCCTCTTAAGAGCTGAAATCAGTCACAAGGAAGGATAGGAACATTACTAAAGGTGTCTTTGGAACATGGGACATTGGGCATGAGAGAAGGTCTGGTTAGATTTTTATAGTGTAGGGAGAAGCTGTACCACTAGAGAGCTATAAGCATTTTTGGTTGGGGGAGAAGAACCCACAAGCTTGGGAGAGCACTAGAGATCAACTTTGCTGTCTTTGGATTATGTCCAGGGCTCTCCGCTGGTGGGGTCAAGCATCACCTCCCAGATTTTCAGAGACATGCTGGTCAATAAATGTTTGAGAATGTATCTGTGCAACAGCTATGAGAATTTTGACATGTCATTTGAAATACGTAGTCACTAAATCCCTGTACAGCTCTTACGGTGTATGATTACGCACGACAATAAACCCCAAAGACCTTCTGACAAGTCAAATGACGTTTATTTTTAAAGCATATATGTAACCTTCTTTGTGTGCTGGTACCTCAGGATAAAATGACAGCCCACCCATATGTGCTTGTGTCCTGAGGGCAAAGAGCTCATGCCGACAGTTAAGGTAAATTAGAATTCCAACCCGAGAGTTATTTGTTACCTCAGTATATTTAGATAAACCCTGCAAAGGTGGACTCTAGGTAATTTGACAAGTTATCTGCACTGGAATAAAATGGAAATTCGCATCATATTTTTTCTAAAAGTGTCCGTTAGCTTAGTTGGCTTTTAAATTTCTGCTCCAGAGCACACAGATGTGACACTTCGAGAAGCAGGACAGTGCCACGCAGCAGGACCGTTATTCACCGGAACAGCCGTGTCCGTCGTGTGCCCCCCCCCCCCCCCGCCAGCCTTTGTTGCATCACTAAGGCGGGACGTTTTATCCACTGTGGAGTGATGAGACTTCTGCTTTATGACATTATCAGAGATCTGCGTACATAAAAAAGAGTAATGAAGTCATTTGGCTTACATTCTTGCTCTCATTTGTATGCCTCTGCGCAGGCTTGAGTGAAGCAGTTTCTGTCGCTGCTGTAAGCAGTAAGCCTCGCAATGTTAAATGCTGACTCAACATAAGCAGGTCTGCAGAAGATGATTAACTTGAAGAGAAGCTAGTGTCAGCAAGAAGAAATACAACTGCACATTCAAAAGGGATATGGAGTATTTACATGTGACATCTTCAAGAGCTGTTGCAAATAGAAAGAGAAAAATGTAGTAGTGTTAGGTGGAAATAACTGTACTCTTTCGCTTCTGTCCTCGGCATTGGAGATTTTTTGTCCTTCCAAGTCTCTTGTTGGTTCCATCAGTAGTGCATCCATTTTGCCCCAGATGGTTCTTAGAAGCCAATTAGTTCTCGGCATTCGTCTGGATTCTGGGGCTGGCAGATTGTTGTGGGTCTTGGGGCAGGCACAGGTCCCAGGCTGGCCCAATCAGATCGAAGGGAAGCACTTACATTTGATGGCGGGGGGGGAGAGATTTCTCTTTCTCTGTTGGATTTGATCAAGGAGAGAGACATCCATCTTGCTGCTGCCTGTGACTGTCAGCTACCTTATAACCATGAAGGAAACCAGCCTTCGAATGTCACCGAGGCTGAGGACAGCAGCGTGGAGACAGGGAAAACGCCTGCATCCTTGGGAATGGTATCGAGCGACTGACCGCAGTGCCACCTGCTTAGCGATCGCTCTGTCGCCGGACTTCCGTGATATGGCACAGTAACTATCCTAACCATTTCGGCCAGGTTAAGGCGAGATTTGTTGGACTTGCAGGGGAGAGCTTCCTTAACTGATACACATTTCTCTACCTTTGCCCTGAAACCAACCGCGTTCTATGAATGCCAGCCAGGGCCTTTTTGTCTCTTTCAGCGTGGACACAGCACACGTGCCAAGGAAGCGCAGAGACAGTTTGCTCCAGTGCGGTGCGGGGGGTGAATTCTGTCCGACTGGCTGCACGGAGAGCAGAAGGAATGGGCTCCTGTGACTGGTGGAGGTCATGGATAGCCACACCAGTCTGTGGCACCTTCAGGGAAGCCTGAGCTGGCCTGGATCAGACAGACGCACTGAAGAGATTGGAGTGTTGGATGAGAGACTCCCCCATTACAGCAGCCGTTTATTCATTCGTTCAATAAACGTTTATTTTGAGGCTGCCCTGTGCCAGGCTGGTGCGAGGCGCCCCGTGTAGGGAAGATCTCACAGGGTACAGTGGAGAAGCGTGGAGTGCGCGAAGTGAGGGAGGGGGGAAGGCATCTGCGCGTGTGACAGCTAACCTGGCAACTGGAGGATGAGGAGGACTTCGCCAGAATAAAGAGAGGAGGGTGTGTGCTCACGTGTGTGTGTGTGTGTGTGTGTGTGTGTGTGTGTGTGTGTGGCAGGGGTTTAGAGGGAATGGTGTTTTAGACAGAGGAAACATCACCTCAGAAGACTGTGAGGGGGACAGCGTTCTGGGGGATGGAAGTGGTTCAGATGGCTGTGGATCCACTGGGAGGGAGAGCGACGCTAGAGGCCCGCAGAGTAGGTAGGAGCCAGATCGTGGAGGGCTTTGGAAGTTTGTTCAGTTGGCTGTGCTTTATCTTAAGAGCACCGAGCAGTGTTGAGGCTCTCAGCAGAAGAGTGACATGACCAAGTCACATTTTCTTTTTTTTTTTTTTAAAGATTTATTTATTTATTTATTCGACAGAGAGAGACAGCCAGTGAGAGAGGGAACACAAGCAGGGGGAGTGGGAGAGGAAGAAGCAGGCTCATAGAGGAAGAGCCTGATGTGGGGCTCGATCCCATAACGCCGGGATCACGCCCTGAGCCGAAGGCAGACGCTCAACCGCTGTGCCACCCAGGCGCCCCCCAAGTCACATTTTCATAAGCTCTGGCTGCCTGCGGCATAAACAGTGAATTTGAGCACAGCGAGATTGCTGCAAGGAGCCCAGCTAGGGGACTGTTCCAGAGGAGAAATGGCGAGTTCTGATGCACCCCTAACCTGTCTTTTATGAAGCCATCGGTCTTGATTGTAGTTACTACTTAGGAGGAAGGTGAATTGGGTTTATGGTGGTCAGTGTTTTGATTTTATTTGGCGTAACAACAGCATGACCTCAGGCAAGTTACCTCAAGTCTCTGAGTTTTGGTTTCATCATCTGTGAAATTACACAAGAACACCTACCTCATAGGGTCACTGGGGAGAGTTAAGTAAGATAATATATTTATAGCTCTTGGTGCCATGCCTGAAACATGTTAGCTATTATAATTATTAATACTTAGCCTAATAAATGTGCAAGGAAGGGGCACAAGAATGAAGGCAGAAGAAGAGTTTTCTGAGTTCCTTTGTAGTCTGGAAGTTGAGAGTCACACGAACATTTTATTTTCTTGGGGAGTAGGACTTGTATTTATTGTATAGGCAGCAAATTTCCAATAATACTTGCTTCTGAAAGGCAAAGAAATAGAAATCGAGACAAAAAATGATAATAGAAAGCATGCTGAGTTTTGGGTCAGAAAAAGAGGAGAGAAGGGATGTTGAACTCACAGGGCAGGAAGGGAAGGAGGCCTGGACCTGAGATGCTGGGAGCACGGGCTTCTACAAACCTGTGGCTTCTTTGCACTGACAGCGTTCGTTCTTCAGGGACACACCTCGAAGCTCCAGATGAGAGCAGGAAACAGGTGTATTTGTTTTACGGCAGGGGCTTTTGTTTGTTTTTTTTTTAATTCTGGAGAACAGCTGTCGTGTTGTAGATACTGTATTCAACAAACATTTGTTGAATGCATGACTATGAAGAGATGGACGGCTTCTTCCGCCAAGCTTTGAGTCCTGGGGTCAGAATTTCTGCCTGAGGCATAGGCACATGCTGGGTTGGGTTCCCTTCCTTGGCCACCTACAAAGCAGCCTTGTATTTCTCTTGCAATTAATAGAGAAGCTAATGAGAGAGGCTAATCAATGGCTGATGAGCTGATTCATGGAGAGAGATTTCTCAAGCCAGAGTTTGAAAGAGAAGAATGGATTCTTCCCTCAGGCTACGGAGGCGGCTGTGTTTAGTCAGCAGGTGTGGCAGCTTTTAAGAGGCCTTTGGCAGAGTTTCCTTCTGCTCCCATTTCATCCCAAATATGTAACTTTCATCCCTTTCATTCCAGAAGCATACTGCTTTCTGGGAGTTTGCTGAGTAGAAAAGGGGATTGTGGGAAAGAATAATCAGGAGAAAGATCTATGCAGTGCCTTGCATGGCTCCATCGTAAGTGGGCAGTAAAGAAGAGGGAAGATGGCAAAGCCATCCACAAGTGCTGGTGGAGGAAGGAGTCGGCAGGTGGACACCGCTCCCTGCTGAACGTGGAGATTTCTTTGCATCACCGGAGATAATGCGTGGCTTTCAGCTTCCTTAGTCTGAATCCGTTCCTGTACCCAGAGCCTTGGATTATAATTGAAGATGTCAATACTTATTAGTCAGGAAAGGGCCAATCAGTTTTCTTTGTGCCTTGCTTAAATACCAACAAATCCCCTCCAAATCAATTGGTGAAAACACCATGACTTAATGCTTTACACAGTCCTGCGATGAGAACTGGGCCTCCAGAACAGTTATTTCCTGTAAATTCCTAATCACGCCTTAGGTTCGTGCCAGAGATTGAGAAAGTGTAAGCCACAAATAGTAGTTTGCTCTTTGTTCATATGTTCCACTGTGAGATACCATACTTAGGTCTCGGATGAAGACAGCCTGGAAGTTTCTTGCTTCCTGGAGAACAGTGGTGGAAGTCAATCACGTGCACTCGTGGCTTCCTTCAGGGAGCTGTACGTCGCCTGCCATTCTGGATCACTCTGACCAGGACCACAAAAGGGCTGCGGAATAGCTGGACAGGTCAAGTCATGATGATGACTTGAGTCAGGAGATACGTGTGTGTGTATCAAGTATATATATATATACATATATACGTATATATATACGTATACATATATACGTATATATACACACACATATACACAGCTAACGTATATATGTAAAGTATATATATACTTATATATAAATATATATTAAAAAGTATTTTAATACACTATATATTAAATATATTTCTATATATTATAAATACAAATAAATATATGTATATACCTTATATGTATATATGTTATTTATGTATATGCATATATATGTATATATTATTATATATACATAAATATGTAGATATCTGTATGTATGTGTGCATATATATATATATCAGAGAGAGAGAGAGCGCGGGTAAGAAAGAGAGACAGAGAAAGAGAAACAGAAAGAGAGGGAGCGAGAATTTATTTTAAGGAATCAGCTCATGCAATTGGGGCAGGCAAGTCCAAAATCTCTAGGGCAGTACAACAGGCTGGAAATTCAGACAGATTTCTGTTACAGTCTTGAGGCAAAATTATTTTTCCAAGAAACCTTAGTTTTTGCTCTGAAAGCCTTCAGTTGATTGGATGAGACCCACCCTCATTATCCAGGTTAATCAGCTTTACTCAAAGTCAACTGATTGTAAATGTCAGTTATATCTATAAATACACCGATAGCAACCTCTGGACTAGTGCTTGACCAAATAACTGGGCACGGTAACCTAGCCGAGCTGACACGTAACATGAGCGGTCACGGTGATGGTGACGATGCCGGTGAGGGTGATGTTTGTAGCCCTCAGATGTCCTGATGTCACCACACCGCTGCTGTGCCAAGTGCCTTACATATATTATCCCGTTTAATCCTCTGAAACCTTCATCTCCGTTTTAAAGATGAGGCTCCTGAGTCGGAAAGGTTGCTCAATTGCCCAAAGTCACACAGACCCGGGGTGACATTGCTAGAACTTGGTCCTATAGCCTAGGCTATCATGTGGCCCTTTGTACCGCAGATTATCACTTGATACCACTCTGTTTCCTGCCAGCAACAGAAATAACTCAAGCTGGGCTGCAATTTATTGTCTCACATTTTTTTGGGAAGTCTGAGGTGACTAGCCTCAGGCACAGCTGCATCCAGGGGCTAAAAGCGTATTGTCAGGACTCTGCCTTTTGCTCTGTCACTTGGGTCTGCTTATTTCCTTTTAGCTTTATTCTGTAGACAGGCTTTCTCCACGCGGAAGGCAGGATTTACACCCTGTGACTCAGCAAGCACAGTAGAAAGGGGCTTTGCTTTTCTATAGCCTTATAGCAATTCTAGAAAATGACTTTGGCCTGGCTTGGGTTATATACTTATTCCCGGTCTAATTCCTAGGTACCAAACCCGCAGCTCTGTGGTTGGTACTGCCTGGCTTGACTCGGGGTTGGAAGACATCATGATGGAAACCACACTAGAACCGGTGGAATGAGGGAGGGCGTTGCCACACTCAGTCCTCCCGCCACTGACAGCTCTCCGTGAACACCTCCTTGGAAAGGAAACTCCCCAGGGGATACCTCCTAGGACTGGACTGTATCTGACAGTTTCACATTCCCCGGTGATAGAAGTTCCTTGAAGCCATTGTTGTGGGACCACTATTTTTAGTGCCTGGGCTTGTTTGAAGGGAAAGTCAGCCCTAAACTATATAGAATTTAAATATAGAAGTGTAATTTTTTTCCCTCTGATTCGAAGCACAGGACCTAAGCAAACTTCTTTTCTAAGCTTTAATGCTAAATTAGCTTCCCAGTAGGTACCTAGACATCAAAGGCTGTCTTTGGGGAAGGTGATGGTGCAACCTCATGCTCGTATCCCTTCATCCGTTCTAACTGCAGATCACAGAGTACCCTGAAATAGAGTTGTTTGTATTCCAATCTGATCTTTCTTCGGTTGTGAGCAATGAGGGGGCAGTGCCCAATCTTATTTCTTTTAGTAACTGTATGGTTCCTGGTACAGATTTCTGCCGCACCGGGCACTCAGTAAGTGCTTCTGAGCCAGTGAATGAATCTGAATTATTATGGAGTAAAATAATCCGTTGCGTGCTGCACTTAGAGTTCTTCAGGGTCAGTTTTTAAAGGAGCACAGCATGGAACAGGAGTTAGGGACACTGGTCTGGGTCAGACTGCTTGGGTTTGAATCCTTTGCCCTGGCTTTCTGTAAACCTCCCTACCCCATCTATCAAACAGAGACTGTGATAGTATTGACCACACAGAGGTCTTACGAGATCTATGGTAAGCAGTTGGTCCTGGTTAGTATTCAGTAAACATTAGCTAATATAACTGCAGTTGTTACTTGGTTGTGCTTGATGCTAACAGGTCACCGGGCCCTGTTTGAACCTGGCAAGCGTTGATTTGTTACACTCTGTTGTGCCTCTGTCACGTATCCAAATTTAAGTCCATTCTTGCTTGCATTGCAAAAGAAAGAAGTATCTTTTAAAACATAGCTTTCCCTTGCTCTTTTATTAAAAATAATACTAGTGTATGTCCCGGTAAAGCTGTAACAAAAACACAAACGAGACTAGCATACAGGTGATTGTTCTCGAAGAGCCCCAGTCTCAGGGCTTTAGCATGACACAGTTGCAGCTGGTTCCTTTGGTGAGGCCCCAAGACACTCCTAAGTTGCCAGATCTATTTTCACAGTGAATGTGGCCCATTTCTAAGTTAGAGGTCGACTAGTGGCTTAAACTTGATCATGTTTACTCTTGTATGATTCAGTCACTGCCTGGTGCATCATTGGATAATCTTTCCGTCCCAGATGTGCCCAAGTCACCCCCAGAGGTTTTTCACCTTACAGGGAGACACAGTGAGTCGTGAGAGTGTGGGAAGGTAGGGTGGCGTGTACCCAGGCTTCTCTGGAATCCTCTCTGGATTTCCCCGGTGGGGAGGATGAGAACCGCCTGCAGAGGTCTTTTGCCTTGCTAAATACAGTATAGACAAAGGAACTATGGGGCAGTTAGCAGCTTAATTGTTGCCATTGGTTTCTGAGAAACTATGGATAAAGAGGTGCCTCCAGATGGAGGTGGGAAAACACCCTTGTTGCCTTTACTATTGTTGCCTAAAACAGTGTTAGTTTTTTTCAGCTATTGTTATCGCTGTTTCAAGGGGAAGGAAACCAAGGCACAAAAAGTTTAAGAGAACAGAACAAGTAGCCAAGCTAAGATTTGAGTTCAGTTGGCTTTTGAGTCTGTTATCTTAACCACCACACCACCTACAAATATGTCAAAAAAAGGAACACCTTTTAAAGCCTCTTGTACCAAAATCCAAGATGAAAAATGCTAAATGAACCAAATCTCAGGCAGACTGAGGTTTTTCTTCTCGAAAGACCAAGACATTCAGATCCTTCATTTCTAAAAATTCACTTCGTGGTATGACTTAGTGCGGTGTGAACTGCGTCTTTTCAAGGATTTTACGAAGTTTTTGGGAAATGAACATCATCAGGACTTTGAGAAATTGGAGTAACTTGATGTTCGGGCCACGTTTTCCACAGGAGGCAGTTGGAAAATGAGAACATGGGGAGGCTATTTGGAATGTATGTGATCCGGATTCCTGGGCTGGAAAGCCCGCAGTGTGCCCAGGGTCCATCCCGTGCACTTACTGTCCTTAGCCTCCCCGCCAGGCTTCTCAGAAGGTGCTGCTCAGAAAGTCAATGAGAGCAAAACCAATTTCTTATGTTGATTTCGCTGCAGTTCTAAGGACAAGCTTAGAACTTGTTTGATTTCTGCCTTTTGTGCTTCATAACTAAGAATTGCACAGACTTCTCCAGATCCTTGTGAAATGAATATGATGCATTATTGAGATCGTCACAGGTGGGGATACAGCACTCATAATATTGATAGTCTATCCTTCTCTTCAGTTTTCACTCCTCCTAATGCCCCTTGGACATGAGACACTGTTAGGACTTATAAACCTTGTATATTTATATCTGAAGTCATTTCTCCGTGCGTAATATGGTCAGTAGACTCCTATTTCTTGTTTTTCTCCCTTCCAACAAAAGCAAGCTCTATGAAACACTCCAAGTTGTATTGTTTAGAGTAGCAAATTATCTTTAAAACATCATACTTCAGGGCCTCCCATCTTCTTTTAAGCATGTATTTTTTTAAAATAAGGTATATCACGCACTGTATTTCTGAGTAAGCATCGATGTCTTGTGATATAGTGGTTGCCATGGTAATTAATCACCTCCCAAAAAGAATAATGGCGAATATAAATCCATGTAAATCACCCAGAACACTAGTTAGAACAGCCCCCTGGGCACCTCGGTTTATGAGGAATTTCAGGAAAAAAAAAAGGAAGAAAGAAAAAAAGGATGTTTTCCTCTTTTTTCTTTCATGCAAAGAGGGCCAGAGAAAGCTGCTTTTGTGCTCTGATGGCCTGGCCCTCTCCCTTCCCATTGGCGAGGGGCAGAAGGTTGCAGAGCAGGGAGGCAGTCACTCTAGCTGACAGAGAGGGCTCTTGTGATAACAAATTGCAAAATACACTCGGGCATGGCAGGGTCCATGACTTTATGAATATTCTGCATTCAGAGTCTAAATCGCCTGTGCACTTTCTAGGACCTCTTGAGAACTCAGAGCTCAGTGCTCCCTCCTTTGGCCCACGTTCTTTTGCTTGTCCTGACCTAGGTCTTCTTTCAAATCGAAGTGGAATTTGCCACTGACTTCTATTCAATATGCATAACAGAAGAGGAAATTATTTTAAAGGTTGACTGTTGAACAGGGGTCTTCTGAGACAGAGCAAGGCGTTGTGGAGGAACATTCATGAACTACAGGAAAAGGGCTCCAATGAGAATGAGCAGAGAGAGCGTGATTTTCAAAATTTCAACTATGGTAGCAGTTCCAGTTGTAGGTAAGATAGGGTTTGCCTTTTCACCTGCTCCTTGGAGGTCAAAAACCGTAGCTTCCAATTCTTTTAAAGATAGTCTGTCCTTCAGAAGTGTGGTGCAGCTTGGTGTGGCAGGAGGATAGAGCTATTCCTAACTGAAAGGATTTCTTGCAGAAAGAGCAGGGGAAAGAAGTGAATATGGTAGAGGCATTTTTGGCTAAGATGATTTAAGGAATTATATTAAGATATTCTGTGACAATATTGGGAAGAGAAATTTTGATTAAGAAATGTCTGATATCTATTAAAGGTACATTTTAAAAATAGATTAATAGTCACAGAGAGAAGCCTCAATATTTCATAGGCAGGTTTACCTCACTTTATGGAAGGTATTTTTTTTTTTAAGTCACTTATAGGGGCACCTGGCTGGCTCAGTTAGTAGAGCATATGACTCTGGATCTCAGGGTTGTGAGTTTGAGCCCCATGTTGGGCAAGGAACCTACTTAAAAAAAAAGTCATTTATGAAGTGAATTTTAGTCTCAATGAATGCAAAGTTGCTTTTGGTAGAATTCGTTTCCTAGTTATGAAAGTTATCAGTCATTATTTTGGGACAATATTTGGTTAGAATAAAAATATCAAAAAAAAGAGTAAAAGCATTATATTTAGTGGTTTCATTTAAACGAAGACAATTCTTTTCTGATTTTGTTGTATTAAACGAATTTCAAGATACAAATTTTTTTCAGGATTGATTCAACAGTAAGATACAGAGTTCAGTGTCACAGTGTAGCCTGTAGAGCCAGTGGGCACAAAAACTCACTTAGCCGCTCTCAGCTAACTTGCACACAAATTCTACACCAAGGAAACCTACCACTCTATTCCACTGAATAGGTTTTACTCTCTGGCAAATATTATAGCTTACTTTTTATCTCCTTTTAGAACCCCTTGCATTAAACAAGTCTGAATATAAGAAGAGAATTCTATTTTTTTCAGGATTTTAGTCAATGCTGGGACTTCTCGCTGTGAGATATGGTAAGACAGAATATCACAATTGAAAGCCCTAGTAAGGGAGGGGAATTCAAGATCAGTTGCAGTAATTGTAGTTTTAACGATCAAAGCCAACAGAATTAGATTTTATATCATCCGTGTGAATACTTATCTCTTATAGGAAGGATTTATCCTCTCAGCTTAATAATGTCCAAATAGACAATTTCAATATATACCACTGTAAAGTTAGCCAGGCCATTGTGACCTCTCCCTCACTTCTCAAAATTTCCTACTACCCATGTCATTAGTGGGTATACTGTGATCAGTTACAGAACAAACAATTCATGAGAATCTGTCTACCAAGTGCTGGGTACCGTGCATCTCCTTTGGTCTGTACACCAGCTTTGTGCAGGTTATCCATTCTCCAGTGGGGAAACGGGGGTTCAGAGAAGTTACGTAAGTTGTTCAGGCTCATGTGGACAATACCATAGTTGAGATTCGAACCAAGGCCTGTCTTATTACAAAACCCTTGCGTTTTTTCTAGCTAATGCTTTTTAAGTGTTTTAGACAGCAGAATTCCTATTTTTGCCCTATATGAAATTTTACCAGGAACGATATCACACTTAACTGTTAGAAGCAATGACCGAGTAGCTCAGATGTATGAAGTCTTCATTATTGGGTGAAAGCACAACCTTGTTGGTGGAAGCCCTGAAGCATCTCACCAGAGCCTGAGCATTCTGGGAGGACTTGGTGTGAAACTTACTGCAAGGGCAGGCTACCTGCAGCCTCCTGGAACACTGCTGGGTCTGGGAGGCTGGGACACTCTGCAGCTTAGAAAACCAGCTGTTTCTTCAACTCATCTTAAAACAGGGGAATAGTTTAGGTACTTGCACAATAGGTAGCAGAACATCTTGTGTAACAGCAAATGAAAATAGTGGTTTCTGTGACCTAGTCTAAACGTACACAACACTGGGAAAACGAGGCTCCACAGAGTGTAGGAATTTAATTTTTAACACGTTTCTCATCTGGTGAGTGACTTTACTCTGTGTTTCTTTTCTCAACTTGACCTGTTTTGGGCCATGCTAGTCCTCATCAGGGATACCCGCTGTCTAATTCAGTTCAGGACAGGATCGTAACTGTTTCCGTGTTAGCCTCATTGAAGTTGAGAGAGATGAGGTGAGTTGAACACAAAATTGGCAGTCAGGAATTCCAAATGGCATTCCTGATTGCTGCTCTGACTTTGGCTTTGGCAAAATTACTTATTTAAGATTATGATTTTTAGCCAAGTGGGGTAATACAGTTTCCCTCTTTAAATCTCTCTCTCTTTTTTCTTCCCAGCCTCTTTCTTGAACCTGTTAAGTCCTGGGATTTCAAAGCACTCTTTTCCCAGAGGAGGGCAATATTTATTTCCCTGGGGTGACACCGGCCAGTAGATACCATAAAATATCCCACTATCGGACTTTTGTTTTTTCTTTGGTCTTTTTGTGTTTCTCAGAGTTTATCTGCTCCTTCCTCCTCATTGGGCCTGTAATACTTTTGCAGTCACCACTTAAAAAAATATAAGTGGTGATCAAAGAAGTCTATAAAACTTAGATGTATGTCTATGTAGTTATTTGGAAAACATTACTTACTCAGTAATGATCAAGTTGTGTCCCGTGTCTTCCTCATGTATTATATTTTTGTATTTATTTTTTTGTCCTTATTTTTTGGTCATATATCCGCTGCAAAAGAATTCTTTTGCAGCGGATATATGAGTGGTAAACTTTCAAAGTCCTTCCATTAAAAAAAAAAAAAGTCCTTTTTTCCCCCTTGAATGCTAGTTTGGCTGACTCCAGGTTTTATGCTCAAATTTATTTTCTGTAAGAACTTTGAAGATATTGTTCCATTTTCTTTTAGCAGCTAGTGTTGCCCTAGAGAATTCTGAAGTTAAAATGAGCCTTGTTCCTTTGCAGGAAACCTGGTTTTCTGTGTGGAAGCTTTTAGGAACCTTCCTTTGTCTTTGGTATTGAAATTTTACCACCTTGTGTTCACATGTGGACTCTAAATTTCATTCTGCCGAGCAGGTACTAGGCTGTGGCAATTTGAAGACATGTCTTTCTTTGAGAAATGTTTTCTGTACTCTATCTTCTTTGGTCTTGAAACTACGACTAGGTAAATGTTAGAATTTTTTTTTTTTTAAAGATTTTATTTATTTATTTGACAGAGATAGAGACAGTCAGCGAGAGAGGGAACACAAGCAGGGGGAGTGGGCGAGGAAGAAGCAGGCTCATAGCGGAGGAGCCTGATGTGGGGCTCGATCCCATAACGCCGGGATCACGCCCTGAGCCGAAGGCAGACGCCCAACCACTGCACCACCCAGGTGCCCCAAGAACTTTTATACCTCTTTCTAATCCTAAACTTCTCTTACCTACTTTGCATTTTTTTGGGGTTGCATTACAGTGTCTGTGGGAGTATTTTTGGCTTGATCTAATTTGCTAATTTATTCTAAAGCTAGTGTCCATTTTGCTATTTGAAATACCGATTTTTAACTTCTACAATCATACATTTCCCCCCAAGAATCTCAGATTTCTTTTTGTTTTTTTTAAGATTTTATTTATTTGACAGAGATAGAGATAGCCAGCGAGAGAGGGAACACAAGCAAGGGGAGTGGGAGAGGAAGAAGCAGGCTCATAGCGAAGGAGCCTGATGTGGGGCTCGATCCCATAACGCCGGGATCATGCCCAACCGCTGTGCCACCCAGGCGCCCCGAATCTCAGATTTCTTATACAGTCTATATTATTCTTGAACGCAATAGCCTTTCTTATTCACATGAGGATATCTACTATACAGTCTGTTTTCATTATTCACAGTAGTTATGTTCTATAAAGTCACCATGAATTAGTAAATTAGCTAATACTGAATTAGTGAATATTGAATCATTGTTCCTAGGGGAAATATAGGATTAGGTGCCTGTGAGTTTCTGGTCGTATTTTCATCAACTGATCAATAAATAACTTTCTTTTTTGTATGTTTTTGTTGAAGACACCTTATTTAATATGTATTATTGACTCATAAACCCTGAACTTACAGCCGATAGCACTATAACTCATGCCTTAATGAAGTCATCAAACACACGTATTTTCTCTGTTAAGCACATGACTGCGTTCCGGTCCTTAGAAACACGAGACAGCACCTCAGTGCTGTGCTTGGGGACCACTTTACACAGAGAAATCACCAACAAAAAGCACAAAAATGTGAAACATGTGATACCCAGTACACCACAAAAAAGACACATGTTTACAGTATCGGAGCTGAAACAAGAGGGCAGAATTTGCCTGTGTTCACCTAGCTAGAATGTACACATCAGGTGACTCAGAAGTGTCACCGCTCTACATATGTCTGTCCCTGACTTTGAAAGTGCCACCAGTATTGATTTGGGGATTATGAATACATTTTATCAAATAGGCAGATTCACAGATACGAGATCCACAAGTGTCAGGATCAACCATACTATTTTTCAAAGTCACCTTCTCTTTGTTCTATTAGGTTGTTTCTTTAGATGTTTGTGGTTTTCTTTATTCAGTTTGGTGCCTTCTCTCATGGGGTTGGTTTTCTTAAAGCGTTTGGTAATTCTTTGTGGGTTCATTTTTATATTTGGGATTCCTTGCTTACTTATCTGTAAATAATGTTTCTGTTTACGAGAATCTGCCTCCTTTGTTGGAGAGAGAGAGCTGAGTTGTGCTGCCACGCTTGCCAGCTCCTCAGCTGGATATGCGGACTCTATTCTTTTTGGGCAATGGCAATCCAAGCCTGTCTCCAGTCTGCTCTCCTCACAGGCCCAGGGATGGGTACTGCTGCTATGGCTGCTGCTGCTGTTAGCAGGGAGTGGGGAGTCAGGAAAGATGGGAGAGTGGGATATGCTGAGCCATTTACCAGCCAATTACTGAGGCACTTCCCTCAAGATTCCTTCCTGCTACCTTGTCTGTCATCTCTGAGTTTTGAGTGCCCCAGTGTTGCTCTCACCTTTGCAGTGGATTTCTCCTCCATGTCATCTGGTTTGGGGTTTTTCCTATCAGTAGGATTCTGTCAGTCTTTCATTTCTGGGAAGTCCTCAAAATTCCTGTCCATCAGTTCTCCTCATTCTTATTTTCTACCACGGTTGTGAATTTATTCTTTTTAAAAACAGATTTTCTGGTATTTTTAGGAAATCGAGGTGGGAGTAGATAGGCATAAAGGCTTAGTCTGTCATTTTGATCTAAATCCATACTACTTTAATTAGAAAAAAAAATAACAGTTATTTTTAAAAGAAAATTTGTGTTTTTCAGATGTTCCGGATGAAAATGGTTCAATTCTGGATTTCAAGGCATGACTGTATAGAATTCTTTATTGATGGCTTATGTGGGGATCTGTAAGAACATATCAGTAGATTCTAATTTATAATTGTTACTGCGGTATTTATTATTGCATGGATTAGTTTTATCCTCATAATTATTGAAAGATACTTTACTAATTACATTTTTATATGCGTACCTTCTGTACTCTAGTATATCTGTATCGTAACAGTAATGCCAGGCACTTTCTGGTTCATTATCTCATTTAATTTTCACAGCGGTCTTATAAGGTAGTGGTTGTCATTTTCATTTTGAGGATGAGGAAGCAGGTTCACTGACTTGAATTTCCCAGTGGGTCCCAAATACGTAGTGGAGTTGGATCTGACCTGTTAGCTTTCGGGCTCCAAGTTCATCAACGCATCGTTATCTTATGCGAGATTGGCACTTGTTCCGCAATGCTAATTATCAGCTCACAGTGTATGTGCTTATGCACATAAAAGTCAGGAAGATATGTAATGCATTAGGAGAAATTGGGTCTACATTGGAGGAACTATCTGGTAAACATTTAGACATATGCCACAGCCTTCTGTTACTGGATTCTTCTTCATGGTAGAATAGAGAACTGTTTAAAAGTGCATCTTTCTAAAAACAAATTAATGGTCAATTTAGTGTCATTATTGACCATTAAAAATTCTTTTCCAATTTTTTAAAAAGATTTTATTTATTTACTTATTTGACAGAGAGAGAGGGAGAGAGAGCATAAGCAGGGGGAGTGGCAGAGGGAGAGGGAGAAGCAGACACCCTGCTGAGTAGGGAACCCTTTGTGGGGCTCCATCCCAGGATCCTGGGATCATGACCTGAGCAGAAGGTAGATGCTTAACCAGCTGAGCCACCCAGGTGCCCGCCTTTCCAATTTAAGGCATAATAATCAACCATTTATAAGGAAAATAGTTCTGCTCTTCCCAGGGCTTTTCATTTGAAGAAACAGAAAATAAATCAAGAAATACTGTATATAGCAAGCCTCTTGCTCAGAACAGCTCAGAAATTCTTCTAACATCTGTATTGCAAAAACTTAGAGAGGAGTTACCTAATTTTAAGCAGGAAAAGTCCTGCAGATTTCATATGTAGAGACGATGAGTAGTGGGTAAAAGCCAGAAGGTCTCAATTTCTAACTTTTCCACCTTGAGCTGTTCAAACTCAGAATGAACTCAAATTTAGGAATGTTCCCTGAGAACATGGCCTGAGCAGGGCCTCATGCTACAGCCTCTCCTCTCCTCCCTCTCCAGTTTTTGATGGACCTGATTGGAAGAGAAGAGTTAGATCTCACACACATGCTTTGGAGACATAATTTCCTCTCTTTGGTCAGGGAGCCATTCTTAGAGACTAGTCCCGTGATCTATCACATAAAGAGACATAAAAATGAAATACAAGCCTATAGGAATCAGGCCTTGAGCAACAGGCCTAAAAAACCTGTGTTTCATGAC